>NC_136505.1:59892358-60067358 GCF_053919585.1 Euprymna scolopes
TTGAACAATGTTTTTATACATTTGCGCGTTTAAACGAGTTTGTAACCGGACAAGAGGCGTTGTACCTTGGCTAGGAAACATTCCAAATACCATGACGCTTCCTCCTCCAAACTTGACAGTTTTCTTAGTACACTTTGCACTTAATCTTTCATCAATACGTCTCTTTACGTTGTTTTTCCATCATTTCCAAATAAATTAAACTTGCTTTCATCACTGAAAAATAGTTTTGCCCAATTTTCATATGTCCAAATTGCATACCTGTTTGCAAACTCTAATTTCTTCTTATCCTTCGAACTGATTTCTAACAAGTGGTTTCTTCCCTGAGAGTTCGATTAAACAGCCCTATTTCTTGCAGTCATCTAGAAACAGTCTGTCTTGACACATTAACACATGAGGTACTATTCATAATCATTTTAATTTCTGTGCAAGACTTAAAATGGTCCTTTAATGAGATACACTGCATTATTGAATCCTCTCTTGCCGAAGTTTTGTGGGGTCTGCCGGTTTTAAAAGCACTAACTATTTTGCCAGTATCATTGTAGGATTTAACAACCCTGCCAACAATGCCCCTGGAACTTTTCACTTTCTCTGAAATCTCTCTAATCGTGTGCTTTTCCTTGAGTAGCTTCACTGTAGCTTGCCTCACAGAGTAATCAAGTTTTTGGCGTTTCACCACGGTGCCGGTTGATGCAACGTTTACAAATGACTGAGCAAGACTTATTCTCTAGAGGAAATAAAAAAAATTGAATATAGCATCTTGTTTGCATTGTTTTTCTCAATTTTGTCCCTTACTTTTGGACGTTCCTATTTTGAAAATAAATAAATAATTATAATGATTCTTTTTCTATCCTTTGTAAATGATTCAAATTTTAGCATGTTTTATGGATGATAACGACTACCAGTTGTTAAGATTTCAGCTTTTCACAGTTGTTATTTCTAACAAATACTAAGTTTTAAAATTTTGTCTCTTAGTTTTGGACGCTACTATATATATATATATATATATATATATATATATATATATATATATACACACATATATATATATATATATAAAATAAAAGTTACAATAAGTTTACTAAGGTAATCAAAATGGTAAACTTTAAATATATTATAAATATTAAAGAGTTAATATTTACAAGTAAAATAAACTCAGCCAGATATAAAAAGCTCAATAAAACCGAAAAGGAAATATATATATATATATATATATATATATATATATATATGTATACTTGCACGCTCACATAAACGCACACACACACACACACACACATATATATATATATATATATATATATATAATTATTTACTATAATAATTATTAAATACCTACACACACTGGTGTTTCATCTTTCGTGAATCATCAGTGCTGGGTGTTACGATTAACGCCAGTCGATAGATTCGAACCCGGCAACAGAAGTCGTCTCTGACCTCTTTAGCAAGGAACTAATCCTTTCAGTTATCGTTAACTGCGAGAAATATTGTTGAAATTGAAACATTTATTTTTTAAATGCTTTTTAACGTCTGTCAACGTGATAAAACCATTTTATTATGATCTGCGCATAAGAGCTAAATTGACTTACTTTTCGTTTCAACTGAAAGTACTCAACGACAAGAAACGAGTTTCTTACAGGGGCTGACATAATTATTTACTATAATAATTATTAAATACACACACACACATACATATATATATAATATATATATATATATATATATATATATACTTTGGCGCTTAACTCTCAACAAATATTAGCTTTACAACTATTGTGAATGTTCTTTTATCTCCATCCTCAATTTGTTTCTCCATTTTTATTCATTTGCTATTTTCACACGATGATGATTCGATATAGAATCGAAAATGTCCGTGAAAATTATAGAACTTATCTTAATATTTTTCAAACAAAAAAGATATCAAAAAGAGAAAAATATATAATTAAATAGAACCTTTCTGCTATTTTCAACGCTGTTCAATGGCCATAAATGATGCTTAAATACACACAATATATATATGTATGTTTTCTTATGATTTTTGCAGGAGATTACGCAATGTGTGTATGTGTGTGTGTGTGTGTGTGTGTTGAAACACTGCGTCTGATGATTAATTAAACATTTCCATCGTCTTCGTTTGACTCAATTTCAGTTCACTTCACCTTCATAAACTGCATGGTGCGCATATTCTGTTCAATCTACGTGACGATTAGTTTAACAACTGGTTTTTGACGATAATTAAACGGACAATGAAAATCGCTGACAATAAACGTCGCGCTAGAAAGGAAGGTAAATCTGAATGGATTTAAAATGGCGCAGTGAATCCTTGTAATTTAGAATGTAGACATTTTTGATGGCATTTACGAAAAATGTGTCATCTGTTTGCTCATCTTTTCACATTTACTGATGATTTCGATCAGTTTTTCGATCTCGCTCTCATGAAATTTTGTTCTCATTTCAGGCTGTACCTTTTTTTTAAGGTTTCAAGATTAACTATTATTTATACGTTTCTATTCAGTTTTATTGTACCTATTTACAATGCCTCCCCACGGGACAGAGTTAGACACCATGGTCGTTTTTTAACGTGGAGAAAAGGTACAAAAATAAAAAATTGTCTCAGTGGTGAATGACTTCTCCTCCACTGAAAGAGAACGAGAAATGGAAGTGCCGCATCTGAAGAACAGATACTACACTTTGATCTTGGCCAAAAGGCCAAATGTATTGTGAACTAAGTCACTTTTCAGTTTTATTGTAATTTAAAATTATTTATTTCATAATTGATAATCAAATCTTCACTAATTAACTGTTCATCAAGATTATAGTGGATGCTCATTCAAATAGCTTTATTATAAATATGTTTAGTACAATAAAAATAATTGCAATTCTGTCAGTGTTTCTAAATTTATTTTAGATGAAGGGTTATTATTCGTATTGGTCGAATTCTTAGGACAACTGTTCTCATCTTTTTGTTGTTTTCACAACGTTTCAATGTAAACTCCGACCTTTTAAAGGTATACCTTGCTGAACTCGGAAATCGTTCTATCGAACTCGGGAATCTTCCTGTCGAACTAAGGTAATTCATCTGTCGACCTCGGGAATCTTCCCAGGCTTTCGAAGGAACGGAACCCTTAATTTAATCTACGAGGGTATCATGCCTTCGTTCCGTCAGCCATGACAGACTAGATATCCGAAGTAATTCGCAATTTTATTTTCAGTGGCGTCTGCACTGAGGATTGAACTTTAAACCCCTAGCAGAGTGTAACTGATAACTTAAGTTGATCGAGTAATGTATGCGCTACGCCACGGGGTCCTCGTTCGACAATATACAGTTAAAAAAGGTCGGAAATTACATCGACTAAAGTTGTAAAAATAGAAATATAAAATATTAATGTAAAACGTAAAAATAGAATATAAAATAGCACGAAATATGAGAAAAGTGGTCTAAACAATTTAAACAATAAAAAGGTTCTGTCAATGTTTGTATATAGACACTAATATTTTACAATCACAGATATCATTATTGTTTCTTCTTAAGTACGTAGCTGCTACAATATTCAATTACTTATCTAATTGACTGCTCATCGCGATTTCAATGAGTAATCGGATAAATTACTTTATATCTACATTTATTTCCGTAAAATAATACCTTTCTGTCAAACTTGTTTATAAAAACTATAATTATCATTTCTTTTAACTTGTGCTCCCCCCTCTCAACGTAAATAATCCCGATTAAACCGATAAAAAGCAAAACCCCACCCCTCTATTATAGAGGTCCCTCGATGCCGAAAAACCTACTTCTCTAATAGATTATTCCCTCAAACTGCTAAACTTCGGAATTCCCTCCCGGTCTTTTGCTTCCCTGACTATACTAATGTGGAAAAATTTAAATGTAATGTGACTTTTCACTGGTCATACATATATTCCCTGTAGCTATGATCCAAAATAGTAGTTCCTTATGCCCAAGTGCACATATGCCTCGTTTGGGGTTAAAAAGATTAAAACATTAAAATCACAGATATCATCATCATCATCATCATCATCATCATCATCATCATCATCATCATCATCATCATCAATACTTAAGTATGTGGCCACAGCAATGTACGTTCTTAATTATGAAATAAGAAGATATAATATCCTTTATTATTTATAAATTGAAGAACACCCCCGTTAATACAAAGGATGTAAAAAGAACTCGAATATAATATTTCAATGAGGTTCAAAAGTAACGAAAGTTTCTTGTGTGCTTCCGTTTTCTAAGCAACGTTTCCATCACACACACACACACACACACACACACACACACACACACACATATATATATATATATATATATATACTGCGTGCCAAATTATAAACGAGATAACATTTTCTTACCAGTTTCAGAAACTTACCGGTAGTTTCGTATCAAAAGCTTTGGAAACGTTGGCAATGCTGAGCTGCGCGTACTGTGAAATTTACGTACTCTTCAGCTCAATGTAAACAACTTGCCATCGTAATTGCTGAATCCACGGTAATTGATGTGTGTCAAATTATTAACAAGGCAGTTTGTTTCGTCAATAAAATTGGTCGTAAAGGTGGTTTGAGTAGTTCTGAAAACAGTACTATTACAGAACAGCTAGCAAAAGGTGAAACTACCCTCGAAACATCGAAAATGATAGGAAGGTACCATCAAATTGTGAAGCACTTTGTCAATGGAACGTAAGAGAGCTGATAAAGGTAAATGTAGAGTTGTTTCACGCCGTTCTCTACCCCAAATTAAACGTGAAGTTTTTAAGAACCCTTGGCAGACAAGTCGAGAAGTCTTTAACCAAGCCGGTTGTAAGAATGTCTCAAAGAGTACTCGATGTCGCCTTCTGAAAGAAGTGGCAAAGTCTGTTAAACCTGTGTCAAAGCCTCCATTAAAGCAACATCACATACAAAACCGATTGAATTTCAAGGTAGAGGACAACATGAAAACGGATTTTCCAAAGTTTTGTTCACGGATGAAGTGCTTGTCACTCTTTATGGCCCAGATGGATGGAGCATAGGATGAGTACTAGATGGACGACATCGTCATCAGTATTTAAGGCGCCAACAAGGTAGTGGTGGGATAATAATTTGGACTGGAATTATCGGAGGTACTTTAGTTGACCCACAGAGAGTCCCAGAAGGCGTAAAAATGACGTCAAATGCTTACATAGCTTTTCTGAAGGAGCACTATGAACCATGGCTGAGGAAGCAAAAGTTGATGTTCAGAAGAACCTTTATTTTTATGCAGGATAATGCTCCTTCGCATTCAGTAAAGAAAAGCAAAGAGTATTTGCAACAATTGGGGTTCTCTGAGCTACGGAAGATTGAGTGGTCTGCGAATTCACCAGATTTGAACCCAATTGAGAACCTTTGGAGTATCATGGAGCGACGCCTCTATGCAAGTGGACGCCAAATTAAGAAAAAAGATGAGTGGTGGGATGCTTTACAATAGGTATCTCGAGGAATAACTGTTGACAAAATCACAAATTTGACTAATTCTCTGGACCAATATCTTTGACAAGTCATTCATAAAAAAAGATCGCATGTCACCCCTAATTATGTTAACGTAGGAATTGCTATGTAGTTATTGTGTTCTAAGCATTTTCCTAGTTCATTTAATGTTTGAAAATTATTTCAATAAAAAGTTATGGGTATATTGTGTTTTTTCTCAACCTCGTTAATAACTTGACACACTGAAATAAACAGACATTCCTATCTTCTGCCATATTTTCGTTAATACGGCTTTAAATACTTTTATCTTATGACTGGAGCAGCTGAATAGTATTGTAAGCATTTTCTCAACGTTTCATAGATTTTTATTCACTCTTTCATTAAATCCACTGTAATCCACTCCACAACCTCCATTAATCCTCATAACACCAAGCTATACCATAGTCTTCTTATAAGTTTGTTTGATCCTTCTTACAATACACCCTTTCGCCTTAAGTCATCATTATAATATTTCTGCCGAAATTATACCCCGTCTCAAAGTGCTGTTGTCATTTCGGTTGCATCTGTCAATAAAATACTCCTGCATAGATAATATGTATCTTACATACCGATAAAATAGAATTCTCACACATCCACACTATACGTTCCCCTGAGCCTTAAAACATATACTACCATTTATACATTTAAGACTATGATAGAGACCCTATACACCTTTTTACATTACACTCTATATAACACGCTCCTCGTTTAACTCAGAATTCGATATATTTCCCCCCAGCATCATTTATAATTTTATTGATTTATTTCGTTCCTGATGAATCCTTGATAAAAAACAATAATAATGATAACAATAGTAATATCGTTAAAAACACTCTCATAAGTAGCAATGGTTTCCTTGCTCCCCCACTTTAACATCAATATGTATACTTAAGCCTTTGCATCAAGTTGTATGCACTGATAGTCTTTGCCACCCTAATCTCCGACCGCCCCCCTTATGATCATACTCCCTATATCATAACAGTAGAACCTTATAAATATATTGCCGCATATTACCTTTCAGTTTTACAACCTTGCATAACCCCCCACCCAAATCAATCAAAATTACCCACTCCATAGAAAATAAACACCCCAGAAACCGTTAAAATAAATTACCACACAGCAACAATACTCCCCCTATTTTACCATAATACATATACCCCTTGATCTCAATACTATGTTAAAGACCATATATATTCTTATATATCATAATATATATAATAAGCTTCTCCTTATTTATTTAGAATTCAATAAAGCTTCCCCCAACATTATATAATTCCTCTTAATCTTTTTCATCCCTAATGAACCTTACGCTAGACGCCGCATCTTCCCCATGCTACCTAGCACATTCTCTACTCTTATGATGAGAAGCATTAAGCTTCGAAATGCCCTGGTATAAAGAGTCCCTTCTATTCCCCAAAGTTTGTCTGTATTCCATTATTAAATAAATGATCCATTCTATATCTACCAATATATAGTTTTGTGTCTTCATTTCATACTCTTGTTGTCCTATTATATATATATATATATATATATATATATATATATATATATATATATATATATATTGTATGTTTCTTTATTAGATAGTCCGTACTCACGCTTTAGAAAAGGACTATATACAGTTTCTGAATGTGAAATTCCTTCAAAATGAACGAATTCGGGAAATGTTGCCTTTAAAAGGCTAATTTGTTAACCCTGGACAGAATATGTAAGTTACCATCTTTTGATGTAGCTTCTTTTTGCGAATATCTATATAATATTTTGCTAGTCCTCCTTTATTCTATACGTTACGCATTGAAAAAGTCCAAATACAATTTTTTCCGGTAACTGCACCCCAAGGCTTAATTAGTACAATTTCGTTTAGACAAGGCCAATCTGGCGACTATATTTCATATCAGGAATATGGGAGAGTGATCTCCTTTTGATGAAGCCCTGTTTTCGGATATCATTATAATATTAATATATGATCATTGTTGCAATAGCGTGAAAAAAGAACTCGTAGAAATTTTTACCGAAGAAAGTAGTTAATGAAACTGGTTAAAAGTGAAATTATTTTTTATCGATCTGTCTATCTATCTAATTATCTATATATCCAGTGATATTATTAAAATAGTTTATATTGTGAATTATTTATTTAAGTTCAACAATGGGTTTTAGCTGAGGATGTTTACATAAATTAGTAAGGTTAAATAAACAAAATTACCTTGGAATTACGTGGAAAGGTCGCACGTCAATAAACGTGTGCTTTTTATGATGACGTAACGGAACTGAGGTCAAGAGTTTGGGAAGGTTAGAGAAAGGAATTGAGTTTGAGTTTGGTCACGGAATTATAACAGACGTGCTTCATGCCAGGGTGTGAGGCTGCGAAGAACAAGCATGTAGACACGAAATGCCGACTCCAGTGAAGACCATTTAAGACAGCTGAAATACATTTATATTTTACAAATATAAAGTGTTGTTCTGCGGTTTCGCAAAAGAAGGAAGAACAGAGGTCTCAGTTGGTTATAGTATAAACCATGTCATGTTCCATCACGTAGGTGAAGATAGAATAATTCTTGGAGAATTAAAAGATATGACGCATATACTATTCTTATAAGAATGATACTTTATGTAAATATGAACTGTAATATATACCGTGTGATAAATCTCTGATAAAACATGATTCAGTTTATACGTCGATATCATATTCCCTGGCTAAAAAAAGCAATACATACAATTTATACGTTTATATCGGGTGCTGTTATCAGGACAGTATCTCTCACCCACTATACAACAAAACTTTACGTAAAATATGGAACATTCGAAAGTAACATGGCAAAAATAATATTGTCTACTAAGAGCTGCTAAACTGAAGGATCAATTAAAAGTAAAGCACAATATTACTTTCTGAATATGTGTTGTTGCTTATTAATGTATCTCATTTGTGTCAATCCTATATTTAATATACAACATGCACTAGTTTTATAGAAATGTTAATACACTCATATTTACTGTGTTTTATTGATTTTTCTGTCCGCCAAAACTAATTTTTTGCGCTATCTACAAAAATATTAGCTTTATCAAAACATATTTGTTGATTAAATATATTTCTCATTTGTAGAATTTCCATAGATCAATCATCAGCAGTGGCTCCGCTGTTTAAACAGCGTCGGCGACGACGGCTCTCGAAATTGTAGAGCCATGGGAATCTCGGCAAGACATGTAAAGATGGTTGTTTTCCGTTGCCTTTCTTTCTTGATTGAGGGTACATCTCCCCCAGTGAGTTAAACGCGCACTCAGATACAAACTACTAATTTCTACGATTCGGCGCGGTACATACAGCACCTAGCCTTCCCAAATGGTCACCCATCTGGTACTGGCTAGGCTCATCGTTACTAAACTCCGGTGATCTGGCGACTAGAATAACAATAGCTAGAATAATAATAGCTTTTCATAAAGCCACACAGGTTAGGGTTAGCTAGGTTGTAAGATTCCATTATTAAATTCTATAAGTAACTGTCTATCGCTATTGCTAATTCCTTTATTTTCTATATGAAGCTTATTATATATAGTATGATATATAAGAATATATATGGTCTTTAAGATAGTATTGGGATTAAGGGGTATATGTATTATGGTTAAATAGGGGGTGTATTGTTGCTGTGTGGTAATTTATTTTAAAGGTTTCTGGGGTGTCTATTTTCTATGGAGTGGGTAATTTTGATTGATTTGGGTGGTATGCAAGGTTGTAAAACTGAAAGGTAAAATATGGAACATTCGAAAGTAACATGGCAAAAACTAATATTGTCTACTAATTGTTTACTATATTTAATTGCATGAATTATTTTTCTATCTCTTTACCCATATTTAAAATTTTAAATACATTATTCTGTAGAAGATCGTTTTATTTTACAATTAAAACACGAAATAAAAGACGAAATATATTACATTGTAAGCAGGGGTGTTGTGTTTGAAAAAAAGTAAAGCACGAAGCAACAAGGAAACCAATTCTAACAAAACCTATTTAATGACCCCCTATTTGTGCTCCAAATATCCGGGAACGCTAACTACGTACTCAGATGTCAATATTTCATTCTATGAGTAAACTATCTATTGTTATATTAATATCTTGTTTAACTATATTACTATTAAATCATTATGATGAATATCACACATACTGGAGAAGAAACTACTTTCAAATTTTCTAGAACGTTTTGGAAAAAAAAACTTATTCTAATAAGATACTTAATGTGTATATGCGTTTTTACCAAAACGGGAAATAGAAAGAAAGCGGCAGAGGTAAGTCGGGTAGTATCAAGCAGAACATAAAAGAATAAGCAAATTATATATATATATATACATACATATATACATATATATGTATGTATATATATATATATGTATATATATATATATATATATATATATATATATATATGTGTGTGTGTATAATGTCACAGAAGTTCAGATTAACTTAAATTCAGGAACCAGGTTGCCTAACTTGGTGACATTAATCCACATATCTTGTTATGTTTTCCATTTAGATGAAGGGCATTCTGATGTAAAATCTGCTCTGCAGATTATGCTTTTAATTGTCTTACTAACTTGTTACTGAAAGGGGCTTTGTAGCGTAACGCATATGCCTTACAAATGCATATCAATACTGATGGAGAGTAGAAAGTGCAAACTCATATACATTCGGTAGCCCTGTAATTATCGCTTTCTCTACATAATCCTTTTTTCATAAGCGATTTTTCTGAGAAAGGGGGAAAACTGCTATTGCTCGTGTGATTAAGTACTGAGTGTATGTTTTTCTAATGATTTTTTTCTCACTTTGGTGTATGTCAAAAATAAACTTTTTATTACCTGAGTTGACATATTCGCCTAAGACTAGAGACCTAACGTTGAAAAGAGGTCAATACGATCAGAAGGTGTATAATATATCTACTTGTCTATTGTCATTTGATAGAGCCTGGTCCATGTAATATTTCTTAGTAAGGCCTCTCAATAAACGGGTTTCTTCCATCAATAATTTGCTTATTCTTTTTATGTTCTGTTTCATACTACCCAACTTACCTCTTCCGCTTTTGCGAATTCCATTATAAAAAGGATTGGAAGGTAACCCACGCATGATCGCAGTCTTTAAACGCATGGCGTAAAATCTTACTATCTAGTTTCCTTTTCCAATATAAAACATACGCATTCCAAAGCTCCATTTGTTAAAATCCATTCAAATGTGACTAAACGTGACTAGAAGTTCTTTAGCGAAATCGGAATTGACCCGTCAAGTGCTATCGATCATTTCTAAATTACAGGTATTCGAACACGACCACAAACCACGACGCTATAAATCGCGTTGGAAGCTGTGCTCAGATCAGTTCTTATACTACAAGGATATCTATTACTAAGCTTGACCGATATATTAATCACTGTTCATGTAAATATATATATATATATATATATATATATATATATACATATATATATATATATTAATTGGCTGAAAAATACGACGCTCGCTCTTTGTTTATAAACAAAACGGTTAGAGCACTGTAGAAATGGTGGACGGATGTTTGTTTAAATAGACATTTATCAAGATTATTTACGGGCGCCGCTCCCGTGGGTCGATCGGTAGAACTGCTGACTGTCAACGCTATGGTTCTAGGTTCAATCCTCGGCTTGGGAGAGGTGCTACTCTAGCGGCACTGATGTGTTGTGATACAAAAAACAGGACTGTATGTCGAAGACTATATATATATTCCAATCCTTTTTATGATGAAATTCGCCAAAGCGGAAGAGGTAAGTCGGGTAGTATCAAGCAGAACATAAAAGAATAAGCAAATTATATATATATATATATATATATATATATATATATATATATATAAAAGTGAACGTGTCTGTCTGTCTGTGTACATTTCCCTACGCAATAACTCTGTCAATTTTTAGTCTATAGACTCGAAATTTGAAATACCGTGTACTGAGATTTGGGAAAATCGATGTGCGGGTTTCAGCAAGAAATTTGGCTGTTAAGGGGTCAAATTTCAACGATTTGACCTTTAAGAACTCTACAAAACTCCTCCGACAATTTTGGGTCTAGACACTTGAAATTTTAGATATAGGTTCCTTGAACCTGGATCTAACTTAATAAAGTGATCTGAGCCCGAAACTATAAATTTTAAGGGGTCATAATAGGGGTCAAAGTTTTAAAAAATTAACCATTTTTTTGTTTTTTTTTGCTTTTTTTGCACAGCATACACCTCCAAACACCCGAGCAACGCCGGGCACCCCTGCTAGTACATATATATAAGTGTGTGTGTATAGTGTCACAGAAGTTCAGATTAACATAGTGGACTTGATCAAAGAAAGCGATCCTTTGTTTTGTTGAGTTTTATATAATAAACAGCTCTCATTACTTCGATCTGTAATGTTACAACCCAACTGAACAAAATCTGTACTGCTGTAATATTATAAATTTGAAATATTGTTTTTACTATTAAATAATAATCGAGCGGTCTATAGATTTCTTTCTACCCGATGAAACCAATAATTATATATATATATATATATATATATATATATATATATATTCATCTACTCTTATATAAAAGTAACTTTGTCTCTGTGTGTCTATGTGTATGCCCATGAGTTCATTCGATATAGACTCGAAAACGGCTTGGCAGATTTTTATGAAATTTCACACAAACGTACGTTATGTTCCCGGCAGTGTTCTTAGCTAGGTTTTGCATTGGAATGTCTTCGAAAAATATCAATAATTTATAATCGAAATAATTCGATAAAAGAAGGAAAATGCGATTTAATTTAACGCCTTACACAACCTATCATCACAAGTGCATTTGAGAAGTTTTATTACCACATAAGCCGAAAGGCCCGACATATAAAATCAGGAAATGAATATTTCTGTTTAAAGCACGATTGAATCATGATACTTGACTTTTTTATTTTAAACAAAAATTCAAGCTATTATCGTTACACAAGCAACAAGGCCAGAAATATTAAATCAACTGTAGGTTCTTTGATATGACAGGGGCACATTCAACATGAATGTTTGTTTAGAGCACAATTGGAGTATAATAACTGACTTTTGCACTTTAAACTTTAATTTAAACCATTATATATAACAATAATTTTGTAAATTAAGCAGTAAGCTCTCTTCAGTGCAATGTAGACTACAATGTATTGTGAAATTAGTCGCTGCGGGTAGTCATGTAAAATTTCGTCCTGTGCACAGCTATGGATTCTCAACTGGGGCAGGTAATCAATCGGTTTGATACAAAAATGATCGATTTATCCGATTTCGATGACAACACAAATATTGGAGTGTGAATAATTCAATTTTCGTTGGATGAAAACAGGTTTCTTTGCTTGTTGCAGACCATCTATCAGTGGGCCAGTTATGTACAAATTCTAAGAGCGATAAAAGTCATCTATCATGTCAGTAAGTGACACAATGTTCAACGAGCGAGATCGGAGATGCGCCACTGTACAACATGTTCTCTATCGATCCATGTTATGACAACAATATTATTGCCAGCACATTCAAAATGCATCGCTGGATTTCCACGAATAACAGGGATGTGCCAAGGGTGATGAAAACAAAGTTTTCGGCTACATTTATGGTATTGAGAGCCACATTGTCCCACCTCACATCTTCGAAATGGTTTTGACATTCAACACCAAAGTGTATTTGGATGTGCTACCAAATGTGCTGATCCGCTGATACAATCAGTTGACCACTGATAAATCCTAGATGTGGCAGAAGAACTCGGCGCCGGCCGGCAAGTCCAAAGAGACCAAAAGTCCAAAGAGTGCTACGACTTTTTACACTTCTCTCCTCAACCGACTTGAACTCACTGGACTATTTCATCTGGTCATACGTTCAGAACATCACCAACATGACCTCCACAACACCAAAGCCATTCTGATCGCCGCCATCCACCATCCGAACTCTCACCGGCGCTTGTGGAAAAGGCATGCTCCCAGTTCTGGACCAATATGGAGACGGTGATTGAGGTTGAAGGCGGCTACATTTAATACATGTCAGCTCTGCTACGTAATCAAGTTACCTAAATTGATTTTTTTTCAATAAATGTTTTAAAATAAAGCTGTAGTAAATTTATTTATTGCGGACGATTATTCTCATCTTTCTTAGATGTTTCACGACATTTCGGCCAACTATTCCTTTGGCCTTCGTCAGGTGGTAACCGCGACGAGAATAGTTGGCCGGAACGTCGTGAAACAACAACTAAGAAAGATGAGGATAATAGTCTGGAATAAATAAATTAATTAATATAACTCATCTCAATAATGAATTCCAATTTAAATAATAGAAAATGGAGTGTTGCTTTCTTTAGTGCAACAATTCGCGTTCTACCATATATATATATATATATATATCTATATATATATATATGTATATATATATGTATATGTATATATAAATATATATATATATATATATATATATATATATATATATATATCCTGTTGTGTAAAGACACTGTACGACAAAACTTACTTGAAATTTATTTTTGAAATAAGCCAGTAATATTTAGAATCAGGTGGTTGCGTAAAATATATTTTATTTACTTCGTGAACTCACAATACATCATTTAGATACATACATAAGGGAGATACAATTGAATATCTACTAGACAGTATCCACGCGCCATCTCTCTCTCTTACTCTCTCTCTCTCTCTCTTTCTCTCTATCTGTCTCCCTCTCTCACTCTCTGTACATTGTTTTTTTTTTCAGGGCAATCTGACAGGAGGATACTTCACTCTCCAAAAAATAACATTTGACTAAATGATTATAATAACACAGTATTTGAAATCTAAGATCCTCTTGACATGGCTACATACTGGTTCATACGTGGAATTATTTCCTGTCTCTTACAATGAAGATTTTAGCAAACTTCACGTGGTTCCTCCCGTAAGTACCTGATGTCTTTCTCGAAGTAATTTTGACTAGAAAACATATCGGGGAAACCAATTAAAAAAAATAGAACATTTGGATTCATACGATATGATGATGATGATGATGATGGTGACATTACTTCTAATAAAAACACTTACCTCGATACTCTGCCAGATTAGACGAATTCTTAGACTTGAATTTGGCAGGACTAAGAAAAGGCCACAAGATAAAGTATAAAATTATTAAGTAATCAATTGGGAAGAAGTAAAATGGTGTTCTTCACTGCTGTTCTAACTCAACGTTTAAAAGGTAGATAGTAATCGTAATACTCGGATCCTTATCTATTTCATACAAAAATTAAGTATTAGTTTGAGTTAAATGCCCTTTGAATTCTTAGATTTAACCCATGTTAAATTAGAAGTAAATTCCTTTTAAATTAATAAAATGTAAATAAAAAATTAAATTTTAATGTTTAATTAAAAGCTTAAATTTATACAGGGTTGTTCACGGGAAACGGATGTTTTTAGAACGCTCCTTGTTTTCATTGAGTAAGAGATGGGTAGTGACGAAGTTAGTCTTTAAATCTGCTTAAAGTGCCGTTTAATTTGTTGTTATTTGTTTATCTTTTACGTTAAATGTTGCTTTAGTCATTGATTTTGAATTGTTTTTCTTTTCAGTTCATTAGCCTCATACTACTGTTTAGTTGTGAACCCCGTGTGTTTGCTTTTGACATTTTTCCCGTGACTTATTCTGTATTACTCTTTAATGTTCTATCCCATAAGAGCAAACGCTCTTGGCCTTCGGACCGGGATCAAAGTGTAGTATCTGTTCCGGCAGATACTGCACTTAAGATAATTTGTACCAGTCAATGGAGGGGAAACCCTCTATACTGGGACAATTATTATTTTTGGTAACCAGAGTGACCCCTTTTAGGGGAGCTGGTTTTTACCTCACATTAAAAACGGCCTTGTGCCTAATTTGCTCAGTGGGGGAGCAAATAAATACCATCTGTTCTTCAGATGCTGCTCTTCAACTTCTGTTTCTCTCCCGGTGGCAGAGCAATCCTTCACGACTGAGACAATTTTTATTTTTGTTACTTTTCTCCACGTTAAAAAACGAATCTGCTGTCTAACTCTGTCTCGTGAGGAGGCATTCTAAATAGGTACTCTTTAATGTTCTATGTTGTTTTTTTTGTTTTAACTTGCCTCGTTATTTAATTAACCAATCAGACCTAATTATTTATTTCGCCCTGATTATATAAATTAAGTTTTGCCTATGTTTTTTTTCAATTCATTTATATATAAGTGTTATGAGGAAGAATTATATCTCTTCTTTAATTGAAACCCCCGTACCATTGGCTGCTGTGCGTTTGTAAACCATAACACAACTACTATATTTTTCTAAAGAGACTTGAATTGGCATTGGTAAAAACAAAACAAATCCAATTATCGAATTTATTTTTATGGCTGTGAAGAAAATTAAACTTTAATATATGTTTTTTTTCACACTTTATGGAAAGCAGGGAAAATACAGTGAAAACTGATGAGCCATTTTCATTGCTCTTGGCCAAAAAGATGAATATATTTCACATATTTTTCTGAAGACAATAACGATAGAAAATAGATGGAATATTTCAAGACAATGGGTTTTTTTGCAATATAGAATGATGAATATAGATAGTTTACATTTTATCTAGTTTTTTATACGTCCTCACAGATCGATGAGAAGTTTGGCATGTCGGCCTGTCAGGCTGAAATTATAAAATAGCATTTTATGTCAGCTGACACGCTTAAGTACGAAATAGCATTTTATATGAATCGAGACATCTCCATAAGAGCACGTGTTCGCTTGTCTCCTTAACTGTCCGTCGCACTTCAATTTGAAAAAGTATTTTAATCTCAAACCACCCATTTTGAAGAGACGTAAAACCCTGCTTTTGGGTATTGCTGTTGCAAATAGAATGTGGTCTTTTTCGGTTTTTTATTAACAAATAGTTTTTATATATAAATACGTCTATTTTTAAATTGAGGAAAATATTAAATTAAGAATTTGTAGATTTAACAAAAGGTTTATACAAGAACGCAAGTTATTTGGCTTATTAGTAAAGAGAATACAGTTGTTTTTATATTTTTGTATTATTTTATCTATGTATACAATTAAATATATGACTATACTTATAGGACTTATATAAAATCGCTTTCTTATTGAAAGTAATGTCTTAGATATTCTATTTTTAAAAAAGAAATAACATCAGAAATAAATATGTATTTTTATCTACTGTAATATATACCTCGGGATACGGTGACCCTAGCATACGTTTTTTTCAGGTTACGATGTGGAATACGATGTTTTTTCCGGTCCTGATTACGGTATTTGCCCTACCTTGCGTTTTATTTAAAATGTTTTTTGATTATATACATGTGTATTATATACTGTACTGTATTTTATTTTACTAATTTTAATGCCATAGCTCGTGGTTCTAATTTATATATATATATACATATATATATATATATATATATATATATACATATATATATATACATATACATACATATATATATATACATATACATATACATATATATACATATATATACATATATATATACATATATACATATATATATACATATATATATATGTATATATATATATACACAAACAAAAAATTTGCAAATGTAATCTAACTAAAAATACATACTTTTTCAAAAGTGCTTGATACGTATGTGGAGTTGAAATTAAATTGACATAAGAAAACTCTACGTTGATTAATCAACGTTTCGACGAAGTTATTCGTCTCCCTAGGAATTCAATAATATCCCTGCACAGAGCGTGTTGTATTTCTATTATGTAGATAATTCTACTGATATATATATATTATTCATTTTCTTTCTTCATCTGTATTTAACACATCTTCAACTCTAAGTATTACCAGCGTCTTTTCTTTATAGATGCAATGGATCTATATCTCCTTCTTAGCAAAATCCAATTAAATCGTAAACTTTTAACGTGTTTTGTGTTCAAACATTTTAATTCATCTACATTCAAGTCAAGTATACCAACAGTATAGTAGCTATTAGATTGAAATTAATGGCATATATTGTACTTCGACTGTGGAGCGGCATTTTAGAATAACCCTTAATCTTCTGTTGTGTCCGACTTATAGATTCTTTATTTTTTCCTTGCATGTTCTTAATCTTATCGGCTTCCAGTATTCACAAATATTTGTAGCATCTCTTGCTGTCAGCATGCTTTATCAGATCTGTTGTTGGAAGTTGAGGACTATCTCACTGAGAAACTTATCTGTTTTTCTTCTTCTTCTTCATTATTATTATTATTATTATTATTATTATTATTATTATTATTATTATTATTGGCTCTCAAGGAGCTTTCACACAGGTAATCAAAGATCTCATTGAATACAGCATGTCGTGTTACCTGGAAGCTGAGTGACAAAACGCTCCCCAGATTTTTCAGTACTCTCCACTTCTTTTGATGCCATTTGCAAATAAATTTGCGTTATTGCAACATCTGCTTGCCACTGATTTCTCGTTGGCAGTGGCCACTGGTCTTTACTGGAATTTGAGTGGCAATAATCCAGGCCAAGGCCTCAGTTCTCTTCGCACTTATACACTGGAGGTCTGGTTAGTGCTAACTCCTCGATTTTTCCTTTTCTTTGACTACTTGGCTATTTGATTTCATTCTTTTTGGGAGGGTAGCGATGTGGTAATGGAGAGATGGGAGGTTAGAGAACTTATAGGTATGCAGCTTCAATGTTCTTGGTTCCATGTAGCGCTTCATGTTTTGTCTCTGTGACAGTTTGTCTGGTCTATGCTTAAGGATCGTCTGTGTTAGTCTCCACATTCTAGGGTTTTCCTTAATATTTCAGCTGTTTCTATTATTGTTGTTCCAGTCATTCCTCTGATTCCTATTTCTCCCATTCTTTTTTCAAAGTTTTTCAGGAGTGCTCCCACTATTACAGGTATTGTTTGGACTTTTTCCATCTTCCATATCTCTTTCAACTCTCTGTCTAGCTCTGTGTATTTTCTCCGTTTCTCTTTTTTTTTTTTTTTTTTTTTGATATTCACCCTGTGATCAGCTGGAACAGCCAAGTCTACGATTTTACAGGATTTTTCTTTCTTGTTAATTATTACGACATCTGGCCTTCTTGCTTGGATGGCTTTATCAGTTTGTATGTCCAGGCCCAATAGGACTTTGTGATTCACGTTTTCAAGTACTGTTATCTGTGCGTTCGAGCTGTATTTGTTTGCATAATTCCCAGTGTACTGCACTTCCCACTTGGTCGTGTCTGTTCTTGTATTCCTTTTGGGTCAGTTTGTTGCATTCACTTACTATATGATATATCGTTTCGTCTCTCTGTCAACAGAGCCTGCACTTACTGTTTTCTTATGTTTTATTGATCTTTGCCTTTTATATAATTGGTTCTTATCGTGCTTGTGCTGCGGTTATAGGGGAGTCAGTTTCCCGGCGTATGTGTCCTTTTCGCCTTAATGTCCAAGTGTTTTTGTTATTACTATCTTTTGACATCCTTATGAACCTTCCATGTAGTTGTTTTTCTTCACATTTTTATTTTCTCGTCTTATCCTTTCTCTCGCTGTTTTCTATTTGTCGATTTTTTCAATGTTTATCGCTACCATGAATATCCTTTCCATGTTTCGCGTTATGTATTTTTCAGATTCTTTTTTTTTGTGTCGTGCACACAGTTTTCTATACAAACTAGCCCTCTCCCGCCTTCTTTTCACTTAGAGTCAATAAATTTCGTTCTTTGGGTGTAGTGCATGTGCATGAGTTTCCTGATCTTCTGATCGAGGTGTCTCAGTTCTTCTTCGGTCCATCCTATGAACGGTCCTGAGTATCTTATGAGTGATACTGCCACTGTATTTATCCTCTTTATTAGCTTTCTTCTATATAATTTTGTTCCCAGAAGCTCTCTTGTTTTCCTGGGGTATTCTTTTCCAATTCCCTATTTCTTCTTCTTCTTCTTCTTCTTCTTCTTCTTCTTCTTCTTCTTCTTCTTATTCTTATTCTTATTCTTCTTATTATTATTTGCGCACAAGGGACACTGTGCTGTTAGCGAAATCTGAGTGATAACAATTTTCCCCAGATTTCCAGTACTCACCACCTATTTTAATAACTTAGTTTAAAAACTTAGTTTGCATTATTGCAATGGCCGTTTATAATTGATTTCTCGTAAGTACTGGCCATTGATTTTCGCTGGAATTCGGAAGGCAATAAGCACCCCTATTATCCCAGTTCTCTTCGCACGCATCCAGTGGAGGTTTGGTTAGTGCTTTCTCTTCTGGGCCTTTCCAGTCTCTTTGACCTTCCTCACTTATTTAGTGTGGCAAAAAAAAAAAAAAAAAAAGAAAGGCGATGTCGCAGGGGGTTAACTTATTATTATTATTATTATTATTATTATTATTATTATTATTATTATTATTATTATTATTATTATTATTATTATTACTATTATTATTATTATTATTGCATCCCAATTTGTGTATCAATATGCCTGTTATTTTTGGTCTTGACTATAGGTTGTAACATGAATATACAGAAATACAAAGAAAGAAACGAGCAAAACTCTAATGGGAGAAAACTGATCGACTATAAATGATAGCTTCTTACATCAAACAAACAAATAGTGATTGAAACCGTTTGAAAAAGGATGAAGAAAGCCAAGTATTTTGGCTTTCAGCCAGGTCGAAGTTCAGCTTTAATAACTATAAATTACTAAAAACAAAACACGCAGCATGAAACGGGGCAAAACAAAACACGTTTTTGATCGTAAGCAGACGACATCGTAAAACATGTTCTGTTTGCTGTTATTTTTAGTATAAATACAAGAAGTGTTTGGAGATGTTAGCTAAAATGATTTTTCTCCAGGAAGAAAAGCAAAATAATATGTAAGCAAAAAATGAGATGATAAAAAAGAATTGATCGAAAAAATATAAAAAGAAAAAAATAATTATCAAAAGAGAATGAAGCTTTTACATTAAGGGGAAAAAATAATAGAAAAGTAAACAATACTAATAACAATGAATATTAATAATGGTACAACAACATCAATAATAATAATAATAATAATAATAATAATAATAATAACATTAATAATAATAATAATAAAATTAATAATAATAATAATAATAACAACGACAACAATAATAATAATAATAATAATAATAATAATAATAATAATAATAATAATAATAATAATAATAATAATAATAATAATAATAATAATAATTCTGATTTCGTTTATCAACGTCTCTTTGGAAAGGGATGATATTCATTTTCAGAGAATTTCCCTCAATCCCGGCTCCGAACCAGGAGTATCAAAGATCAAATGGTGGTGGATGTTGGTGGTATCTACAATTGCAGAGGTCTGAAGGTCGCCTAAAACATCAGGGATTTGTAGTTTTCTCAATTGTGCTTCCAGACGACTTGATACAACTCCTAGTGTATCAATTACAACCGGCATTATTTGTGTTTCAACCCCGTGTATACGCCTTATCTCCAAGGCCAATGGAGCATAATTGCTCCACCTCTCGTTCTCCTTCTCTCTCACATTCCTGTCTCAGGGTACTGAAAAGTCTACAATCTGCCAGTTTTTTAAAACTTTTTATCAATGACGATCAAATCCGGGCGATTATGTTCCAATTGCTCGGTCGTTATGACACTTTTGTCCCACCATACATCTACCTCACCATCCTCACTTGTTCTCACTTCATCAGGCTCCACCTCAAACCATTTTCCAGTACACTTCACACCAACCTTCTTACACACCTCCCAATATATCCGCAGTCCCATGCGATCGTGTCTTTTGCGGTACTCTCACTGGGTCAGTCCACTACACCCTGCTGCAAGGTGTGCAATTGACTTTGAGGTCTTACCAAAAATCCGGCATTCCGCAGCAATTTTTTCCGCTAGAACAACTTTTTTGAACAATCGTGTTCCTAATGCCTGCTCTTGTGCTGCACAAACAAAAGCTTCAGTACTCTTAGACAGATACCCAGCTCTAAGCTATTGCAATGATCTTTCATCAGCCACTTCTGCTATATCCTGGAAGAACTTTCCATGCATTTTCTTCCTAGCCAGTTCCTCTGCTCTCTCTCTATCCATACGTTTCACATAATCAGTCTTGGTCTCACACACCTCCACTTCATTGGCCACAACCTTAAGCATCCACTCCTCGCTTCTAACGATATGCTCCTTCAACGACATATCCTCGGTTCTCACACAATCTTTTACATTATCAATCCTCCCCTACAAACTTTCCTCTTTTGATACAGCCTTGCTACAATACTTCGAATGTTAAATATACCAAACATTGTTAAAATTTTTCTTGTTTTGATATCCATGGCATACAACTCCTTGTTAGACCATTCTAAAATTCCCGCACTGTATCTCAAAACACTGACTGCCCATGCATTAACTGCTTTCATTAGGTTTTCTCAATACTACTACTACTACTACTACTACTACTACTACTACTACTACTAATAATAATAATAATAATAATAATAATGACAGTGAACAATAACAATTACAATGAATAATAACACTAATAACAATGAATATTAATAATTATAAAACGACAACAACAACAACAACAATAATAACAACATAATAATGATACAATGAATATTAATAAAGGTACAACAATAACAACATTAACGGCAATAACAACAGTAAAAATAACAATAACATCAATTATAACACCAAAAGTAATAGCACCAACTCAAATAATAACAAAAAACAACAACAATAACAATAATACTAATAACAACAACAATAACAATAATAGCAACAACAATAGTAATAAAGTGATATCTCTGTTTAGTCTCGAAGACAAAGGATATCCCCTGTATCGGCAGCTGCGCGTGTAATTGTTAGGCAAGCGTTGCGCAATCTTCAACCACACCTCTCCTGAATCGGCACTGTTTGAGCCCAGAGGCGAGGAGACGTCCAGGACGACTGGAAACAATGCCGATAAGCGGAGAGTACAGATAGTTCCTGGAAGTCCCAAATTGTCAACTATTTTGTACTGAACAGATTCAACGTTGCTGATCAAGCGGTGTGTCAACGGGATTATGCCATATATAACAATAATAATAATAATAACACAAATAGCAACATTCACAACAACAACAACAACAACAACAACAACAACAACAATAATAATAATAATATTAATAATAATAATAATAATAATAATAATAATAATAATAATAATAATAATAACAAGAACAAGAACGACAATAATAATATCCTGGACCAGACGAAATTCTTCAAAGGACTTAATAAAAGGTCAAATTGTTTCAATTAAATACAAAATTCAGAATAATGAACTACGTTTTGGGATGATATTTGGAGTATTAAAAATGAACATAACGGAAATTATTTGCTGCTGAAAGATTTGAACGAATGAAAGAGACAGTAAGTTTAAGCAAACGCAGGATGTGGTAAAGGTGAACAGTGAAGGAGAAAGCTAAAAAAACAAAGTAGGAAAATTCCATGTCGGAAGGGTCCTGAATCAGATAATGTTCAAGGTTATTTTGATATAAAAAATCTTAATCAGCTTGCATGAAAGGATTGCATTTCAAATTGGGAGAATTTTCACAAGAGATGTAACTACTGAATAAGGCACGAATGAACAAACAGTGATCTACCAGAAAGATACCTCAAAAGGCATTGTGGTCGATAAATATCGGCCAAACACATGCCGTCTGTTAATGTAGAAACTTCATTTTAGCAGATAAGAATTACCAACATTTTGAACACCAAAAGATATTACCTGAGGAACAAAACTGATGTAGACGAGGTAGTAGATGGGCCAAAGATCATTGAAGGACAATACTTCAGGTAAATCAATCATTTATGGACGACTTAAAGTTGTATGCAAAGAATGAAGATTAGCTAAATATGCTTGTAGGACTTATCACATGTTCAGTAATAACATAATTTGCAAGGAATAAGTGTAATGTCTTAAAACTGGAAAAATGACAAAATTATTGAAAGTTTTTGAATGGGAGAACAATAAAAGAGGTTAGAGAAGTATACACTTATTAAGGAATTGTGGCATTAGATGAAATAAAAGAAGCTGAAATGAAAGAAATTATAGGAAATGTTGTTTCTTAGGTCAAAATAAATAGGCAGTAACTATATTTCCTTATGTCGAAAATTGGAATCCGTTGTTCGAGTACTTTAGAAAAAATGACTTGGTGGCAACCTCTAGAATCTTGCAGAATGTTTTGATGGCATGAGTCAAGAAGATGCTGATAGCCTATGGTCATCTGTTATGGTTTGTTATGATTATGATTGCGCAATAGCAACAGTCAGACACAAAATGTAACAACAGAAATACTACTACTACTACTAGTAATAATAATAATAATAATAATAATGATAATAATAATAATAATAATAATAATAATAATAATAATAATAATAATAATAAAGAAGGAAAATAACAAGAAAAAGAAGACCGGATGCCATAATGATTAGCAAGAAGGAAAGCAGCTTCCAAATCGTATATTATGTTGTCCCAGCAGACCACGAAGTTAACATCAAAGAGACAGAGAAAGGAAACAAATACTGGGAATTTGATGGAGAAGCGAATGGAGTATTAAACGTTGAAAAAAAAATCAATATAATACTGATGATAGTTGGAACAAAAGAAACAGTCATAAAGAATTTGGGAAAAGACTAAGAGAAATCGGAATCAAAGGGAAGACCGCGATTATACAACGGACAGTAATACAAAAAACAGCCGAAATTTCAAGAAAAACGCTCGAATGCAAGAAACGTATCCACAGGAGCTACATACGCTAACCGATCACGATGAAAAAAAATACAGAAAAAAAGATAGATGACCACTTCATAGAACCAAGAAAACTGAAACCCTCCAAAAGTATACTGTTGGCATCGACTGGACCATATTAAATAGTCGGGAAATGTCACACAGAGAATGGAAAAATCGAGGAGAAAGCACCAAGTGAATGCGTGCAAATAAGACTTACGCATTGGGGAGGATTAGTTCAACACAACTTCTAGTAAAGACAAATAGTCATTGCCATCGAAAAATCAATGGTAAACGTCTGTTGCGATAACGCAAATTTATTTGCAATGGTTATCAAAAAAGGTGAAGAGTACTTAAAATCTTGGAAGACTTGTCATCTAGATTCCAGGGAATGCCACCAGTTGTTGTTAGTAAATAATCTCTGATGATGGCTCGTGTTAAAACTCCTAATGAGTACAAATAATAATAATAATAATAATAATAATAATAATAATAATAATAATAATAAATAATAAATAAATAAATAAATAATAATCATAATAGTATCTCTATCATATCGGTGTAAAAGTCTTTGGCGGTTTGTGGTAGAAACATTTCAAACTATTGCAATTTATTTTATGCGTATTGTTATTACTATAGAATATCACTATAATTGATTCCTAACTTTTTTCTGCCAGATTATTTAACCATTTCATGTGTTTTGCAATATTATCACCCGTGTGTACTTAAAACAATTTTCTTTAGTAAACAGAACCAATAGTCTCCTAGAAGAATTCGGGTAGGAATCTTTCTCCATCCTGCATATTTTTCTGATTTTGCCCCATCGGATTATCACCTATTCAGAGAATTACAAGACCATTTAGAAGGGTTTATATTAACATCACGAAAGTAGATTGAACATGAGGTGGATTCATATTTCACACTAAAATATGACGACTTTTACAAGTTAGACGTTTAAAAGCTCATTGACTGATGAAATCAAACTATAGAGGACAAAATCTGTTATTAATATGAAGAAACATTTCTAAAACAACACAGTTTTTCATTTTCAAGATAAAAGTTTAAATTGAAATAAAAACATTGGGATCGATCTAATACCCAAAATTAGTTAGGTGCATATCTTTAAATATTCTTTCTTAGCATAATAAAGTAATCGTCAAAAACATTTGAACAGAATTGGGAGGCATAAGTGTTTACTATGAAAGATGTATGTTAGCTTTTATGTACACCGGTCAAGCCCTTCAAAGAAAATTCAAATAGCTCAGACCTTTGTAAAAATTTTAGAATAATGTATACACCAATAAATTAATATTCCCCAAATTTCTGTTTCTCTTGAGCACTTTTATGTTTTAGAGGGTACAATATGGAAACAGCCGTCAATTTAAAAATTAAAATATTTCAGATTTGCATTAAATTTTTCTCTAGATAGCATTTTCCGGTACATACAACGATTAGCCATGAAGTAAAAAGTTCTCAAAGCGAGATAAAATAAAGGTGAAAAAGGGGACCACCTAGAACTGTACACAGCCATCTAATACAACACGTCCACCACTCTTCTGGTATGGTATTGGTATGAAATAGCAACTCCAGAGGACGCTTAGTAATGTGCTTCGATAACTATATATATATATATATATATATATATATATATATATATATATATATATATATATATACTAGCTAGACGCCCAGCGTTGCCTGGTCGTACAATACACTTAAACATGATATTTTAATTTATGTAGGTTACGTATGTATTATTATTGAATCAATCCTGTATTGATTACTAGCAGGGGTTTCCCGGCGTTGGCTGGGTGATCGGCCCCCTTCCCACTCCGAGGGGTAACAAAAAAAGTCACCCCTGTGGATTTACATGCTTGGTGCCGGCCTCCCACTTCAGGGGGAGATAATCTCCAACCCCACCTTCAGGGAGGAGGGTGCCTGGAGGCTTCTCCCCACCCCCAAAGCAAAAAGTCACCTCCTCCTGGCCTCTTCGCCCCCCACCCTTGGGGGGGACAACGGCCCCCTCCTTTGGGGGGAGAAACTGCCAAGCTCCCCCCTTTCGGGTGAGAAAGTGCCAGGCTTCTCCTTTTGGTGGGGGGATGGTGGCGTTGCCTTCGTTATAAAGATGGCCGGCCAGCTGAAAAAAATGACGTCATCGCCGAGGTCCCAACAAGCAAGATATGTGGAACTCTTAGACTATCAATAATGAACAGTAATTTTTACAGACAGCGTTACAAAACTTCAAAATTGGATTGAAATAAAGAACACGATGATTTATACTGAAACTCATCTAATATTAATAATAAAAAAATAATAAAAAAACACAAGTTGTTTGTTTAAGTATTATAAGCAATTGAATATTTCGTTGTATTATAGATTTTAAAGATTAGAATGCGTTCTTTAATTACTTATAAATTACATTTTAAAAAAGTGAAGGAACACGATTTGATTTGTAGTAAACTTGAAGTTTATTTAATATAATTAAATGAAAATTATGCATGTAAGATTATGAATATTTGAAGCAGAACACAAGCAAAACATTTGATATGAGTTAAGACAATAAACAAATATTAAAATTAAACTATTTTTTTTTAATCAAAATGAATTTTTTTAAAATCAAAAGTGAATGTTTTTTTAATCGAAATGAACAATATTTTTTTAAAATCAAAATGAATATTTTTTTAATCAAAATGAATATTTTTTAATCAAAATGAACCACAATATTTTTAAATACAAATGAACCACAATATTTTTTCAAAATCAAAAACAATATTTACTGTACACATAGATTCGAAAAAGTTGTCAAAAAACAAATTTATAAAAAATAAATGTTATCAAAGGCAAGATAAGTTACTTTTCTACCAAACTGGATATATTTTTCGTATTTTTATTTAATGTAACATGTTTATTCAGCTCGAAAACCATACAGTGTTTACCGATGTATTGGGAAATTCAAGATGGCGTCTGACTCCCTCTTTAACACGGTAAGTTTGAGAAAAGGTGTTATAAATAAAAAACTGGATAAAATACTGTTAAAAACTCGCTCAATATATGTTACCGTGACATAGCTTGACATATATTCGCCGGGTTTTTAATAGTATTTTGAATAGTTTTTTATTTATAACACCTTTTCCCATACTTACCGTGTTAAAGAGGGAGTAAGGCGCCATCTTGAATTTTCGAATACATCGGTAAACACTATGTTTTTCGAGCTGAATAAACATGTTGCATTGAATAAAAACACGAAAAATATATCCAGTTTGGTAGAAAAGTAACTTATCTTGCCTTTGATAACATTTATTTGTTATATATTTGTTTTTTGACAACTTTTTCGAATCTATGTGTACAGTAATACAAACCCGTTTTTCGAGCTGAATAAATATGTTACATTGAATAAAAACACGAAAAATATATCCAGTTTGGTAGAAAAGTAACTTATTTTGCCTTTGATAACATTTATTTGTTATATATTTGTTTTTTGACAACTTTTTTGAATCTATGTGTACGGTAATACAAACCCGAAATGAACTTTAAGACCACGAGTGAACGCGCGGTTTTTTTTTTAGTTTAGTTTCATATATATATATATATATATATATATATATATATATATATATATATATATATATATATATAAAGAGGACGGTAGTGAACGTGTGTGTGTGTGTGTGTGTGTGTGT
The DNA here is from genome assembly GCF_053919585.1 of Euprymna scolopes. Lineage (NCBI taxonomy): Eukaryota > Metazoa > Mollusca > Cephalopoda > Sepiida > Sepiolidae > Euprymna > Euprymna scolopes. The sequence continues at coordinate 59,920,278 of NC_136505.1, forward strand.
GTGTGCGTGTGTGCGCGTGTGCTGGGTAGTAGTACTAATACTGTCCTTTGGAGGACAGCGTTTGTTTTCGTGTTATGTGTACGTGTGTGCGGCTAGCGCCAGAATGGCGGACGTGGTGTCGGAGGTTGGATTGTGATGGCTGGTGTAAGTTTCGTAATTTTGTAATTTGTAAATGGCAAGTTAGGAAAAAAATAGACCCTTCCAAGATGGACAATAAATCAGGGCATAATATTTTATGGTAAATTTAAGAACGTAGGAACCATAGTTTTTTTAGGAGATGTGATTATTGGATTAACCAATCAGAAATCGTCTGTGGCACGCACATCTCTGTTTTTATAGATATATAGATTATATATTACGAGGAATAACTTGCTCGGTGTAATAATTTGTAAAAAAAACAAAACAAAAAAAATCATACTGATAATGTCTTTTATCAAATTCCGTCTGTTTTTGTTTACAATATCAGATCAACTGATATTCTGGATTGTCTATGAATGCCCTAGAAAATCACTTCTGATTAATGTTTAGTGTTTTAAAATGCAAACGAAGGAATGATTTGCGGCGATTTTAAATAGTAGTTAATCTTTTATCGTAAATTGAACTCATTAATAAGAAAAAAATAAAATAAAATGGCGAGATATACCCGAGCTTGAATAGAGGCTCATACGATTTGTAGTCGATTGTTCTACCATTCAGCTATATTTCGAGATGATGATATATTTTTTAAAGAAATGATTTGCTGAAATTTTATTATTTTACTTGGTCGATGTAAAGTAGAATTTTTATGGAATATTCGAATATTTATGTGTCTCATATAGAGATCACATGTTAGTTCCCTGATTTCCGAGAATTTTGTCCGAAGTAAAATGAAAAAAAAAACAAAAAAAAAAACAAACTACATTATCTATATATTGACACCGTATACCTTTAACGTACCTATGTACGTGTGTCACGGTTTCCAGATTATAAATTATTCGATCAGCATATTCTATTTATTAAAAAGGAAGATAGGAGAGGATAACATACTACGAATATTAAGTTATTGTAATACAGATGTATTAATTTAATGTTCGAAGTATGTTATCACATTCTATCTTCCTTTTTAATAAATAGGATATCCCGATCATCGAAGGTGCAATGTAAACATTAATATCGCTTTTGGGTCGTACGTGAAACTAAAATATACCTTCTGGGTCTTCTGGCTATGATTCAAGGATAGTATCCGGTCTGTCTAAAGATGGTATAATAATATCGTGGGGTTTCTGTTCGCGTCGGGTGTCCACACAATGGAAATATGTCAAAGACTCCTATAAAGAAAACCGTAATAACCAGATATGTTCTGGCATTGCATTAACCAGATTATTTAGATAAATACTTTTACAGTTTTAATAAAAGCGACACAATAATATATCGAGGTCTTCATTCGAACTGAACATCCACAGAATGACCAACAGCAATATATTACATATGAAAGATGCCGATGCGGAATTTCCACAGATCCCACTTATTATTATTATTATTATTATTATTATTATTATTATTATTAGAACAAACAAATTAGGATTACATGCCACAAGAAAAATATAAACTGTTAGAAATGTTAGTGTCGACATTTAGGAAGTGTTCTTAGACGATTTTTCTCTCGTGACGTCACGACCTTTCTTGGCACTTTGTCACAGTTCACATCGTTTTTGCGAGGTGATACCATTCGCTAAAGATGAATTCAAAATACGTTTCTCGAGATGCAAGGTTTTTGATGTAGATAAAAACGCGTTCAGTGTTGACAACTGAAAATATTTGCCACGCCAAGAATAACTTAGGGAAGAAAAGAAACAAAAGAAATACACTTTGATGTGTGGTTGAACTTGCGGTAAAAAATAATATATATATATATATATATATATCCATAAGAATTTAAGCCATGTGAATTGACTCAAATATTAAGCAACATGATTAACATTTCTTTAATTGAGCATATATATATATATATATATATATATGTAGTAAGTTATAAAATATATATGGCGATTAAGCTACACTGGATATTCCGCGTTTCATCCACTCTTGGACTCTTCAGGCTTATGCTATATATATATATATATATATATATATATATATATATATATTACCGTTTTATCTGTTTTTGTTACACATGTTTCTGTTACCGGATCGTATCAACGATCCAGCAACTTTGTAGACTTGAACAGAAGTGATTATAATGATTTGGAAAGACAGTGTTAGAAGAAGACGATGAAAAAAAAAGAGGGGGGAAATCTCAATTTTGATTTGACAACATTTAAGTTTTAAGATTTAATAATTAAATAAATAAATGAAAAAACATCGAACACGGGTGAAGTTGAGTTTAAAAACCAGCCAGATAGAGACGGATTCGAATGTATGTAGAAGGGAGAGAGAGAGAGATGTAAAGAGGAAGAGGGGTAGGTGGAGAGATAAGACGGGAGAGGTAATGTTGTCGTGATGTCATATGGAATTTGACATGGTAATGATTTACGCGGATTGGTGGAGGGCTTTCTTCGGAGTATCGAAGATGCGTCCTCTTAAGGTAAGCAAAAGTTACAACCAATTTAAGTGAATTACCTATTTAAATGCATTTGCTGTAAAGAAATTAAGTAATTTAAATTAGATTAAAAATTAAATTAAAAATTGCCGGGCATGGATTGAATAGATATAAAATTATAAAATATGCATGTAGGTGGATATAGGTAATAATAATAATAACCTAATACTTAATGAAAACATTATCAACAACTATAAAAAAAACAGATACAAATCTAATTAAGGACATTAATATAGACAGCAAAACATTAACCGTAGGAAATATGTATTTTTTATACTTAACAGTCGGCACTAATCAAGGCCACAGTCTAATCCAGAATTAGCATTAATGGGGTTGTAGGTTTGATGGTGAACAATATAATGAACAACAATGAAGTAGATGGACAAATATTGATCATTTAATAAGACAGCCTGATAAGGATTTGTCTATATTAGACTTGAACACAACCATCCTATAAAATACAGCCAGTAATCATGTGGCAATGAGTTCTACAGATGGAAGGTTTTTGGAAAGAAACTATATCTGGAAATAATAGCTCCACGAAGAAAAAAAGCGAAGTACTTCGTAATGATGATAGAAGGATGTTCTTGCCGTGAGTTTTTATATAGATGTGCCAATGATTGCAGTTCAGTCGAGCACTTTTATTTAAATTAAGATGTTTGTGCAAAACATGTTGGGCTCATCTACTCCGATGAATAATATAGTTATAGTAAACGTATCACTTCTGCCCATAATCCAACGTTATTAATATTATTAATATAGAAGTTACATTTTTGTAATGACCTATTATAAAAGTCTTTACCTTGAAGTCATTAATTGAGTGAATTGTTAATCTAATGCAAATAAATAATTAGAAACGATTCGAAATAGCTTTGAGGTTGCGATTTCCATTGTGTTGCATATCAGATCGACGCCATTAGTGTCTTAAAGAGAAATATGTGTTTTCATGGCTCATTTGAATCGATCTGGGATTCTCATTAAGAATCCAAGGACAAAATTGAAGCCTTCAGACAATTGCATTTTACATTAGCAAAAATCAAAACTTTATGAATATAAAGAATGGAATTAAAGAGAGGTAATTGTGTTTAAAGGGTTTAGAATAAATTTCCGACGAAATGCTAATTCATTTAAGGAAGATAATGAAAAAATGTCGCTGTCAATTATCTGATAAAACGCTGAGGCTTGGGGACAGAATAAAATCTTTGCCAGGGGAGTTAACTCACAATGAAGACATATTTCATGCATCAGGAAATCTTAATATTGGACCTACACTATTCCACTAAGTTGATTAAGGCATTATATCAATGTTTACAACTGAATAAACTCTTTTTTAACAGAAGCGTGTAAATCATGTCTGGGTAAACGGAAAATTTATTTTTCCTGCAAGTAATTGAAAACGAAATTATGATTGCTCACTAGTTAATTTTAACGGTCGCTATGCTGTTAATACGCATGCGCAGAATAAAATAAGACATAACCTATCAAAATCCGACACCTATGTTGTATAAATACAGTTTTTTAAAGAAATTTAACATTTATAGAAGAACAATTTGCGGAACAACAAAATAGATTACATCTTCAAAAATGGATTTTTATACTTTATGAGGGAAAAGAAGGCTGCTTCAAATTTATTCAAAATAAAGCCAAAAGCTAAATATAAATATGTAAAGTTAGGTATGTACATGTGTTTATATATTTCTATGCATATAATTTACTCTTAAACTAATTAACCAATCATTATGAATTTTGTAACTATAAATAGTAGGCATAAAGGTGGGTAATGTGAAATATATTTAGTTTGATTTATTTTGATACATACAGAACAAAAAGTGCATGGATATCTTTAATAGAAAATGTTAATATATATGTTTTTTATGGAGTTTTTGCAATCATTACTAGACATCAATAAATAAATATTCCGGAAATTTAAGTTTCTATTTAAAGCTATTTAAGAATGTATAAGATAGAGGAAACATCCAATTTAAATTTTCAAATAGTTCGAATTTACATAAAAAGTTAACGCATGGTTATTAAATACCAACGAAGCAAATTTATAGAATTTCAATTTCTTCTGAAGATTTGTAAATTTGAGACACTTTCCAGAATAAAAAAAAATCACATGAAAATTGGATTAAAGATTCTAGACATAAGGAAAAAAATATATCTTGATTTTAATGTTCGTAAAGAACCATAAAACTAACAGGAACTATTTGTGTTTGGAGAAATAAATTCTCCCCGTCCTGAGACGATAATTCTTATAGTTTTACTACATTTTTCTAGTTTTATTATAAAAATAAACAAACGGTTATCTAAAAAAATGTCTGAAGAATGAAATCGTTTACTTTCTAGACTTCTTCAAGTCTATAATAATATTGGATACTTGTACTGATGTTCAGTTGAGTATATAGGCACTTTTGTGTGTTCGGTAAGTACATTAGGTATTGAACTAATAAATTGGTTTACTTCGTATGAATCAGATGACTTTATTTTTAGGATTGTTTTTCTACGATATCTTTCTAGTTAAAATTCTTTCTAGAAAGACATCGGATACTTATGAGTCATCATGTCAAAGAGTAAGTAAATGTTTTTCATTGGGACAACTGGATTCGAATTTGGAACACGCAGGATATTAGTTCGCGTCTTTGAGCACCTAGTCACCGTAAGCTCCTGACACATGAATATTAGGTAGCAATATTCCTTTGCCATGTAGATTGTCCTAAAACATCCCAAGAAGTCCTTTTTTATCGTACAAGTTTCCTTTTTGTAAATGATATGCTTCCCTTTCCAATACCCATCCTAACAGACTGCATGTTTTCTTTTTTTAAATTTTTTTATTCATTAGAGCAATATTTTTTTAGTTTTATCGAACCCCAAAATATTGTAGTAATGTCAAGTGTTGATAATAATTGATAAGTTAGTATACGTATTGTGTATTTTTTCATCCCCCTATTTAACTAACCTTTTTTATTCTCATTGCTTTAAATTTCTCGGCTCTTTCGCTGAATTTAGTATATGTTGGTTTTGGTGTTGTCTTGTTTTGTTTTGACGTGGCATTCATCTCCAATCAATTAAACTTATTTTTTTAAAATTGTTTTTTGTTCTCATTCGGGTTTCGCTCTTTTGGGAATCATGAGCAGAACATATCCAAACTCAGGATTCGAAATCCGAGTTGGATTACTGGATGACATTATCTTTATAAGTGTAAAACACTACTGAACTTTCAGTAATTGGATGACTACGCACCTTGTTGAGAGACGTAGTTGTATGTCAGAGTTTAACTTCGCCGCGAAATGTATCGTGTGTTGTGCGTGTTCGGTCAGGTGACAGAGTACTCGCCGTACACGAAAGTGTTTTTTTGGTTCGAATACTGAATTCAAATATGTTCTTATGAGCCCAAAAGAGGGTTACAGTCGAGTCTAAAACTCCAGCTTTATAAATATGGTTTGTGCTAGCTATGGCGTTATCTAACTGTATGGATTATTTTATATATATATATATATATATATATATATATATATATATATATATATATATATAAAGCTGAACGTCTGTATGTGTGTATGTCTGGTCACGAATAGGCTCCTATATGGTTGACTATTTAAAAAAAAAACTGATTGCATATAATGATAGAAGATGTATCGAGGATCAGGAATGGGTAAGTTCGATCTGGCAGAACGGTGGTTCATAAAAATTGTGGGGTCTGCGTTCGCACCTGGCCCACAAAGTATGGAAATAAAAAATGAAAAAAAAAATTTACAAAGGTTTTTGATATAGATGTACATAAGAGTACTTTGATAAGTATGTTTTAACTTAAATAGGGATGGTCTCAATAGAATGGAAATAGGCACAAACTTTAATAAAGACTTTTCATATCTATCTGCGTAAGTATACTTTGATAATTATGTTTCAGTTTGAAGAAATATGGTATAATAAAATTATGGGGTGCTCGTTCGCACCTGACCTCCATAGAATCGAAATATGTCACAAAGTTTTACAATGTTTTTTAATAGATCCACAAAATATTGTGATAAGTGTTTCGGTGTGAACAGGTATGGTATAATAAATTATGAGGGTTTTCTATTTTATTTTTACTTTCATCATATTTTGCTTTGGTTTTGATACCCCCAAATTAGAAGCTATCTGTTTACAACCTTTCCTTTTCATAACCTATCATACTTTCATAAATCAGAGTCTATTTTCTGTAGGCTGTTTTTGAACGCAGTCAACGACGGGTACCTTTGCTAGTATATATATATATATATATATATATATATATATATATATATATATATATAATTTAAGTTAAAAATTTATGAAGTGAAATGTTTGAATTTCAAATGAAAAGATTTTTATTATTCTATGTAAGACAAAGAATACATTTGAAATATTATAACTCCTTATCCTATAGGATTTTGATGTCTACCATCTCTTCAGAGGAGAAAAGATGAGCAAATAGTTATAATGGTTTGCACCTTATTTGCTAAAGTCAGTGTGACATCGAAACTCACAATTAAAAGTTGTTGAAGTGTTTAAATGTCATAGAGTAAGGGAAGTTAATGAAAAGGATATAAAAATTTACTTCCAAATTGCATGGTAACATCCGAAGTGAATATCTTTATAGCAGTGTTGTGAAATGATCCAAACTGTATTTTGAGTAATCCACGTCACAATGTAATGGTTCGAAGTAGACATTTCCCTGGAGCAATTTTATTTATTTATGTAATGGGTTCGGTAAATGAATTTATATATATATGTCTGGTGGATTTGTTTATTAATAAACATATAAATTGATATATTTAATATTGTTTTATATAATTATAGAACATGAGCTTTAAATTCCGCTTCAAAATAACTTCAAATTGGTGGTAAATTAAAATAAATGAAACAGTAGGTTTTATATAGAATAACATACATTTTGGACTAAGTTACTGAATGGAAGCGTGTGAAGTTTCCTCCCGGGCGATTTCACGGATTTCGATGACAATAAATATGTAGAAGTATGAAATATTGGTTGATCATCATTCAATTCCGGGCAACATTAGGTCTCCTGCTAGGAGGATTATAATCTTCAATTATTATGTGTAATTATATTCATGCAGATATTCTACATTATTTATACTTACGTAATATTTATACTACTATATTTGCGTAAAAAGGCTAAAGTTATCACGCACCTCTTTCTATATATATATTTATGTGTGCGCACATATATTTGTTTAAATTTTTTTCTACAAAACTCCCCTGCCAGTCTTACGTCTACAGGCATTAAACTTAATATATAGGGTATTTTAATCCATACGAAACTTTATACATGTGTTTCAGCCAGGGAAAATTGGTGCAAAACTGTGAAAATTAAAAAAAAATAGCAATTGTCAGGTGAAGGTCGAACGACGGCATTACGAATATGCATGCATAACAAAATAGCTATTAGTTTATGTTTTAATTTTTAGCCTTGCAGCAAACTTGTCTTCATAGCTCAGGCATTAACGCAAAAGAAAAAAGTAAATCGTAAGCTAAATGTTTTGTTTTCGATTCTCGGTGGTGCCGCACGAGCAATTAAAAAAAAAAACTTTTTAAATAATTACTATATATTTAGTATATGTATTTAAATTATCAACAATCTGATCCCTATCTGGCACGAACTGAAGTGAATGGCTTTCGTCTTTGGCAGGCTCCATATTTTGACAAGTTTCTGGGCTTGAACTTTACTCCTGATCTGAAATGCAACACGTACATCGAATCTGTTGCCAAGCTCGCTGTAAAAATGGTGGGATTCTTCTACCGTTCCAGTAGATACCTCACTGCTGATGCAATTCCTTACTTATATAAGAGCTAGGCACGTCAAAGGAGGGAGTACTGTTGTCACATCTGGGCAGGAGCTGCTAGAAAGATCTTATACTGCCTCGACAGTGTTCAAAATAGACTTCGTAGTCTAGTGGGGGGTGCCTTTTTCTCTTCTCTGAAAATTCTTTTCCACAGAGAGACGTTGCGAGTCTTTCTCTGTTTTATCGTTATTTTTATGGCAGGTGCTCGTCTAAGCTCCTATCTATGGTTCCCCTGGCCAAACATTCACGGAAAACACTCGTCTAGCTGAAACCACTATCATTAATTTCTCCCAGTCTTTATCTGTGATTAAACCCAAACGTAGACTCCATGAACAAAGCTTCTTTCTTAGAACTGCACAGCCGTGGAACTTTCTTCTGTTTGGCTACTTTCCACGTGACTACAATTTGATCGTCTTTAAAGCACACGTAAACAAATTCTTAATGAGCCGTCCCCTTAAGTAATCCAATTTACCAATTTTCCATTACTAACGATTACTACGATATTGTCCCATTGCATTATGTACACTCATTAACCCTTGTCCTCGAGAGGCCTCCAGGCCTTGATAAGAGGTGACTCCTATGTCTAAACAGTATTGGGTCCAGTATAAAATAATAATAAATACGAAATCTGCATTAATCAAAATATCATGTTTAAAAGCATTTTACGACCGGGCATTGCCAGCCGGCCTACTCGTATATATATATATATATATATATATATATATATATATATATATATATATATATATATATATATATATATATAATTCAGAATAATGTAATGCAATAGGTCCACTGGTATGGAAATCGAGTGATTATCGGTCTTGCAAAATATTATTCGCTATAATATTTTATAAAGACAAACCAACTAAATAAAAATTGCTCAATATAACGGAAAGAGCAAATAAATCATAATTTAGTAATTTAAATTTTATGTTGCGGAATGGTTAAATTTCAAATCTAGAATGAGATAATTCGTCCGGTTAATCTATCGAAAGGAGAAACGAAGGAATTATGCCAACTCCGGATTGTTACCTTATGCCGTGGAAGAATCAAAATACGCATAGAATTCCTTTACCTTACTAACAAAACTTTCACTTCGGAATTTACCATACAAAACGGATATGAAATTCACTATCCTTTTCATTTTGAACCAATATATAATTTCCCTTACTCTATGAGTAAAAAACAACAAAAAAGATTAATTATAGTTTTCTATGTTTATTGTATTTAGCAAATTAGGTATAAACCATTTATAATATTTGATAATATTTTTCCTCTAATCTATAGGTTAAGGAGATATACTTTTTTGAATTTTATTCTTTGTCTTGCATTTAATAAAAATTTTAGATTTGAAATTTAACCATTTCACATGATAAAAGTTTAATTACTAAATTATGATATATATATATATATATATATATATATATATATATATATATATATATATATGTCTGTGTTAGTACATTGGGACGATAATATATATGTAGTGGGGGAAACATGAAACGAAAAATCGCATGCAATACGATAAAACTCCCCAAGGATCAGGGGTGCTAATTAAACCCAGTAATCCTGTTATCACTAAAATATAACAATAAATATTTTATATGCATATAATTACATAAAATATATATCGAAAGGAAAGAGATAATAAGAGGGAGATAAAAACACCGCATTAAGCTAATCCATGCGTATAACGTCATAATACTCATGTCAGAATACTCCATACTTCTCAAGACTGAAGATTACTTATATAGATCTTGCTTTGAAGTATTTTTATTCCATTTTCACCTCAAACAAGTCTCAATACCACTTTGATGTATCTATCGAGGACATAAGTTGCAGAGATACTATGTAGGGAGATGAGCAGCAAGATGTCTGTTCACATTACACTTGAACTTCTGCATGCCAGTACAGTTCGGAAGGCAAACTCCCGGAAGGGAGTTCAAAAGTCTAGCAGTTCTGGGGAAGAAACTATCAGAGTAGAAGGATTTCTTACATCTAGGGATCTTGCTGTCTGTCGGGTGTGTCGGGGGTATTTACGCCGAGGGGGTACAAGTGCTTGTAGTTTGTCGGATCATTCACCATTAAACTACTTGTAGAAGAGGCAAATGGATGCAACATTTCGTCGATGGAACAGAATTTGAAGCTTAGATAACAGTTCAGGACCTATCAGGTTGATGACTCTCTTTTGAACCCTGTTCAGGAGTGAGAGACTAGTAACAGATGCTCCAGCCCAAATGTGACAGTAATACTACACACATGGGCCAATGGTGGCCTTATAGACTTCCAGGATACTTCCAGGCGTAATGGAGTACTGTTGCCACATCTGGACAGGAGATGCTAGGAGCAGCTTATTCTACTTTGACAGAGTTCAAAATAGACTTCGAAGCTGAGTGGAGGATGACCTTTTCCTTTCCTTGCAACGTCTTTCTCACAGAAGAGACTTTGCGAGCCTATCTCTGCTTTGTAGTTATTTTCCTGGCAAGTGCTCAGCTTCTTTCTTAGAACTTCACGCCTGCTTTCCAGCTGACTACAATATGATTGTCTTCAAGTCCAACGTAAACAAGTTCTTGATGAACCGTCCTCCTAAGTAATCCAATTTAAAAAAAAATCTCACTACTTATGTTTACTACGCTGTAATCACATTGACTAATGTATACCCATTAACCCTTATCCTCGAGTGACATCCGGGCCTTGATAAGTGGTGATTCCTGTGTAAAACAAATGTAGCTTTATATTATTCTACAGAAATATAAACGTATGAGGATCTAGGAAAACATAATTAGAATCCATCGAAAATTGTATGGCTGACCATATTCATAGAGGGCATGTTGAAATGTTATGGTTTTACAGAGTCATGTAGGCGGTCATAAGAGATGATATCAATTTTTTAAGGTGACCCTTTTCTGTCAAGCGGTGATAAACGTGATGTATTACAAAATAAAGCTTTCTAGGAAAAATTCTGATGGTGAATGTAAGTAATGCACTATGGACATAGGTTGATGCGAAACGAAGAGACGTATTTGTATAAGATCTAATGAGCTGAGAGCAACGGACGAAGAGGTGACCTTTGAGACATATATTTCAGCCGACTTACATGCAGCCGATGTTGTGTATCGAAACATAGTTTGGTCAGCTGGAAACGCACATCAGCACCACAGGGACAAAAAACATAGATCATGTCAAGATTTAAGCTATCAAGTTTCTAATAAGTCTTGTAGGTCGGAGGCTGATTTAAAATGACATTTTAAAATGTTGCTATATATAAGAAAGATAGAGTGAGAGAGAGAGAGAGAGAGAGAGAGAGAGAGAGAGAGCAGCATCTATAACACAGTGAGCAATGGGCAATAACGTAACGCATTTTAATTAGAAAAAAGATGTACCTTCTTTATGGCGAGATCAATCCCCAATTTCTCTCAGTTAACACAAAAGTTTATGTAGTAGTTTAATAGGGTACAATAGAAACATATCCTATAAAAAAGAAATAAATGAAATATATAAATTAAATCAATATGGATCCATTCCATTTTTATTTTAGCTAGACTTTAGCAAATATACAACATAGAAACAATTTTTTAATGAAATCTGACTATTTTCTGAATATATATATCTATATAATTATAAAACTCAAATGACCTTGTAACGGGTGTTGTAACTCAACATCCGGTTTACGACCTCCGGTTTCGCATGCGTACATAAACATAAACCAATAACAGTGTAAACAAATAAACACAAATCGCTGGCCCGATCTCGTTCGAACAAACGGACGTCTTTAGAAAAGCGAATATCTAAAATTTATTGAATAAAAAACTTCAAGATATGGGAAGCAAACGCAAAACGTGATTACAAAGAATACGTATAATCATCGACCTATTTCATGTATACCATATATATTATATTAAATCATTAACGCGACATTAAAACGTATTGTTTTACTGTGTACATTTTCAGCGTCCTAATTATTTCTCGCTTTTAAATTATCTAAATAAACAATTGTTAATACTTTCTGCTTTTTTTTGAAATCGTTCATTTCCGTATTACGTTTAATTTATTTTAACGCAATTTTCTTACAAATAAATCTACTTTAACTCGTTTACAACCATGAGAGCATTTTACAACGGTGATTTACCAACCGCCTTATTTTTTTTTAATTATTTATGCTCCATTTTTGAAAACACCTTTCTTAAAAACATTCATACATTTTTTTCTACACTACCAACATAAATGAATTACCCTTAAAATGTGTTCTTTTGAAATTGCGTTACAAAAATAATCAACGCGACAATAAAACGTATTGTTTTACTGTGTACGTTTTCAGCGTCCCAATTGTTTGTATTTCGCGTTTAAATTAAAAGATATATCAAAATTTGAACATTTACCTATAAGTATGGCAAACCACTTATAATTGAATGGCTGAAAGCTTTTTTTTCAAAAATAAACAATTATAAACAGACCGACTCATAGAAACTTATCTATATTGTTTTTTCATTTTAATATACTTTCATAGAAATGTTTCTGTTATTTCACAAAAAGCTATTTTCTTTACGTCACAAGTGTCACGCTCATACATTAATTCCATAGCTAATATAACATACTGACCCAACGTGTCACAAGTAGTATATATATATATATATATATATATATATATATATATATATATATATATATATATATATATATATATATATATATATATATACTAGCAGTAATGGCCGAAACAATGTGATATGATTGTATAGTCAATAAAACTGAACATTCTTGGAGATAAAAATGAGTACCTGTTCCGGTGAAGCAATGTATAATAAACGTATTTAAAGCTATATAATTTCACTATCAAGCTATCTCAATGAATTGTGTCTTATGAATATTGAATATAAAACATTAATATATATTTATATTTGAATATAAAATTGGAAAAAAATTATTTCAAATGTAAAATATACTTGCTAGACGCCCGGTGCTGCTCTGTCCTACAATACGTTTAAACATATTTTAATTTTTGCAGGTTACGTATGTATCATTATAGAATCAATCCTCTGTTGATTATTATATATTATGAAGAAATAATTTGCCTTGTGGACTAATTCGCAATAAAAAAAATTAAAAAAGATAAATAAATAATAAAATAATATAAACATAAAAATATCGTACATCAAATTCCATCTGAGTTTCTTTTTTTTTGCAATATCGCGTAAGTTGATATTTGGACTTAACAATGAATGCCCTGGAAAAGTAACTTCTGGTTAAAGTTTAGTTTTATAAATATACAAACAAAGAAATGATTAGTGCCGATTTTAAATAGTACCTCTTTTATTGTAAATTGAACTCCTTAATAAGTAAAAATTGAAATCAAATGGTGAGGTACACTTGGGCTTAAACAGGGGATCATCCACTCTGATGTGGAATGATCTTCCACTAACCTCTATCTTTAGATGACAATGGATCTATTTTTTAAGCTGAAATGATTTACAGAAATTTCATTATTCCTTTAGTCTGTGTAACGTAAAATATCCCCTCCCGTAAAAAAAAACAATATATATATATATATATATATATATATATATATATATATATATATATATATATATATATATATATATATATATATATAAGGGAGAAAAACTATTTTTAAGATCTGATTTTTTCGATTTTAGATACTTACTGGATGACTTTCTGCACAAAACATATCTAAGAAGACTGCCAGATATATAAATCATTTTTGCGTGAAATGGTAAAGATAGGCTCAGATGTTTCCGAACCTATAAGGAAAGAACTTAGATACAGAAAAAGGGACTTTTATATACTAATGTTATATAAAATTCACTTTGTGTGTGAGTTCCCCCTTTATAAAAAAAAATATAACTCTCTTTCACAACGCTATGCTGCCTCCTTTTTTTTTTTGAATTTCCAAGACCTTTTCCGTTTCTGAAATGGAACTGGGCCATACATTTCATTACATCCAAAAGATATATTCAAATATTTGTACTGGTGTCTTGTTTTCTTAATTTCATTCATCCAGAGGAAATCTCAAAATAAAGATGAAAGGTTGATGAACACATAACTTGGCCTGTTCCTCTTTTATTTCTCTATTTTGTCGGAATACTATGTCCATTATTCTCACTATATATATATATATATATATATATATATATATATATATATATATATATATATATATATATATATATATATATTCGATTGGAAAAATTTTAGAATAATTGTAAAGAAGTGAACCATAGCGGAAATTCAGTCGACTAAAATAAGATGGAAAATAGGATGAGGAAAAGGAAGAAAAAATGGGGGAAGTTACATGTAACAAATGTACAATTCAGTAAAATAAATTTCCGCTATGGTTCACTTCTTTACAAATATATATATATATATATATATATATATATATATATATATATATATATATATATATATATATATGAATCAGAACAAATTTGCAAAGTTGAGTTATAAACACGGTTTTTATTGTTCGGTTGAATAGTTCAAAAATGGATGCTCCTTAATCTGCGAAGTTTCAAAGAATGCTATTTCTTCTCATCAAAGGAAACTATTAGCGAAATATGTTTATGTATTTTCTGATAGCTGCATAGGTTGAACCTTAAAGTTTTGTGATTTGAAGTCACAAAACTTAAAAACATAAGGTTTAAAATAAAAACCGTTTGCATAACGTAACATTGCAAATCTGTTATTATTTATCCTAAGCTCCACCGCCCTCAGTGATTGTATTGAGCTTTTTCATTTTGTTGGGATGAAAATATAAATAACTATATTTATTTTTTGATTTTGTTGTTTGCTTCTCTTTGAGTAATAAACTCCTTCTCATAAATCATTCTGCTATATATATATATATATATATATATATATATATATATATATATATATATATATATATATATATAGTATATCTTGGTCTTTGTTTTCACTAAAGAATGTTAGAAACAAAATAGCTGAATAATATATATTTTTTACACTTTTTTCACCTCAAACGTACTGAGAGTTGAACGCAGCGATCTCTTATTGGAGATAATTCTAACTCTGGATTGTGGAAAATTGAGTAACGTTGTATCTGATCATATTACATAGAAATATCTATGCATCAGTACAGTATGGGGAAGCAAGAAACAGGGAGAGAATTCAAACGTGTAGCAGTCCGATGGAAGATACTACTAGAAGCGTAGAAGGCTTTTCAGCATCTAAATAATCAAAACGCACAATTTTGCTACTTGCCAGGTCGGTCGGTATTACGTACCTGGAGGGATAGTCAAGTGCTATGAGTTCATCAGAGCACATTCCATTAAAGTACTTGTAAAACAGCCACAGGTACTCAACATTGCGCCGATGAGACAGAAGTTGGAGCTTGGCCGGTATTGCGGCACCAATTAAATTGATACACTTTTTTAAGATCCTGTTTACAATGGAGAGAATAGTAGTAGATGCACTATTTCGTATCTTGCAACGATACTCCATGTATGAGCGAATAGTGGATGTGTAGGTGTACAGGATTCTGCCAGGTGAGTAATTTTCTAGTACGGTAGAAGGAGCCCACCTTCTTTGCAGCAGTCTTAGCAATGTTCCAATCTATTTGTTCAAATTCATGTTGTTCATGAATGTTCAGTTGAGGAGGGTGAATGATGATCTCTCCATTAAGGTGTCGTTCGTCATGGCAAAACAAAGCAGCCAAGTCAATGTTTAATTATACATGTTCCCGAATATACACAGAAGATATTAACCGCTCAAATAGGCGTTCTCAAGACATTTTGAATACATTTGAAAACTTATAGAATAGTCAACCCATGTGAAGCCATATGATTTAGGATATTTAAAATATAGATAAGAAAGCAGCTTCTTTCACAGTTTCCAAACGTGACAGACCTAGCGACGGACGGAACCACAGACAAATCCTCCCACAAAAATGCAAGTACAAATCTAAAACGTAAGAAAAAAGATGAAAAACAAAGTGTATGGATAGGAGTAAATTAGCACTAAATCAATGGATCTACAAAAATACTCATCAGTAAGATCATGTGATCAGGTAAGAGTGAAGCGTAATAATTAACGTAACAACTTAAAAAAGATCACTGTACCATCTGTAAATGTTGGTTATACCTATGACGTACTGTCATAATTCTAAATTGTTTTCAGTTATGATAACTTTTGACAATACGGTGCAGTGGTAATTCAGTCCGGGACGAGCTAGGTGTGTTTGCGAGTTGTGATTATATATATTCTGTTATGATCTGCGATTTTTTGTTCTCTATTGTTAACCTTTGGCAGTTGGAGTTACGCCAACGGATATTTGATTCCGGAGGTAAGATTTCGGTTTTTCCGTTTATCTGATTTTCGATTAAGGATGTACGCTCCAACTGCCAAAAATTTTAGAAGCTGCCCCCCCCCAAACATAACACACACACATTTGCTATCACTAGCCTCAAATTATTATTATTATTATTATTA
Organism: Euprymna scolopes; assembly: GCF_053919585.1. Lineage (NCBI taxonomy): Eukaryota > Metazoa > Mollusca > Cephalopoda > Sepiida > Sepiolidae > Euprymna > Euprymna scolopes. The sequence goes on from NC_136505.1 coordinate 59,937,150, forward strand.
TTATTATTATTATTATTATTATTATTATTTTCCCTGATGAACAGAAAGTGTGTCGGAAAGGCTCGAGGGGTACCAAGAAACAACTACTGTTTGATAAGGCAGTAATGCAGGATACAAAGAGGAAGAAGAGGAATCTGAGTGCAGCATGGATCGATTACAGAAAGGGTTACGACATGGTTGCTCATTTATGGATCCGTGAAACACTATTGATGATGAAGGTTGTTAGGAATGTGGTAGGCCTCTTGGAGACACGTATGGCGCAATGGAAACGGTGCTGACAGCAAACAGAGAGGTGCTGCGGCAGGTTGGCATTAAACGTGGAATATTCCAGGGAGATTCGTTATCTCCACTTCCTTTTGTAATGATAATGATGCCACTGAGCATCCTCTTGAAGAGAGAGAAACTACGGTATAACTTTGGATCTGGTGGAAGACGCCTCAACCATCTACTGTTTATGGATAATTTGAAGATATTCGGTAGAAATGAAAAGGAAATGGAGAGACTGGTAGAGCCCGTAGGGACATACTTCGGAAGACATCGGGATGGAGTTTGCGATTAGTAAATGTGCGGTGCTTGTGATGAAAAGGGGATTAAAGGTTCATTTGAATGGAATAATGCTGTCAAATGGAGAAATTATGAAAGAAATAGAAGGTACAGGCTATAAATATTTGGGAGTGTTGGAGGGTGTAGGCATCATAACCAGAGAAATGAAATAGAAAGTCAGGACGGAGTGAAACTAATTGCGAAGTCGGAATTGTATGGAGGAAACCTAATGAAAGCACTGAATGCATGGGTAGTCAGTGTTTTGAGATACAGTGCAGGAATTTTAGAATGGTCTGACAAGGAGTTGCATGCCATGGATATCAAAACAAGAAAATTTTTAGCAATGTTTGATATATTCTACATTTGAAGTAGCGTAGCAAGGCTGTATCAAAAGAGGAAATAACTGAGATGTCGTTGAATAACTGAGATGTCGTTGTAGGAGCATGTGGTTAGAAGTGAGGAGTGGATGCTTAAGGTTGTGGCCAATGAAGTGGAGGTATGTGAGATCAAGGATGATTATGTGAAACGTATGAATAGAGAAAGGGCAGAGGAACTGGCTAGGAAGAAAATGCACGGAAAGTTATTCCAGGATATAGCAGAAGTTGCTGATGAAAAATCATTGCAATGGCTTAGAGCTGAATATCTGGCTAAAAGTACTGAAGCTTTTGTTTGTGTAGCACAAGGGCAGGCATTAGGAACACGATTGTTAAAAAAAGTGGTTCTAGGAGAGGAAGTTGCTGCAGAATGCCGGATTTTTGGTAAGACCTCAGAGTCAATTGCGCACCTTGTAGCAGGGTGTAGTGGATTAGCCCAGAGAGAGAGAGAGAGAGAGAGAGAGAGAGAGAGAGAGAGAGAGAGAGAGTACCGCAAAAAATACGATCGTATGCGACTCTGGATATATTGGGAGGTGTGTAAGAAGGGTGGAGTGAAGTGTGATGTAAAGTGGTTTGAGGAGGTGTCTGATGAAGTGAGAATGGAAATGTACAGGTATGGTGGGACAAAAGTGTCATAACGACCAAGCCATTGGAACATAATCGTCCGGATTTGGTCATCATTGACAAAGTCTAAAAAAACTGGCAGATTGTAGACTTCTCAGTACCCTGGGACAGGAATGTAAGAGAGAACGAGAACGAGAAGTGGAGCAATTATGCTCCATTGGCCTTAGAGATAACGCGTATACACGGGGTTAAAGCACAAATAATCCCGACTGTAGTAGGTTCGCTAGAAGTAGCATCAAGTCGTGTGGAAGGACAATTGAAAAAAACTACGAATCCCTGATGTTTTAGGCGGCCTTCAGACTTCTGCTATCGTAGGTACCACCAACACCCTTAGGAAACCCTTTGATCTTTGAAGCTCCTGGTTTGGAGCCGGGATTGAGGGAAATCCTCTGGGAATGAATTCCATCCCGTTTCATGGAGACGTTGATAAACGAAATCGGAATAATTATTATTATTATTATTATTATTATTATTATTATTATTATTATTATTATTATTATTATTATTGGCTAACAAAGAGCTTTCACACAGGTTATCAAAGATCTTTCCTTGAAAACAGTATGTGACGTTCCCTGGAAGCTGAGTGACACGTCTCCCCATTTTTCCAGTACTCTCCACCTCTTTCGGTAGTATTTGCAAACACATTTGCATTATCGCATCAGCTGTTTGCCATTGATTTTTTGTTGGCAGCAGCAATTGATCTTCACTGGAATTTGAGTGGCAATAAGCCTCCCCAAGGCCCTAGTTCCCTTCGCACTTATCCAGTGGAGATCTGGTCAGTGCTCTCTCCTCGTTCTTTCCTTACTTGCCTCTAATTGGCTGTTTCGTCTCACTTTTTTTGCGAGGGGGTTCAGTGATCATCATTATTATTATTATTATTATTACTATTATTATTATGATTATTATTATCTTGGAGTTTTTATACAAGCCATCATCAGTGACCGCTCACTGCAAATAATCGGTGATGTTTTCTACAGTCTAAGTGATAACACAAATTGCTCCAAATTTCCAGTACTATCGACATCTATTACTAACTGCAAATTCTTAACGTTATTATAAAAGTTGCTTACTTTTGATTTCTCGCTGACAAGGGCCATTTGTCTAATCTAGTATTTAAGTAGCAATAAACCTCGTCAAAGTTCCAATATTGTCCACGTTATTCTAGTCCAGTAGATATCAGATTACTCCTCTCCCTCCTCGTTTTTTCCATCGTCTTCGAGCCTTTATGACTATTTTCTGTTGTATCGCCCGAGAGTAATGTTCTTTTTTGGGGAGAAAGTACAGTTTATACGATTCCTTGCAATTTACATTCCCACGAAGTAATGTGATGTTCGCCTCATGTTTTTGTTTTATTTCTAGTGTAGTGTCTCATGTGGCTGATTAGTACTGGTAGTTTATTTGGATTGGTCACTGCGTTCAATGATTTTTGTAAAACTTTAACCCCTTTTCATTCTTGCTGTGTTTTGTAACGTCTCAGCCTTTCCTTTACTTCCAATGTCTCCAACTATTCTTTTCAGTTATTTGGAAACTGTTTCCAGTGCTTTTACGCTTATTAGTATTATATTGTTTTTTTTTTCATGTTTCCAATCCTGTTCTCTGGCATCTTCCATTAACGATTACTTTACTACCAACTTACATTCATATTTACTAGTTTGCTGGCACTTCTTCTTCTTCTTCTTCTTCTTCTTCTTCTTCTTCTTCTTCTTCTTCTTCTTCTTACTATTATTATTATTATTATTATTATTATTATTATTATTATTATTATTAGTAGTAGTAGTAGTAGCCACCCGCCCACGCGTTGCTGTGCCTGAGTCTTGTTGACACAAGTCTTAGAGTCACACACACACACATACACACACATGTACACGTGCACACGCACATACGCAAACACACGGAAGCACAAATCTCCAAAAACACATACGGGGGAAAACACATGCGCACACACAAAGGAGCACACACATACACGTCCAAATACAAACACAAACACACACGGAAGCACACACCAAAAACATACGCACACACACACACATGGACGCACACACACAGACGCACACACACGGACGTACACACACACAAACATGCAAACAAACACACGCACAAAAACGCGCACGCACACACATAAAACACACACACGCAAAATCACACGGACGCACACACGCTCATGCAAAACAAACTCAAGCAGACACGGAAAAACACACACAAAATAAACAAAAACACGCACACACACACGCAGAAACACACGGACGCATACACGCACAACCAAACACGCGCACAAACACACACACACACACATACACAAAGACACGCAGTTTGGTACAGAGAACTGAAGAAAAAAACAATGCTAACCGTAAATTTTAATTATGTTTGCATCAGGGATAGTTTTTCATAAGGGGGGGGGGGTAGTTTCGTGGTTACAATGTCTGTGTAGGTACGGTAAGGGTAATTATACGTAAAATTACGATTATGGGTGGTTAAGATTTTGTTAATTGGTTTAATATTTATAAAACGATCGCTTTGTGCAGAGCGATAGACGCTATGTATTGTTCCTAGCGCTCCTACTATTAGTGGTGTTATCTTGACTTTCTTCATTTTTAAGATCCTTTCAGCTCTCTAGCCAGTTCTGTGTATTTGCTCCGCTTCTCAGTCTCCTTAATCTTCACTCTGTGGTCTGCTGGACGGCAAAATCCACAAACTGGCAGAATTTTCCTTCTTGTTAACTATTATGATATCCGGTCTTCTGGGTTGGATGGGGTTATCCGTTTATATATTCATGTCCCATAGGATCTTGTGACTTTCATTTTTCAATACTGCTGATGGTTTATGCTTGTACCATTTGTCTGGATGTTCAAGATGCAATTGTCTGTATAATTGCCAATGTATTGCCGTCCCCATTTCATCGTGTCTAGTTTTATATTCGTTTTGGGCTAGTTTGTTGCAATCACTTATTATGTTCTTTATTGTTTCGCTTCTTTGTCCGCAGAGTCTGCATTTGCTGTTTTCTTTGTCTTGTCGATCTTTGTTTGGATGTTGTTCGTTTTAATCGCGTTATCTTGTGCGATTATTATAAGGGATTCAGTTTCCCTGTTTGGGTTTTCTTTTTGTAACCATTATCAAGTGTTTCTGTTAGTCTCATCTTTTATCACCCTTATGAATCGTCCGTGTAGCTGTTTCCCTTCCGATTTTTCTTTCCTCGTCTTATTCCTCGTCTCTTCGTTTTTTTTTAAAATCCTGTTTGTTTCTTCAATGTCTCTTGCCACGACAATTATTCTTTTAATGTTCCGCATTATGTATATTCATAATTCTTTTTTCGTGTTACACAGTTTTATATACAGATCAACCCTCTTCCTTTGCCTTTCCTTTTCACATAGGAATTCAGTATCAACGTTTATGTGTAGTGAATTATTATTATTATTATTATTATTATTATTATTATTATTATTATTATCATATTAATAATAATAATAATATAATAACACAACTATTATTATTATATTATTATTATTATTATTACTATTTGTACCCATTAGAAGTTCTACCATGAGATATAAACAGTGACTGATCACAGGGAGTAACATGTGGCTTTCCCTGCAATCTGAGTGACAAAATGTCTTGTCGAATCTCCAGTACACTGGTATTATTATTATTTTTACTATAATCATTAAAATCTATATTTAAACGCAGATCCCATGAATAAAGCTTCTTTCTAAGAACTGCTCGACCGTGGAACACTGTTTCGATGGCCTGCTTCCCGGTTTATGTGAAACGTATGAATAGAGAAAGAGCAGAGGAACTGGCTAGGAAGAACAGGGTAGCGTTCAAATCCAATTTAAACAAGTTCTTGTTGAGCCGTCCCCATAAATAATAAAATTCTATCCAACTTACACCATTAACGATTACTTTACTACCAACTTACATTCATTAACACTTATCCTCGAGTAACCTTTGGATCTTTATAAGTAAGACAAAATATCCATCCCCAAATATGCAAATGACTTGGTGTATTTTTTCGCAGCTATTTAACATTGAATGATCGATAATATCGACTGTTGACTCTCCGGAATATGAGTGTCAATGTCATAAGGATTTTGATATTCTTCCTATGCTTGTCCTTCGCAGTGTTGAAACCTTTATAATTGACTAGCCCGGGTGCCTGACGTTGCTTGGGTGTTTGGAAGTGGGTGTTGAGAAAACAAAGTGGTAGTAGACAGGCAGGCTTGAACCCGTACCGCGAAGGAGGAAAAGAACGTGAAAAAACCGTGACGTCTTTGCTGTTGCGTCCATCGCCAAATCGGAAATGGCGAAGGTTTTAATTAAGGCTAGTCAATCGAAACGAGGGGATGACTTTCGAAAATATCGGCAAAAAAAAGAACGACCACCTTCCCTGCAGAAAAGTGCGCAGTTGAGAGTCAAGGAATTATTGTTTTTAGCCAATCTTTCGATATTTGTCATCCGAAAGGTGGAGCTTCAAAACGATATCGATCATGTGAAAATCAGTCGCCTCTGTCGAAAGTTTTAGGCAAACATACATACATACATACATACATAATACATAATAACATACATACATGATGGTTGCAACGTCTTGTCAGACGAGTGCCACTCCCTCAGACATTTAAAATCCATGAGCCCAAATACCTGAGGGAGTATCTATACAAAGATGATGTTACAGAGTCTTAGCTTTGTACGACAGCTAAGTCTCTCTCTCGGTTCAAAATGTTGAGATCCAGCAACAAGCAAGAGCAGAATAGCCAGCAACAAATTAAACTGCAGACGAGCTTAATGCAGGTACTGGTCTTCCGCTTTATGTTTTTTTTTAGTCAGAGATTTGCTTCTTCTAGAAAGGTTGCCTTCACCACGGCTTACGGGAGCCCTCTCCACCCCAATACACATGTACACACACACACAAATATACACGGTGCTAGTTGGCCGTTGACCCAGAAAAAGAGTTCATTCGCCCTTACATACATACATACATACATTTAAACAGACAGGTGAGATTTATATTATAGATGACTATTTTATGTTGTAGCCATTTTTTAATTTTATATGGTTTGATTTAATACTTTGCTATGTGTTGTGTTTCATTTCTATTACAATTAACCTGTTGTTGATTGCCTATTCTTTTCTTCCTACGAGCGGCGTGCAATAAGTAATGCCCCTGACCCACTTCTAGTTGTCTGATCTAGGTGAAATTTTTCATGTGCAAGGATTTATATCTCTACGGGTTATGTGGCAAATTACAGCACATAAATAATTGTGGTTTCTGTTTAACAGGTGTTCGAACTGAGTCAGGTGTGAAATGGAGCCTGTTGAATGTCGAGCAGTGATCCGGTTTTTATATTTGAAAGGACGCAAACCACAGGAGACTTTTTATGAAATGAAAGAAACGTATGGTGATAATGCCGCATCATATGACCTTGTAAAACGCTGGCATCGTGAATTCAAACATGGCCGGAGTCTGTGGAAACAGCTCCCAGACCTTGTCGCCCCCTTCTGCCATTGATGAGGCATCTGTCAGTCAAGGTGAGGCTGCCATTTTGGAAGATGTGCTATTGCTATTCGCCAAATAACCCAAGATCTCAAGATTAGTACAGGGTCTGTGGAAACTATCATTCATGACCATTTGCATATGCATAAAGTGTCTGCCAGATGGATTCCCAGTTTGCTCACACCATTCCAGAAGCGAGAACGCGTCGAGTGCTCGAGGATAAATTTGGAGATGTGTCAAGAAGATGAGTCAAAGTTTTTCAAAAAGACTGATTACACAGGATGAAACCTGGGTCCATCACTATGATCCAGAGACCAAAGCCCAGTCAATGCAGTGGAAGCACTTGGACTCACCACCTACAAAGAAGACAAGAGTGCAGCCCTCCGCTGGCAAACTCATGCTCACAGTCTTCTGGGACCAGGACGGAGTAGTGATGACAGATTTCCTGGCAAAGGGTACCACAATTATAGGAGCCTATTATGCTTCACTTTTGAAGAAATTAAGGGAAGCTATCAAAATCATGAGGCAGGGCAAGATCAGCAAAGGTACTCTGCTTCTGCAGGACAACGCTCCGGTCCAACACTTGCATGTCGCCAGATCAGAAGCACGGGCGTGTGGTTATGAATCATCCCCATCCTCCCTACTCTCCTGACCTTGCACCCTCTGACTTTCACCTCTTCCCAGCCATGAAGTTGTTTTTGAAAGGAAAGCGTTTCCTAGATGATGCAGCTTGGATTTCTGAAGTCACGTCGTGGTTGGAGGACCAACCTGGGGTGTTCTACAAAAACGGTCTCCAAAGCTGCATCAAACGATGGGAGGAATGCATAACTCTGGGTGGTTTCTATCTAGAGAAAGACTAATAACTAATAAAAAAAATAAAATAAACATAGCTTTTAAAAAAACAAAACAAAATACATGCATAATATTGTATAATATTGTATAATATTGCATAATAGTGTATACTATTGAATACTACTGTATAATATTGTCTAATATTGCATAATATTGTAAAATATTGTATAATATCGCATACCAGTGTATAATATTGCACAATATTGTATAATATTGCGTAATATTGCATAATATTGTATAATACTTAATTTTAAATTAAAAAAAAAAATATATATATACACAAAATAATAAAAAATAGGACTAAATAAATGAATGCATTCTTTTTGACCAGTCTTGTTTTGTAAATGTCGACTTGAATGTTGGCATTTAGTTTGCGGCCTAAAACGAATGGATTATAACATTGTTACGGACGAACGTGGGTTAGAAACCCAGGCAACCGTAGTTTATGTTTAGTTAAATTCAGTTAAAATTATATATAATAATAAATTATTATTATAAATAATTATTTTATACCTACAGACAATAGTGTTTTTTGCTTTCGCAATCATCACTGCGGGAGGTGACGATTGCCGCTGGTCAAAGGATTCGAACCCCGCAACGAAGCAGCCTTTTGCTCCGTAACGAGGACCTAATCCCATATGCAACCATCACCCGCCGCAGAACGAAATGAAATTTTAACATTAATAAAACTTAACGTTAATTCAGACGATCTATGGTGATCGAGTGACAGGATGTCCCTATTTCCAAACAAGACCAGCTGACCGACTGTTTATTTTCTAGATAGTGATGAACATTGAAGAATATATTTCATAAAGGAGCGTGTACACACACACACACACACACACACACACACACACACACACACACACACACACACACACACACACACACGCGCGCGTATATATATTTATATATGCGTGTGTTTTGTAATATAGGTGTGTACAATTAAAAACAGAAATAAATTTAGAATTAGTCATGCAATAAAAAATAAGACCCTAAGTGGCCTCCATCTTATACATTGCTCTTCAAAGGCTGAAGTGCGAATGAATCTCTCGGGGCAGAAGCTTCTTGTTTAAAAACACTTCAAAACTCATTAGATTCTCCGCTAAAAAGCATACGAAATCGTTTGCACTACTTGAAGAATTGAATGCGTAAAATTTAAACGAAGATTTTATTGAAAATAAATTATCTTTGAAATTCTTTTCTTTATTTTTTTTTTGGAGAACGAAACCAGTTTGCAGATTATTGTTTTCTTCTGTTTAATTTTTGTGATCGTTTATTGTCGATTTCTTTTGCTTGGATGTACTTGCATATCTTTTAGAGGCTCTGTCTATCGGCCGGTAACTCGGTTTCTCACCTTTTAACTGAGCGATCTCGCCTCTTTAAGTTCAATTGTTTTTATCTCTATTGCAGCGGATATATTCACAGAGTATATCTAACAGATATATTGGCCAGGCAATTTTTTGAAATTCTTTGTCATAAGCTCAGTTGCTTCTACAATTATTGAAATGCTGGAAACCTTAAGATACCAGTTTCTTTTCATGTAATAAAAAAACGCCTTCGTATTTCGTTAACTTTTTTCTCACTCAGCTATGTTTAAGTCTAAATCGTTGGGGACACTGACTTAAACTAAGGTTAATACTGGCCCCTTTTTCTTCCATAATACTATGTCAAGATAATCTCCGTTTTTTAGGTAGCTATCTTTAAAAATTATAGTTATAGTGAATTGTCTATGATTTGCTTTCAACAGTTGTTTCTGGTATATGTTCTCAGGATTTTCTGCTATATTGAAAAGTCGACTTTTCTCTGTATATGTTAAAAATATGCTAATGAATATAAATGACAAATTGATATAACTCTATTGATTCCTAGGTAACACCGACAAGGTAAGCAAGGATGGGTACGTATATAAAATTGCAAACATTAAAGACAAATATGAGTGCATTATTTAATATCTATATTAAAGAGATAAAGACGAGTCGTTGGTATTATGTGAACTTAGTGCAGGTGCAAACACAAGATAACAGATTAACACGATTGACCTTTCTGACAGGATACGAGAATAAAAGTTATGGAAACGAGTAGCGAACGGATTTCAAAGGTTAAGTGATTATATTTGGCCGAAAGCGTGGAAAAGACGCATATTCTCCTTTCGATGCATGGCGGAGCGGACATCGGAAACAGTCGCTGAGACGGTAACGTCTTTTTTCAGCAACCACAAACCAATCATACATACAATCAGGTAGTACTAAACAAACGACTGAAATCAGTTCAAGCATTCGCGGTCGTCGTAAATATGGTTTCAAGCCCTTTCACTGTAAAATGACGTCATGGTCTGAAGTTCTAGCAAAGAAGTTGAGCGGTCAGACTGACGAAAAAATTTTTTTACAAAATTTTACTGATTTTGTAGGATAAACCGGGATGATGTGACAGAAGTCTCAGAAAGTGTGATCCGAACAGCAAGCGCAGTATGGCATACAAAAACTTTTGGCAAACCCCTCCTCCCCGATAGCAGTGCCTCATTGGATTACCAATAAATCAACCTATTCTGAAACGAAAAATTAAGGCTTGGAAAAAAATCCTCTTAGAAAAGAAACATACTGTTACGTACTTGTTCCGGACCAGGGAAATACTGTTAAGTAGTTGTTCTAGACGGAACGATTACTATTAGTATCGTTATTGATATTTGTAAAAATAGAAACAAAAAAATATTATTAAGGCGAAAGATGTTTATTAGGATAAAAAAATATTTATGTCAAAATAGTTTCCCAAAATGTTAAGTTGGCGAAAAGAATGTTAACTAACATAAACAAAATACACGAAGGAGGTGGATCTTCCGAATTGTGTATTTGGTCACGTGGAGTTAATGACGTAACGAGATCGTTTAAAGATACAAGTAGATATTAGTTCGATACTAAACACGTTAGCGGACAGACGGTGTGTTCTGCTCAAAGATTTGGATTGACGCCCATGGAAGTCAAAGAGGCGAAATAGCAAATTGTAGGCTTGTACGAAGTCTGTCTAAACTTCGAGAAAGAACCAAGCATGGAAATAAATGATTATATCCAAATATAATTCACATCTTGGAGTTTCCCTTTTCGAATGAGAATCGTCTTTAATTTCAGGAAGCACGAAAGAAACTTTGTGAAGGTATGTGTGTTAATTGTCATTATCAATAGTTGTTACACGTACTGTTATAAAATATCCACACATACATGAACACTAGAGACCATTAATAGACGTTATACGCAAATTCAAGGAACTAAACGATCACATAATGTTAATTCACGCATATATATATATATATATATATATATATATATATATATATATATATATATATATATATATGGCTGGAACATAGTTGATTAGTTAGTAATAGAAAAAATAACTAAAATAAAATAAATAAAGAAAGAAATTTAATTCATTAAATTAGTGAATAATATTAGTAAAACATATTAAGTGAACATAGGTATTTGGTGGCAATATTAAATGATAATCCGATTGAATTTTTTTTAAATAGAGATACGAAAATAGGTAACTATAAAAATCTTTACCAAACAGAAAACAAAACCTAGGAAGGAAGAGATTAAATTATAATTTTTCTCATAGTTTTCCTTAAAAGGGAAATTGATTCCATATTGTTCATTGTAAAAGTGTTTTTTTCACAACGTCTGATGAGAAGCCGTTCTTGTGAAAATTTTCGAACGATGTAGGGTTTGAATTTGTTTGAATTGTCTTGAAACAATTGTAACGAACGATGAAATACACTATTTGTTGCTATCAATCCAGTCTTTGATGTATTGATTTTGTCAAAACAATATATGAATGCTCAATTACAAAAGATGGTAATTTTGAAGCTTACAATTTAAGTGATCTCATTCTGACTCAAAATTGTATTGGTATATGAACGGATACAGAATTATCAATATATATATATATACATATATATATATATATATATATATATATATATATATATATATATGTATATATATTCATATATTGATACGCCAAAAATGTAAAGAGTCATCAGTTATATAGACCCTGTTTATATACAGATTCCAGCTATGCAACAATACCTCAGCCAACAGGAAACACGCTATCTCAACATTAGTATAGACACTGTTAGCTTTGGTGCCATAGTAAAACTCCCGACTAATGGCTCTACATGTTTAAGACGCCGTCGTACTTATTACTAATTACTTTCTCTTGTTAAGATTCGTTACAGTTACATACACATGTCTTATAAACATGTCAACCATTTTTTTTTAAATATCAAAATGTCACGTGACATTTTGATATTTGAAAGCGATAAACAAGCTTAAAAAATCTCATCCAATTAGAGATTTTGTTCGTCTGTTCATGCGCCAGTAGCAATTTAAAAAAAAAACAAACATAATAATTACATTACGGAGGGTGTTTGATTTCCAACGATCTACCAGATGTATGTTTCTTATACTTAGTTGGTATTTTGCTTACTATCAAAGCATACATGTTTTCTGCCGAAAGATGCGCTTCTTGGTTTGTTGGACTCAACCCTTTGGTTGGTTGGTTGGTTGGTTGGTTAGTTGTTTTGTTTTACGGCATATCAACCCTTTTCAGGTTATTTAATGCCGAATCTGGTGATTTTGAAGAACGATTTTTTTAATATAGTACACTTGTTTTTAAAGTCGTATTCTATTAAACCCATAGTTGGGACCCTAGCAAATGCTACCACTCCGGGTCAGAGTGGACCTGGGAGCAATAGCAATTAAAGGGTTGCCCCACACTCGCAAAGGCCTGAAAGCTGGGGTCTCACCATCGGATATAGTTTAAGGTCATATCCAGGACCTCAACCCTTTGGATAAGTTCAGCCTTTTAGCTAATCGAGTGATCGAGCGAATAAGATGTTACCGAATACCAATATTAATCCTCCCATCTGCCCATTCTCCATTTTCATATTTTTGTTATTATTATTTCTTAAATACACTTTTCTTGAAATAACGCCATACATTCTCCAACCTACGTCAGCCGTTTTCTTGTTTTACCTCTTAGATTCTACTTACATTATAAGATGTATCAAATTTTCTTTGTTAATGAACAAATCAAAAAATACCAGACGGTCTATTATATAGAAATGTTTTGAGAAAGTATTTTTCTTTTTCTCCACTCCCGATAGTGTAGGCCTGTCCCTTTTTTTCAAGGATACCGAAGAAACTTGCATTTAAAAAAACATTCCAACCCATAAGCTTATGGGATCTGGTACTTCCAGGTACCCACATAAATAGTAACCACTTACAAGGCTCGGCCTTGCTTAACCTCTGTGTTATTCATATAATTTTTTCCGACCGCCATTTCCCCCACATTTTTAATGGCGCCTTGTGTTAATGCAACATAACTCTTAGACGTGTTTTCACTTTTGTTATTGAATTTCTTAAAATATTTAGCAAACCGGACATTTAGCAGGGACAATCAGCTTAACAGTGACCATGATTTGGACTGAGGTATGCTTCTATCCAGTTTACAAATATATATTTCCTCAAGGTTTTTGCCAACAAAATGTTTTAGTTTATTTTTAATATCTGAGGCGCCCCTACCATTTAAAGTTGACTTTGCGTCTAATCCTTGCGAAGCGGAGGCCAATAATAACATGTTGTTTTCCCTGACGTTACAGGAAAATAACTGGCGACTTTATATGCCAATCAAAATGCATACCAACTTTCATAATTTTTTGACGTGTCTCTCACTAAAATATTTTTACAATTTTTCTTATTATAGAAACTATTACATTTATTCCGATATACCTGCTTCTCCCATACCCATCTTCCGTAACTTTTCCATATGAATTTAACGTAAAATGAGCACATACTTCTTTGCCACGCAGCGGTGAACGAGACATGCAATTGTTAGCAATTTTCAAGTTTGGTACGAGGAGGGGTTATAAGTTCGAAACGTTTTTGAAATACGTAGAAACACTTCAAAACGTGTATGTGGGGTGAGGCTTTTCATTTTTTAAAAAGATTTGCTTTGAAAAGGTCTTACTGTTAAATATTATTTAATCAGTTAATTATTATTTCCTGATAGTTTTAAAGCAGTTAACACACACACACACACACACACACACACACACACACACACACACACACACACACACACACACACACACACACACACTAGAGTGGACCTGTACAATGCGCATTTATCCACATAAAATTTTATAAGAATATATATTTTATGCATTAATTTACAGTATTTACTTCAACAGTGCTCAATACGTGATCAGAGCGAGATGAAACGTAGAAAATCCTATATGTATATATTTTGAAAACGTAGTAGATATACATTATTTCATGTATTCATATAAAATTGATGTATCTATTTTCAGTATTTAATTGTAAAGTACTGAATACGTGAATAGAGCTAGGTATTAATTTTTTAAAATGTGTACAAAAAGTCAAGCTGTAACGTGACCAGAGCAAACAAATAAAAATAAATAAATCTGACTAGGCTTTCCTTTCTTTTTTGACACAAGTCGTTTATTACAGTTTTTCTTTCTCCTCGTCTCGACACTAGCTTAAAAGTCTATTGTCATTGCCCGTCTCGCACGGCATACACTTTTCTTCTTCATCAACACGCCGACCATAGAAAGCCATTTAAAGCAGTTAACACACACACACACACACACACACACACACACACACACACACACACACACAGCGTTAAATCGTGGAATTTTTTTTTTTTACACAGTGATCACCACTTATCAAGGCCCGGAAGCTACTCAGGGATAAGGGTTATTGCAAGTACATTACGTTAGTGTGGAGATTTGATGAAGTGTTTAATTAGGGGGAGGTTCATTAGGAGTTTGTTAACATTGAACTTGAAGATATCCAAGTTGTAGTCCGGAGGGAAGCAGGCAGACGGAACAGAGTTCCACAGGCGTGCAGTTCTAAGAAAGAAGTTTTGTTCATGGAATCCGCGTTTTGATTTAGGCACAGTGGGGGAAATTTTTCACAGTGGATGTAGCTAGATTTAGCTTCCCCATAAAATAACCTGTCCGAATGTCTATTTAAATAAACATTCGTCCAAGACTTATACAGTGCTCAAACCTCCTGTTTGTAAACACAAACCGCGAGCTTCGCATTTTTCAGCCAATTAAGTAGCGGGTGAGATTATTTACGACAGTGCTGTACCAAAGAGGGGGGGGGGCTTAGACATACAGTCCTTTTTCGTTGTATCACATCTTATCAGTGCCGCTGGACTAGCACATCTCTCAAGCCAAGGATTGAACCTAGAACCGTCGTGTTGACAGTCGGCAGTTCTCCCACTCGACCACGGAAGCGATGCCCACAAATGAAGAGAGAGAGAGAGAAAAGAGAGAGAAAGAGAGAGAGAGAGAGAGAGAGAGAGAGAGATTCTTATTACTTCACTGCTACCGTTTAAATATTGCTTACAAACTTACCGAAGCTTTAATAAGTAAACGCACTTGGAAAAACATCGTTTCGCTTACAAACAATCATCATATTTACTGATTTCTCTTTGAAGTTCATTCAGTGTGATCCTTCTATACGACTCATTTTACAGAAGGAATACCGATCTGCTTTGACGAACCTAATATGTTTAAAACCGATTAGGGTTAAGAACGAAATCCTCACACGGATCTCGTCGCATTAAACGAAAAATATTGCGTTACCTTTGGTGAGGATTTCGGTCATCGACAAGCAACTTCACGCGAGAACGCGATCCACCTTCAGTCAGACGCGATTTCATGATACTTGGAATTTGTTTTGGGGATTTATCGTTAGCAATACGGCGTGGATTAAAATGCGATCCTGACAACAAAAATTCAACTTGATAGAAGACAGACAAAATAATCTTTGCAAGAAACGAATGTCCCAATAAAGTCAGTGAACTTTCCACCATTTTCAAAAAAATAGAAAAGAAAGAAAGAAAGAAACAGAAAGAATGCGTTTCTCTGAGTTCCAATGCACTTGTATTTACACGTGCTTGCAAAGAAAGATACTGCGTTGTTACTCTGATAAAAAGTAATATTAAGAGTAGCATAATAAACCAGTTTATTGTTCAAACGCCACAATCTGTTAATGAAACATAATCCTACCCAATAATAATGGACGCTGTTTATCGAACTTGATCTCTATATAAAAGTTGACATGTGTGTAGGTATATATATATATATATATATATATATATATATAAATTATGAGATATAAGTGATATAAATTATATATATATATATATATATATATATATATGTGTGTGTGTGTGTGTGTGTGTGTGTGTGTGTGTGCGCACGTTTCATTAAATAGCACAGACAGCTCTTGTTTGTTTTTCTTGTAATCCTCCTTTATAATCCTCGGATTACAAGAAAAAACAAACAAGAGTTGTCTGTGCTATTTAATGAAACGTGCATAAAAGAAAAAGTGCTGCCTAAATATACTGATATATATATATATATATATATATATATATATATATATATATATATATAAATAAAAATAAAAATTACAATTAAATTTACCAAAATGATCCAAGATGGTAAAATTAAAGTATATTATAAATATTAAAGAATTAATATATATATATATATATATATATATATATATATATATATATATATATATATATATATATATATATATATATATATATATATGATAAGACGATAATTCGGAATTCCCCATAAAATAAATTTATAGCTTCATATTAAAATATTTTAAAAGAATCAGAATCGGTACTTGTTTCGGTATCGGTAATTGTATCGGAATCATTAATTTTATCGGAATAGGAAATTTTATAGAAAATCGGTAATTGTATCGGAATCGGGAAAAATATTGGAATCATCCCATCACTAATATATATATATATGTATGTATATATATATATATATATATATATATATATATATATATATATATAAATATATATATATATATATGTATGTATTTTACAGCTGTCCTGTTTTAAAATCTCTAAAACAGCCACATGAGAGGCAGCTGATACTCCCCGTTTTCTATATAACAACTGTAGTTAAGGTTTTTTCTCTTTTTTCTCATTCGTATATAGTTTAATTCTGTTTTGTAATTAGAGATTATTTTAAAAGCCAGTTTCTGTAAGTGCTAAGTATGCGATAGGTTAAATTAATTTTTTTTCGCGAATTTAAACTGCATTCGTTATTTTTTTTACATTTTGTTTACTCAAGACCTCTTTAATTTCTTCGCTAGAAATCTCAATCTTCATGACCATCCTCACCGCAGTTGCTGGGTGAATCGTCGGTGACACCCAATACACGTCCACGGGCCAGAAGGTGACTTTTCTGACCAGCAGTTGACTTGTACAGGGGACCGGAAAAAGACATCATATTCTACATTGTAACCTGAAAAACCGTATCCTAGGGCTACCGTATCCCTGGGTTCTACTGTAAATACATTTACACGGCATAATTACGTTGACACATTGATTCTCCAAAGTTAAGCAACTTTGAGCTTGGCTAGTATCAGATGAGTGACCATTTAGGAGTTCTATGTTTTGTATGTGCTCTCAGCATATTTTGGCATTGTTTCCACTCGTCCTGAACTTCTACTTGCCAATGGTATTCAACAATGCCACCTCAGGAGAGGTGTGGTTCGAAATTGCGCAACTCTGGTCACAAGAATTTCACGCGCATGAACCCTTATAATGGATATTCATAGTCTGTCAAGACTGAAAAAAGATATCATATATGCATGGCGATTGAAAAGTAATTTCTTTTTTTTTAAATACAATTTATTTTGGAAAAATAATTTATACAATTAATAAATACGAAAAGAAAGTATTATGCATGGACTTTTATTTTAAAATCAATAGAGGCGCGATCATTCGCCACCAGCTTTTCAAGTCGACCAGGAATCGCATTAACTGATTTCACACACACAAAAAGAAAACTCTTGCGGAATGTTCGTCATAACTTCACGTATTCGTCCTTGTGGACGAGCCCCATCTTGTATGGAAAAAAAAAAAAAATGAAATTTTCAATATTGTCCCAATAACTCATAATTGACTAAATTTCATCTCTGAACATATTGAGGTAACTCCACACTTTCTTATTGTTGTTCGTGAATGGCTGAATGCCCAATTCCTCGGAAGATCGATTGGTCGTCATGGTTCGCACAAATGGTCGACAAGAAGTCCGGATTGAGCGCCCTACGACTTCTATTTTGGGGTGGGCTGAAAGAGCAAGTCTATTCAACAAAACCAAGAAAATTAGAAGAACTGAATATTGTCATATTAAAGGAACATATGCAAACGTGTCACTCATTAAGCGAGGCATGATGGTATTCAAATCATAAACTTGTTCTCGAAAAGGAAATCTCGGTGCCTCCGGTCAGTTTCAAGAGACAATGGATACCCCCTGCAAGCGTAGCTGCGCGTGTAATTATGAGACAAGAATTCCGCATGCCCTAACCGCACCTTTCCTGAATCGGCACTGCTTGTCTAGTGGCAAGAAGTACTAGACGACTGTAAACAATGCCGAGATAAGCAGAGAGCACATACGGCACCTGGAATTCCCAAATGGTCAGTCATTGTAGTACTTACCTGGGCCAATGTGTCTTAACTTCAGTGATCAAACGAGAACCGGCGTGTCAACGTGAATTATGCCATATAAAAATAAATCGAAAAGGAAGATGGTCCGTTAAAATACTAACAATAATTGGATGAAAACAAAAAAACAAACAATAAATATAATTTTATTAAAAGAAGAAAACATTATGCGACTAGCTAACCTTTCACCTAATAGAACGCATACATAAGTAGTATATATAAAAACAGAGTACGTCTAGTGCGTAAGGTTGACTGGAAATAAGGCGGTTTGTGATTGCCGTGTGCGTTAAATAGGGATACTTTCGCATTTATTCATTTAGGTGTATGTGTAAATGTGACCATGTATCTCTACAAACAACTCTCCATCCGTTCGGCAGTTTGAGGATAAAAATTATTACCGGAACAGTAGTAAAGACTTGACATAAAGCAAGCGAACAACAGACGATGTTGTATTTGAAAGATACTGATGTTTATCAGTTGTTTTAATTTTGGATAAAGTTATCGTCAAGAGAGAAATAAAGCGCCTTTCTAAGGCTTTCCTTATTTAAGTTTTATAGGATGGTGCTTGTTGAGGGGGATTTCATAGCATATCTTTTTTTTTAAATTCATATAGTCATGTTTGGGGGTATTTCGTCTTATAGATAATATTGTGTAATCAGGAGAGAATACTGTAGACCCTTGCAAACATATCATGTGGTATTCCTTTTCGCCTAGATTGTAACGTAAGCTTCACGGGTCGGCTCTTTTTTTTTTTTGATTTCATAGTTCTTGTATTAATGTTGATTTCTATCTGGCTGTTATAAGATATTGTAAATCCAATCAAGGTGAGTATTTTCCTTAATCTATTATGTCAAATTAAAATCTATTATGTCAAATTAAAATCTATTATATCAAATTAAAATCTATTATAACAAATTAAAATCTATTATGTCAAATTAAAATCTATCATGTCAAATTAAAATCTATTATATCAAATTAAAATCTATTATATCAAATTAAAATCTATTATGTCAAATTAAAATATATTATATCAAATTAAAATCTATTATGTCAAATTAAAATCTATTATATCAAATTAAAATATATTATATCAAATTAAAATATATTATATCAAATTAAAATCTATTATGTCAAATTAAAATCTATTATATCAAATTAAAATCTATTATGTCAAATTAAAATCTATTATATCAAATTAAAATCTATTATATCAAATTAAAATCTATTATGTCAAATTAAAATCTATTATGTCAAATTAAAATCTATTATATCAAATTAAAATCTATTATGTCAAATTAAAATCTATTATATCAAATTAAAATCTATTATGTCAAATTAAAATCTATTATGTCAAATTAAAATCTATTATGTCAAATTAAAATCTATTATATCAAATTAAAATCTATTATAACAAATTAAAATCTATTATGTCAAATTAAAATCTATCATGTCAAATTAAAATCTATTATATCAAATTAAAATCTATTATATCAAATTAAAATCTATTATGTCAAATTAAAATATATTATATCAAATTAAAATCTATTATGTCAAATTAAAATCTATTATATCAAATTAAAATATATTATATCAAATTAAAATATATTATATCAAATTAAAATCTATTATGTCAAATTAAAATCTATTATATCAAATTAAATCTATTATGTCAAATTAAAATCTATTATATCAAATTAAAATCTATTATATCAAATTAAAATCTATTATGTCAAATTAAAATCTATTATGTCAAATTAAAATCTATTATATCAAATTAAAATCTATTATGTCAAATTAAAATCTATTATATCAAATTAAAATCTATTATGTCAAATTAAAATCTATTATGTCAAATTAAAATCTATTATGTCAAATTAAAATCTATTATATCAAATTAAAATCTATTATATCAAATTAAAATCTATTATATTAAATTAAAATCTATTATATCAAATTAAAATCTATTATGTCAAATTAAAATCTATTATATCAAATTAAAATCTATTATATCAAATTAAAATCTATTATGTCAAATTAAAATCTATTATACCAAATTAAAATCTATTATATCAAATTAAAATATATTATGTCAAATTAAAATCTATTATATCAAATTAAAATATATTATGTCAAATTAAAATCTATTATGTCAAATTAAAATCTATTATATCAAATTAAAATCTATTATATCAAATTAAAATCTATTATGTCAAATTAAAATCTATTATATCAAATTAAAATATATTATATCAAATTAAAATATATTATATTAAATTAAAATCTATTATGTCAAATTAAAATCTATTATACCAAATTAAAATCTATTATATCAAATTAAAATCTATTATGTCAAATTAAAATCTATTATATCAAATTAAAATCTATTATGTCAAATTAAAATCTATTATATCAAATTAAAATATATTATGTCAAATTAAAATCTATTATGTCAAATTAAAATCCATTATGTCAAATTAAAATCTATTATGTCAAATTAAAATCTATTATGTCAAATTAAAATAAGAGTCCATCGTTCATAAATAAAATGGAGTCTAATTTTTAGATCCTTCAGAAATCGTTACAAGTAGCTCTGTTCGTAGATCATATTTAAAGTGAAAATAGAAATTTTGTCGGTTTGTCACGCTTAAGATTTAATATAATGGTTTGCTGTATCAATTCATCACTATAAAATGCAACGACATAGTAAAAATGCACCCAAACATTGATGTCATTGTTGGTTTTTTTTTTGGAAAATTCAATCATGTTCTTCAAAGTTAAAAACAAAGCAACACTTTTCTTTTGCAAGACCACCAAACCAAACACCATGAACAAATAATTAAAGATATAAAAACTTTAAACATGAAGTAAAAAATAAAATCACTGCATTTGGCATGAAATAACTCGAAAAGGGTGATGCACGGTAAAAAAACCCAACCAAACATCATGAATAAATATTTGAAGATACGAAGGACTTGAAGGCTATTCTTAAAAATAATTACTAGAATCGATATTAAACTGAATAAATTTTATATGCCGAAATACAAAATAGGAAAAACAACCAAATTAACATACTTACATTGCATCCCTGTAATTCCTTTCAAATATTTCCAGTGCTACGATGAATTTATTATACAAAACATCCCTGCACAACCTGAAAAACTTCTAAATTTTCATTCATGTAGGGCAAACCTTCAGCCTAGGATAAAAGTGTGCTAAATGTGCAGTCTTAAGTTACATTCTCCCCGACATTACTTACATTACTGATGCACTGACACAACTATGCAGGAATTTTATGAATGAATCTCCCCTTTTGGGAGGAGATGTATTTTCATAAAATTAAAAATTGACCTTGTGAGTATTTCGGTCTCATTAAGATAGATACTAGAAGATTGGAACATGTTTACGGACTCCCGTATACCTTACCTACTACTTAATGCATTGTTAGGTGGAAGGAGTGTAGGCCCGTACCTTTTTTTCAAGGATACCGAAGAAACTTGCATTTAAAAAACCATTTATACTCATAAGCTTACGGGATCTGGTACTTCCAGTTACCCGCATAAATAGTAACCACTTACCAGGCTCGGCCTTGCTTAACCTATGTGCTCCACAGAGAAATGTTTAATCGAAATTGATGTAAGTCGAAAGTTAAACGGAAGCGAAAATGATTATTGATGATGATGATGATGATGATGATGATGATGATGATGATGATGATGATGGTTGTGTTGATGATGAATGGAATACGTTAAATGGAAGATGTAAAGAAATAAACAAAAACTGGTTTTGCTGTCAATTAAAGATGGATAGTTAGAGGAAGCGGTTTGGTTTGGGTGGGGTATGTAATGCTGGAAAGGGTGTGTGTTATGGTGTGGAGACCGGGTTGCACGATTGCAGAAGCGCATAATTGAGGAGGCACTTCACCTTTCTCTGATAACCCGCCACAACATCACTGGATCAAGCCAAAAAAGTGATTCGTTCGTGAAATTTTGGCACTCAAAGTTTGAGGAACAAGAAAAATACATGCAAACGTTGCTACAAACTACACGCACGCCCATATGATCATTTAGTTTAATACTGTCACTATATATATATATATCATTATATATATATATATATATATATATATATATATATATATATGTTGAGTTATGTTGAGTAAAACAGTGCTTTATACCATAGATGCAATATATATGTAATTAGTAAGGGATATATACTTTATTGAAATTTGTTCAAAATGTTAGATAGTAAACTAATTATTAGTATTACTATTTAATTTTAATAAAATTAAAATCTGTTTTTGCAATCACAATTCGCAAACCACAATGACAAACATTTTATATAATATTTTCATTTTGGCCAGTTATATGTTATTTTAGCAGAGCAAAACGAAAAATGTTTCAAAGTTTCAATAAAGGGAAATAGATGCACAAATATTACTATACAGAGTGGAACGACAAAATTGTCGCCCGAAAGAAAAATACACTACAGTTTATTTTTAAAACTTTACAGAAAAAATTTAAGTCAGATAACTTGATTATGTAGTAAGAGCGGACATCTATTCGATGTAGCCGCCTTCAGCCTAAATCATCGCCATGATACGGGTCCAGAACTAGGAGCATGCCTTTTCCACAAACGCAGGCGGTATCTTGGCGAATACTCGGCGGATAACTTTGGTATTGTGGGAGGCCATATTGATTATGTTCTCGACGTATGGCCAAACCAACTAGTCCAGTGGATACAGGCCAGGGGAGAAGTGGGTCCAGTAAGAGTATGGTACAAAGTCGTAGCACTCCTTCTGACACCAAGCCTGGGTCTGTTTGAACTTGCAGGCTGGTGCTGAGTCCTGCTGCTACACTCAGGATCTTCCAGTGGCTACTTTATCGCACAAGATTGTCACACACTTCAGCACATCTAGGCACACTTTCAAGCCAACTTCGAACATGTGAGGTGACATGATGTGACCTTAACTTAAAACCACACCAAAGATACTAGCCGTGTCCGCAAATTATGTTTTCTTCACTCTGGGCACGACCCTGTTATTCGTGACAATCCAACGAAGCATTTTGAGGGTGCTGACAATGGTCCTGTAGTCATAATTTGGATCGGTAGAGAGCATGCGTTGTACAGCGTCTAATCTCCGATATTGCTCGTTGAACATTGTGTCACTTTCAGACATGATGGAAGGCCCCTATCGCTCTTGGGATTTGTGCAAAACTATGCAACAAGTAGATGGTCTAAAACAGGAAAAAAATTGGTCTTTATCAAACGGAAATGGAATCATATCGCATTTTCTTGGGTGATAATTTTATCATTTCACCCTGTATACAATCATTTATATTGCAAATATGTATATTTGGATATTATATCAGTTTGGTGCAAAAATAATGTCGTTTTTGACGTTCAACTTTTTTGCACAAAACCTAATACGTAATTTGCTTATCCGTAAGAGAATAAAATCTAAAAATTACTTAAAGGCCCAACAGGTCGACAGGTAGTCTAGTATATATAAATATATATATATATATATATATATATATATATATATATATGTATATGTATATATATATATATTTATATATATATATGTGTGTGTGTGTGTGTGTGTATAATGTGGAAGTAGGTGCGTTAACTTATCTTTTAGGCTCTAGTTTTTAGGCAACTTCTGTTTTTATATCTGACTTTCTTTTTTTGTGTCAAATTTCTTCTCGTCTTTCTCTTTTCGGATATTGTCTATAGAACCGGAGATTAAACGTTGAGGTCAGACGGATCGAAAGAATTCGAAATGGAACAGATTTATAAAGACGAAAGGAATTGGATACGAACAAAATAGGAAAACATTTTCATCTCGATGGAATTTATTAATTCCACTTTCAAATTCTCTGTACTAAAAATCCGTTTCCAAATTCATATTTATATTAATAGACACGCACATACACATATATCGATATATATCAAACCGCCCCTCGTTTCCTGGCGTTGTTCTGCCGTAAAATACGCTTAAATATGATACTTTAATTCATGCGAACTTCATATTTATTATGAAAGAGACAGTTCTCTATTAATTATTATATTCGACGAATACATAGTAGTCATTTCAAGAGTTAAAAACATATATGACTTGCCTGCCATCCGCTAAAATCGAAATCTCAACACTTAGATCTGTAGCGGTATTCACGATCCATATGAAAACTTGAAAAGTTAGCTAAATGAAACGTACTAGTGTATATTTACACATTCATAGAGCATACAAATTACGTCGAATTACGTCTGTTAAGTTCGAGATTTTCAATTTTGACCTATTATCAGTTAATTTTTCATTTTAGGTTATGAGGGGGTTTGAAGCATGAAAAACGATGTTACTTTTTGTATTTTATATTTTTATTGTTATTTTTTATATTTCAAGCGGACCTCCGCTCTTGGGCACAAAAAAGTATCAAAATATAAAAAATAACAATAAAGATATTAAATACGAAAAGCAACATCGTTTTTCATGCTTCAAAAAACCCTCATAACGTTTAAATCACTATCCTAGAAGCATACGTGGACTTTTAACATTATATATATATATATATATATATATATATATATATATATATACTTATATCATTCCAGAAGTGTAGCAACGAAGGCATTTCTCATAATGTCCATGCAAGAGTGCTGATTACCGAAGAAGGGCAAGGCATACTTTTTATTTGTTTGGCATAAGCATTTAAAGGTCGCTATACGTAGATTACTCTACTTTTTCATACATATCGCACGAAAACGTCACTAGTTACTGCTTACTGGCTGGCCGAAGCATGTTCATGAATGTGCAGTGATATATAAATACTTATGTAAAACAAACACAAAGTGTATATATATATATATATATATATATATATATATATATATATATATATATATATATATATATATATACACACACACTCCGTGCCAGAATTATATGTAAATAAATATTGGCAACACTAACACAAGCGCAGATCTAAAGTTTTAAGCTAATCTGTACAATAATAAACAATTGGCAGCCATTTGGCATTTTTTTTCAGCGTGCCAACTTTATATGCAAACCAATGCTAAAATATGGTGAAGTGATAAAAGACCATCGAAACATTGATTATTCTCGGAATTTGTAAATTGAGAACAACAATAATAAAAAAAAACAAACAACTGCAATATGGTTTAATAGTACAATAGTTATTTTTATTGCTAAGAGCAAAAAGCTTTTGTTCCATTGAAGATGTCCAACTTTCGATTTCATCTGATGAAATGTCTTTAGCAGCAGTCAGAATAGCATTCCAGAGGTTATCCTTGGAGTTACACTGCGTTCCTCCGGAGTAAATATTTTGTTTTAAGATGCTCCACAGATTTTCGATGGGATTTAAATCTAGAGAATAGGTTGGCCATCGCATTATTTTCCCATGTCTGCAAAAAATATCTCCAAATATTCGGTGGCTATCCTTGCAGAATGAGACATTGCATTATCATGCTAGAATACCAAATTCTTCTTCTTGTGCCAGGGTTCCACGTGTTCCTTAATGAAGTGAATGTAGAGTTTGGCGGTAATTCTCACTTCATCTGCGACTGTGAATGGTCCTACCAGCTCTTGCCAATGATTGCAGCCCAGAACATCACACCACCACCTACTTGTTGACGCCTGCTCCTTTGGGGACGTAGACACTCATTATGGTACCATCCTCCCCTCCACTCATCGAGTTCTTCAAGGGTCGCTCGACACTCATCGGTGAACAAAACAGTTTGAAAATTAACCTTCATGTGATCTCTTGTCCACTCCATCCTCTTTTTCTTGTGGATACCCTTCGATTGAGGGCGGCCCTCTGGCTTTCCAAATTTTGCAATCGTCCTCAGGATACGGCAACGAGTTGATTTGGGCACATCAGGAACGTCAGCTTTTTCAAAAACTTGTTTGCTAGTTTCAAGCGGGTTACGGCGAACTTCTTTCTTGATCTTGCTCATTGTTCGACGTGACAGGTATGATTTCTTACGAATTTTCCCTTTGTCAGAACGCCTGTTGCAAAGTTGAGTGTTAGTACAATATTTTTTAATTGTACGATGATCATGGTGTAATTCTTTGGCAATTTCTAAAGTGGAAATCTTATTATGGAGCCTTTGAACAATTTTAGACTTCTCAGGTTGACTTAAAGCACATTTACGTCCCTTCTTGCATATAAAGTTGGCACGCTGGAAAAAAAACTGTAAGTCACCAAATGGCTGCAATTTGCTCGCTATTGCGCAGATCAGCATACAATTTTATATCTGCGAATACGTTGCTGTTGCCGTATAACGTGTGAAGTTTCACGAATCTTCATTGAAAACTATCGGTTAGAAAAAAATATACATTTGCATATAATTCTGGCACGGGGTATATATACACACATATATATATATATATATATATATATATATATATATATATATATAATTTGAGGTTGCTATTTTTCAAAGGTAGGGTAACCAGTGAAATATAATGAGATATAACGAGGTTAATACAAAAGTGCCCAATACGGAAGTAGAGCAAGTTACATTTTCAATTTGTCTTTGCATAAGCAGTAATTTGTTGCTACACAGTTATGCGCATGTTTCGGTCTTATAGTTTTTACTTACTAGATACCTCTTCAGGCAACAACGCTTATATTCAAAAGCGGAATTTTTAATGAAAAACTAAAATAATCTTTCAGCAAAAGAAGTTTTTTTTCTAAAAAGGGTCAGGGGGTGAATGTCAGATGTGTGGTGGATAGGATTGATTGGGTGCGAATTTGTTTATTTAGTTATTTTTCTATGTGTTTATTTTCTTAATTGCACATGTATTTTCTCATTCATTTTCATGTTTGTGTTAGGGAATGGAGTTGGTGGGGTTAGGGGTTGAGGAGTTAGGGTTTAAGGCCAAAGCGTATGCAGATGTTATCTTAAACAAGTATGTGGTTCGCCTGATACTGCCCGCTGCTAGTCGGAGACTTATAAGAGCAAGTATATTGTTTATTCTTTTTATCATCTGTTTTATTTTAGTATTCTTATTTCTTTCTGCCAAAAGGTTGGGATTTACCCGGATCTATTGACCATTTCTTAGGCTCCTAAGGAACGGTGAAGGGGATGGACAGGGGAGTAGGAGGCGTAAGAAAGAAAATGAAAGAGGAAAGAAGAAGGAGAGCGAGATGAGGGAGAAGGAAAAAGGGGAAGAAGAGGGAAGAAAGAAGAAAGAGAGAAATGTGAAGGACGGGACCCATAATTTGTTTAATAGTGGTAGTTTGTTTTC
Source organism: Euprymna scolopes (assembly GCF_053919585.1). NCBI lineage: Eukaryota > Metazoa > Mollusca > Cephalopoda > Sepiida > Sepiolidae > Euprymna > Euprymna scolopes. Next base: position 59,964,883 of record NC_136505.1, read on the forward strand.
TCCCACTTTACGAAAATCAGTTGTTTTAGACAACCCATAATATTTATTACCATTTCATTTGTTCATTTTATGTTGGTGTATTAATTGGTATATATATATATATATATATATATATATATATATATATATATATATATAGAGAGAGAGAGAGAGAGAGAGAGAGAGAGAGAGAGATTGTGATTTTTTTATTAACAACCAGATAGACAGACTGACATACAGACATACAGATAGATAGATAGATAGATAGATAGATAGAGCGCTACAGAAGTGTAATATCAGTGCTCTATAAAGCAAGATATGAAAAGAAAATATATTTAGTGGAAACCTATTTTCATTTCAAAAAGGGAAATAATTAGATTTATGAAACAAAGAACACTAACCCGTATTGTGTGTGATGAAACTATATGGAATAATGGTATTAGGAAAACAAACATTGGTTAGAGTGTTCTTATTTTATCATTCAAGTGGGATTCATAGATTGTCAAAATAGTAAAAAAAATGTACCTTAAAGTTCTGAATTTTTTATATGAGGGCTAATCGTTTATATTACTTGTATTGATCGGACTATTGTTCTCAACTTGAGTGTTATTAGTGCAACGTTTTGGGAGGATTGTCCTTCGACCTTCATCATGTATCTTGTATAAAAAGTACATTAGAAATATATAGAAATAAAAGGACATATAAAAAATGCCTTTCTGGTGGTAAGCTATTTTTCTCTTTTTTTTCTCGTATTTCTCTATTTTTTTCTCACCCGCTCAAATGAGGTTAAATAATATTACTAAATACGATTAACTCTCTTTTTTTGCTGTTTTTCTTTATGAAAATGGCTTTAGACAAGTCATGAAGCTACTTGATGTAAAGTACTAAAATAATACTTGAAAGCCAGAAAATAGCATGGGATAAGGATTAGATGGATATATTACAACCCAGAAAACAGCAATTACTCGCTCGTTGTCAAAAACATCGCTCATGAAAAGTGAGGACAAAAAAACAAAAACAGAAAAGAAAGAGTCAGGGGGCTGTCGAAAGTAAATAAAACGTTTACTTCCAGTCGTCTGAATGGAATATTGTAATTGTTTCATTACTTCCTTTCTTTGTTTTCTAATATATATATATATATATGTATATATATATATATATATATATATATATATATAAAGCAGAATGTCTGTGTGTATGTGTGTGTGTGTGTGTGTGTGTGTGTGTGTGTGTGTGTGTGTCTAGTCACGAATAGGCTCCTATATGGTTGACTATTCAAATAAAAAAAACTGATTACATATAATTATAGAAGATGTATCGAGACACAGGAATGGGTATGCTTGATCTGGCAGAACAGTGGTTCATTAAAATTGTGGAGTCTGCGTTCGCGCCTGGCCCACAAAGTATGGAAATAAAACAAATTTAAGTTAAAAAAAACGTTTACAAGTGTTTTTGATATAGATGTACATAAGAATACTTTGATAAGTATGTTTTAACTTAAATACGGATGGTATAAAAAAAATTGTGGATTCTGCGTTCGTGCCTGGCCTCCATAAAATGGAAATAGGCACAAACTTTGATAAAGACTTTTCGCATCTATCTGCGTAAGTATACTTTGATAATTATGTTTCAGTTTGAAGAAATATGGTATAATAAAATTATGGGGTGTTCGTTCGCACCTGATCTCCATAGAATGGAAATATGTAACAAAGTTTAACAAGGGTTTTTAATATAGATTCACAGAATATTGTGGTAAGTGTTTCAGTATGAGCAGGTATGGTATAATAAATTAAGGCGTTTTCTCTATATTATTTTTACTTTCATCATATTTTGCTTTGGTTTTGATACCCCCAAATTCAACCCAAATTTACAACCCTTCCTTTTCATAACCTATCATACTTTCATAAATCAGAGTCCATTTTCTGTAGGCTGTTTTTGAACCCAGTCAACGACGGGTATTTTGCTAGTATATATATATATATATATATATATATATATATAGACAGACAGATAGATAGCTAGATAAAGAGAGAGAGAGAGAGAGATAAAGAGAGAGAGAAAGAGAAAGCTTTCCATGGGGTCACTTTGAATAGACCCTTATTTTGCAATACAGTAAAAGAGGAATATACTCATAGAATACTTTTAGTAAGAGATAGACACTTGGTATATTAAATACAAATTGAAACTAATTAGATTTATAAAAATGGATTTTTTTCATAAAACATAACTCAATCCAAAACAAAAGGATCTAATCTGTAATATGTGTGATGAAAATATATACAAAAAGAGTATTATTAAAACAAACGTTGAGAAGCATCTATTGGAGTATTCTGATTTTTACAGTCAATGATAAGGTTCCAATCACGTGACCAACACAACAGTTCTATATATAACCACACTGATGAGTTTAGGTGAATCAAGAACATGGAAGCATATTGATGTTAAAATATCATCGTTTCCTTAAGAAATCAGAACTCTAGTGAAAGATCTGAAAATTTTTTTTTTTACATGGAGGTCACCACTTATCAAGGCCCGAAGGCAACTCAGGGATAAGGGTTTTTGCGTGTACAGTAATCAATGAGATAGTATTGTAGTAATCATTAGTATTGGAGATTTGATAGAGTGTTTTACTTAAGGGGGTGGTTTGTCAGGAATTTGTTTATGTTGGACTTGAAAACATCCAAGTTGTAGTCAGGCTGGAAACAGGCAAATGGAAGAGAGTTCCACAGTAGTGCACTTCTGAGAAATAAGCTCTGCTCATAGAATCTAGGCACAGGTAAAGAGTGGGGAAATTTATTGACAGTAGTTTCAGACAGACGGGTGTTTCTCGTGAAAGATTGGCGAGGGGAGACGAGAAATTGGAGCTCAGACGAGCACTTGCCATGGAAATAACGATAAAACAAAGACAGGCTCGCAACGTCTCTTCTGTGGGAGAGAGGCTACAGGGAAGAGAAAAGAGCATCCCCCACTAAGCTACGAAGTCTATTTTGTACTCTGTCAAGGCAGGATAGGCTATTTTTAGCAGCTCCTGCCCAGAAATGGCAGCACTACTCCATCCTTGGGCGTACTTCTCTTAAGTTCAACTATAATGCGAAGTTCTTTCTCTAAGAAATTGAACACCTTTAAGAAACTTATTATGTTTAACAATAAAATAGGATATTTTCAACTATCATTTCATATGGCTGTCATAGCAGCCGCATTGATTGATGTGGTTTGTATCTTGACAGTCAAACATGACGTAATTCCGAAGTTCGTATGATACGGCTGATAGTACAGTTCTTTATAAAGTCGAACTAATGATTTTTGGTGAAGATAAAACATATTTGTTTATTAGTATGAAAATAATATTTAATAAAAATAATAAATCGTTTATAGTGTACGCTTGTCATTTGAGATAAAAACCTTACCTTTGAATAAGATATCATCAAACTTGTGCTTAGATGTGATATTCTTTAATGTTTATAAATAAAGCTTCTGTTTTCCTTATCTCCCTAAACTAACTCGAGCCTGAGACACCAAATCGAAACCTGTACATAAAACTTATAACGATATGATAGTTTTACATCTAAACATCAAATACCCATTTATATATCACATATTCATTCAAAATATCATCAATCACGCGCCCAGACATGAAACACACACCAAATAAACAACAACTATACACGCATATAGAAAATTTCCACCCTCTCATAAAATATAGGCACAGATACTAAATATATGCACACATACAAAATATGTGAAAACAAGCCACAAATATACGCACACATACTAAATATGCACCTAGACAAGAAATATACCCCAGTATACAAAATTTAAACCCCGTCATAAGTTATAGGTACTACTACACCACTTACACCTAAACATCCCCCCACACATATGCATATATATATATATATATATATATATATTTTCACACACACACACACACACACACACTTGTACACAAAATCTACACACATACTAAATGAAAATTCAAGCATCAAATATACACAAATATACCAAATATATACCAAAACATCAAATATATGTCAAGTAAAACATATATACTTTACATCGAAGCATTAATAATACACACATATATCAAATGCACACCCAAAACAACAAATATACTCCGGTACACAAAATTTAAACCCCATCATTAAAAAAAAAATCGCTCATTACAGCTCTTCAGGAGAGAGGACGAAACTGGCTGGATGAAATTGTTTTACCTCTCCATATTCTCTTTTACTCAGAAATAGTAATAAAAACTAAGTCTTTGCTTCTTAATTTCGATATGTATTTATTAATTAAAAAAAGTTGAAATAACTCACTTTTGACGATATACGTCTTCATTAGCCGCCGATTCAGTTTGTGCTGTTCCTTTTTCTCTTTTCATTTTCAATTATAAATAACTCTTACATCAAGAAAAAACATACCAAATTCATTTCATGCGTGACACACGTGATCTTCCCGATTGGAACACTACTACTATTGCCAGTTATGACAACAAACTTTGATTTTCTGTATTTCTGACAGTAAGCCACAAGAAAGGAAGAGAAAACAAACAACAAAAAAGAAAACACAAACTAATTTCATGCCCGATGATTACGTATATCGTCGAAACTAAGCTGATAATAAATTTTATTTGAAAAAAAAAAATCGGCGTTGCCCGTTGAAAAAACGACATTATTCGATTTCCGTTTTATGAAAACCGTTTTTTTTTTTTTTTGCAAACCATCTACTGTCCAGTTGTGTAAAAATCCGAATAGCGATAAGAGCCTTCTATCATGTCAGAAAGCGACACAATGTTCAAGGAAAGAGATCCGAGATGAGTCGCTGTACCACATGCTCTCTGTCGATCCAAGTTATGACAACAGGACCATTGCCAGCACCTTCAAAATGCATCGCTGGATTGCCACGAATAACAGGGACGCGCCCAGGGTGAAGAAAACAAAGACTCAAGTTAACTGAATTGATTATTTCAATAAAAACTTTTCAAATAAAGCTGTAGTGTTGTTTTCGTTGGGGCGACAACTTTATCGTTCCACTCTGCAATTTCTTAATTTACAAATTCTAATTCAGGTCGTTTACATCGAGAAAATATTTGTTTATTTATGCTCTAGATTACCAATTTTTAATTAATTACATTGGATCACTATAAAGTTATCATCGGTCTCTATAGGTGTTGGTTATACCATTTGAAGATACGTCCTCGATAAATATTCCGACCATGGCCTTGTTTTTGCTGAGATTATGTATGGTCTAGTTAAAGTGTACGATGTTCAGATTTAACTGTCTTTCTGTGAATAAAAGGCTACTTTATTGCCAATTACTTGAAGCGGTGTGTGATAATGGGGCTGCTCAGACATATTTTGTAATGGTGTGTCCACTTATTCTTCTAGTGTGATTGCTGTAAAAAACGCACACACTCTTGCATCTGACTTTCTACAGAGGAGGCAAATAATAATTTGAAATCGTCTTATGATATTCTTGATAATCCAAATTACGATCTATACATCTCATTGACCATTTCTTTTACGAATGGGTCACCACTTACCAAGGTCTGGTAGCTACTCGAGGATAAGTGTTAATGAGTGAACGGTAATCAATGGGACAGTATCATAGTAATCATTGGGCGTGGAAATTTGGTAAATTGAACTACTTGAGGGGACGGCACATCAAGTTGTTCACGTTCGATTTTAAGACGAACATATTATAGTCAGTTGGAAACCCGAAAAACGAAAGAGAGTTCCACAGGCGTACAGTTCAAAGAAAGAAACTTTGTTCATGGAATCTACGTTTAGGTTAAGGCACAGATAATGATTGAGGGAAATTATTGATAGTAGTTTCAGTTAGACGAGTGTTTTTCATGGAAGTCAGGCAAGGGGGGCATAGATTGGAGCTCAAACGAGCATTTTCCATGAAAATAATGATAAAGCAGAGACATGCTCTCAAATCTCTTCTGTGGGAAAGAGATTGCAGGGAAGAGAAAAGGGCACCCCCTTCTAGGCTACAAAGTCTATTTTGAATTTAATCAAGGTAGATAAGGTGCCTCTAGCAGCTTCTGTCCATATGTGGAAACAGTACTTTATACTTGGCTTTTAAACAGGTAGAGAATTGAGATATTTACTGTAGCGGTAGAATGATTCCACCATTTTTCCAGCAACTTTGGCAACGGATTTGATGTACGTGTTCAATTCAGGAGTATATGTCAGCTACAGAAGCTTGCTAATCTTTATCTTGTAGTGAGATTTGGAACTTGCTTAATGGTTATTTATAAGAAAAAAAATCAAGTGTGTATATTTCAATATGATCACGTATATAATCTTTTTACTCAAATTTACGCACATACACACACAAAAAAAGGATACACACATATACATACAGTGGCATTGGTTTCCCTGGCTCTTTCGAAATTAGGCTACTTACAAATGGTATTCCGTGAAGATTCACAACGTCTCCATAAAGGATGATCTGGAGAGTAGAAATTTGATTTTTTTTAGGTAATCTCATAACTGTTGCTTTCCTAATCATGCTATGTATTCTTCACATTCCATGATCGATGTTTGTGACAAAAGGAAAACTTCTGCACGTTAGCTTAAATGCTATTCGTGTCCGACATTTAAAATCTCTTAAGAGAACTTTATGTTTTATAATATCTAATCTAATTTATACCGTTACAAACATTACGTCTTATTAGCATATTAAAAAAGAGTTCATATTATTATGTTTTATAGCCATATGCAAGTAACATTTTTTTATCATAATAAAGCTTTTGTAGTCAAACGCTTCAGACTAAAATGCTTCTTTCAGAAGAGTAAAAAAAAAGTTAAATATTGCCGGCAATGAATCAGGCCCCGGATGTAAAAATTGTATAATTAGAATATGTAGAAGTCGTGTCGCGATATGGTTACATCGCAATGACTGTCAATAGAAACAAAAAATGAAGCGAATGATGAAAAAAATGAAAACGAGAAATGGCGAAGGGGTGGAGGAAAAATACACAATGGAGATCTGTCAATCGGTAAAATGCCTCAGAATTTTCGAGTTATTTATTGATTTATTTTCTTTGGTTAGCTGTAAAGATTCTGTGGTCGTTTGTAAAAAATGCTTTTCTTTTTTTTTTCGTTTGTCAGTTATTTTGTCGCGTTTTAAGAGCGAGACTTACTTGTAAAGATGTCGTGTCGACGAGTGCGTTCAGTTGAAAGGAAAGACACATTCTGCAGGCAAGGATGTTAGATCAATTGAAGAACGGAGCAAAAAGAGAGGATGACAATGAAGGCGACGAAAATTGAAAAGATAGTAAGATAGAATAAGAAGAATAGGAAAGACGAAAAAGAAGAAAAAGAAGAAGAGCAAGATGATGACACGTAAAAATATTAGAAAACAAAACGTAGTAAAGACAACAAAATAGAGTAAGAAGGAAGATGAAAAAAAGAATCAAAAGGAGAAAACGAAGAATAAAAAAAAGGACACTGAGTTTTAATAAAAATATGAAAGAAGAACGGTTTGGTCTTTACAGCATATCGACCTTTTCGGACTAGTTTGTATCCGATATTGTAATTCTATGAAAAGTGTTGTTATTCTTCAAATTATTTATACCTTCAAATATTATTCATGCTGTTTGAGTTTGTTGTTTTGATTTACGGCATATCAACCTTTTCAATTTAATTACAAATCCATTTATCTATACTATTAATAAAATTCTAAATGTGTATTTATTTATTTATGTGTGTGTATATATAACAATAAAACTTTCGAACGGATGCACCGAATTGAAAAATTCTTTTTTTCCCTGAAAGGTGTGAGTCCCTAGATTGTCCTTACGTATATATTGCTTGTAACGACCAACGGTAAGTCACTCAAAAAGCCCGAAATATGGGTTTTGGGGCTGTTTCTTAGATTTGTCGCAAAAAGCTATGTCAGTGGAATTTAGCAATGTCTGTATACAGTCGCGGTAACATCTTTCGGCATACGGACAAGGCTTGTGACGTAATGTCTAACGCGTTTGACTACGATTTCAGGTTCGAATCCTGGCAAGTTAATAATAATTTTAACCATCATTTTATTCAACATTTACTCATTATCCTTACCTTTAGGGCATTTTTTTTTTTAGTGATTTTGTTTTTTGCATATGGGAATTTCCCATACTCTGAGTTCACGATGTTAAGTGTACTTGATATTGAGTGTACTCGATTCTATGTTTAACTTGTGTGACGTGGCGCAGCGCTAGTTTTAAATAAAAGTTTTTACTCTTCAAGTTCTTAATATCTTCTAATATTTATCCATGGGGTTAGATTTAGTTGTTTTGTAGCGTAAATTCTTTTGACTTTGCAGTAATAATAATAACATTAATCTTTGGTGCATTTTAGGCCAGAAAGCTGGAATCTTCAGGTAACCTGATCTGATCGCACCAGGGAAAATAAAACGTGGAGATGAAGAAGTATAGATAATTATAAGGAAAATGATTAAAAGTAAAATAAAAAAAACCCAAAAGGAATATCAAAAGCATTCAGCAAAAAGAATAAGAAAAAGAGGAGAATGAAGAATAATAAGAGGACAAAAGAGGTTAAAGTGAGAAACGAAAAAAAAGGATGAAAACTTCACTAAAAAAAATAAAAAAATCTAAGCTTATGACAGTCGTCTAAGCTATCACAATAGCATTCAATGATTTCGATTATTTTTGGCGTATTTTCGTCTCAATATTTTTAACATATTAAAGAAGATCTCGGTATTATGAATGTCGTTGGACGGCTACTCAAACTAATGACGAGATAAAAAAAGAATTGCATTAAGTCTAAAAAGATTATGAAGAAGAAGAAAATAATTTCTGAGGAATATCTTGAAATAATCTGGTATCAAATAAAAGAAATATGAGATAAATAATATGGCAATAAGGAAAACATAAAATATAACATAACGTTAAAAGATTTGTGGCACTTTTATATCATAAAAACGTAAAAAAATATATTGAATTATAAGTAAAGCAGATAGTTCCTAAATAATTGCCAAGTCGAAAACAGTAACATATCAAAATATTACGGTAAACAATAAAGTAAAAAAATAATTATTAATGAAAAACTGTTTTCGATGAAGTTTATATGGGGAATGCATTTTGTTCGACATTTTGAATTACGTTTGCCATAGCAACAAAATTTATATACTCTCCCCTGTCAAGTTATTTTTTAGTAAGCGCAATGAAGTGATTTCGCTTTACTTTCACAAATGTATTTTTTCATTAAAAGGTATTTTTCGACATCATCGTTTTTCGTAATTTTTGGATACATAACTATTTGAGACCTGACAATTACATAGGTACCTTTTGTTTAACTCGAAATTCAATATTTTTCTTTATATAATATAGAAGCTCCGATAATTTGATTACTGAAAGTTTCAAGAAAAAACAAACTCTTTAAATATTGATTGGTTAATTAAATCATATAATATAAAAATGATTTAAAGATAGATTTTAGTTGCCATCTGAACTTGCGAAATGAATTTGTTGGTTGTTAGTTGGTTGTTTTTGTTTTACGGCATATCAACCCTTTTCAGATTATGTAATGCCGAATCCAGTGATTTTCTAGAAAGTATTTTTAATAGAATATATATATTTTTTCAATTTTTAAAAATTTAACCCCTAGTCGGGACCCTAACAGGTACTATCACTTCGGGCTAGAGTGGACCTGGGAGCAATGGCAATTAAAGGGTGGCTCCACACTACCCAAAGCCCGCAAGTTGGGGCTTGACGATCGGATGTAGTTTAAGGTCATATCCAGGACCAAATTGAAATTTGTATTCTATGCCCAAGCTGTAATTTTGCTTTCTTGAAGTACCAATAATGCTCTATTATATTAATATACGGCATAATCACGTTGACACACCGGTTCCCGCTGGATCACCGAAGTTAAGCACCGTTGAACCTGGTCAGTACTAAATGGGTGACCATTTGTGACTTTCAGGTGCTGTATGTGCTCTCTGATTATCTCGGCATTGTTTCCAGTCGTTCTGGTCTTCTCCTTGCCACTGGACTCAAACAGTGCCGATTCAGGAGAAGTGTGGTTAGGGATGCGAAACCCTTGCCTCACAATTACACACGCTACTCCCCCTAAAGGGTATCCTTTTTCTTTCAAGACTGAACGGAAGCATGATGGATGGATTTTATTAATACAAATTAGAAAGTAGACCGTAGAATATTTCGGCAGCCTCGTAACTCCAGCTCCCCTTATTTTCGCTTTTAGTCTTTACACTCCATGGGCGATGTTTCTTATAGAGAGAAAGAACTTAGTATTGTTTGGACCGTAATTTAGCCATGTAACACTTATGTGACTGTTACCCATGTAACACTTATGTAACTGTTACTCATGTAACAGTTATTATGTAAGTTATTATCGTAAGCAAGGTTTTGATCTTGAAGTAATGCATTCTTGATCCTCACTGATGTGACTTTGTGCTTGTCATAAACATATTTATTTTTCATCATTATCTCTTATTTATCGTAACCCAAACCGCTCATCAAATGACTCAAAACTAGTGGGGCAGGTTATCTCAATATTCCATTAAAATCTTTCACTTAGTGATACCAGCACCAAGTAAAAGATGTTTCAGCAATCTGCCCCACTGTACGGAACTCTTTGTTTTGCGAACATAATATATATATATATATATATATATATATATATATATATATATATATATAGCCTGAGAAAAAAAAGACCTAGTAGATCTGTAACCACACATCAAACTGGCAGAGAAGATGCCATGATAAAAAAAAAAAACTCTTGGCTGATTTGGAGATAAATGAGTCAGAAGATACTCTAATTTGTTACGTTACATTCAATTTGAACAATACTACGTTTGCTAAAAGAAACAAATAATATGAGGTTTATCATATTTGCATTAAAAAGTCATTTAACAGTTTATAAGGATTCAATTTGAATGGTACAGCAAGAAACAGGAAAAAGGGGGGAAATGATATATGTATATATATATATATATATATATATATTTGGGCAGCATTTTCTCATTTTTTAATAAGAGACAACTCTTATTTGTTTCTTTTACAATCCATTTTTCTTTTTGACAAGCTAGTTTCCGAACATCCTGTTGCCTTATTCGCGCATTTTCGACCTCCATAAGTCATCTTCAGGCGAGTGATATGAGAAGAAAAATATATTGTAAGTGAAACAATATATATATATATATTAGAAAAGTGAAATTGTCTGTATGTGCGAAACGATCTCTACCAAACTACTACGTTAATTTTTCGTATACAGTCATGCAACCTGATACATAAGAGATTGGAATCTTTGGAACAAATCTGAATTGATCTGTAACCGGTAATTCCTTCACGCTCGATTAAACAGTTTTCTACAAGGCGAGATCTATTTTTTGCAAGCAATTTTTGCAAGCCAAGGTATCGATTGGATTGACTTTGCCTAATTTTAACGTTCGGTCGTGTAATTGAGTAGCGGTTAGACGTAATAGTTTCTTCCGCTTTCTTTTCAGCCTTCCCGTCACGGGTTCGAGCCTACCTGACTACTACTACTTTTTTTTGCTCAGCCTACACCGCTACACACCCGGGCACCCAGGCTAGTTTTATATAAATTTGAAAGTTATTTCCATAATTATTTTCATTAATAATTATTTTTTATAGATTCGTCTTTCGTAATTTTGGATATGTTACTAAATTCGACATGGTTATTAAGTAGATACTATTGTTTTAGTTTACATTCAATATTTCGATTTTCGAATTTTGCTATTATAACGAAGCAGCGCCAGAAAATGTTTTTATGTGCAAAAAGTTTCCTTAAGAAAAGATTACGATACGGTGAAAATTTGATTTGTAGCGCAGATTTAATCAGTAAACGCCCTGTGTGGTGCCTCCCTCAGACAAATATTAAAAAAAAAATACAAGCAGGCTTCCCGGCGTTGCCCGGTAGTAAAATACGCATAAATGTTATATTTTAATTCATACAGAAACTGAGACATGAGCACGGGAGTATTGTCTTTTTTTTTCTAAACATTTAACCGCTTATGCTGGGATTGAAAACAAAACCTAAAAACAGCCAGTCAAGCACGATAACCGTTAAGCCAGCTTGATATGATCTTTAAAAAGTGTTTTCAAACCTATTTTTCTTAAGGAGTCGATCACGTGAACGAATCACGCATGCGACTTCGTGAAACAGTTGACAAACAGATAAAAATTCGATGAGCCGCCACTAACCAGTTTTTCAATTTTAACGTCTTAGCAGATCTTTTTTCGGTTGAACATCAATTAAAAAGATTTTTACTTGCCTGAATTCGTTATATGCCAAAATTCCAATCTGTAAAACAAAAATTCGTTGATTATATATATGGCGAATTGTCCTCACACACATGTACTCACTTTTATAGATGTATAAATATGTAGGGAGGTGGTGTTTTCTTTTTACAAAATTATATTTCGAGAAATCGAGAAATTGAAAATCCCAATGAGGAAAAAATTACACGGTTCTTAAACTGTAGAAGTACCAATATATCCTTACGTATCGACATTGATAAATGGAGAAGAGCGGCATTTTTTTATTTTATTGTTTTGTTGCAATTTCCGGACTTTTTGTTTTTTCTATGTTTTTTTTTAAAGTTAGATTTAATTTGTAAGATATCTTTCGTTTTTAAATTGTTAAGTAAAAATACAGAATAGTTAACATATTAAAAATGTGTGCAAAAAAATAACGTTATCATTAAAGCACGGTCCATAAATTGTGGAATGACCGTCTTTAAATTCAAAAGCTACACCCTTCTTTTACGCCCTTTGTAGTTTGCGAATTTTTTTTTGACGCAAGTAAACCAGGCTTTATGTAAATCAATGTTTTCTTTTTGCAAAAAATAAAAGTATATTTACGTATATACATTTACATATGAAACGCAAATCCTCAAATGCACTGTTGATATTAGTCTTTGTAAAAGTGTTCATTTTAGTCAAAATTTGACTTATTAAATCGAATATTTTCGATTATCGATATTTGATACTAATCAGACGCATACCGATACAAAACGTACGTACGAACACTCACAGGCACATCAAATACCTTCGTGTGACATTTCAAAAATGTCGGTTAAGCTATTTCCGAGTCTATAGAAGCTGAACTCACACTCCAAAAAAACACAAAACAAAAAAACAAAAAACAAAAAAACACACACACGCAGAGAAAAACTAAAAAAACACAAAACAAAAAAAACAAACAAACAAAAAAAACACAGAGAGAGAGAGAGAGAGAGAGAGAGAGAGAGAGAGAGAGAGAGAGAGAGAAAGAATTACTTTTATAGAATACAGTCTGGGCAGAGCAACTTGCTTAATTGACTTAAATTGATATTTCAAAATAAGCAAGTTGCTCTTCCCCAACATGTAGTATCTAGATAGAATATATATATATGGAAAAATACGCTTATTCAATTATATTTCACTTTTTAATTTTACCCACCCTTTTATTTATGAAGCTCAATATATGTTAAATATAACTACAGAGCATATACAAATAAATAACAAAAAGTCTATATTTCAAATTCCAAGATGTTGTTCACCTTATCATTTATTTCTTTCAGCATGTTAAAACAATTATTTCTTGGCAGCATCTGTTTCGTAACGCTAATATGATTGTTTTCTCGCTACGAAACAGGTACTGTCAAGAATTGAGAATTGAACATTTTAATATGCTGAAAGAAATAAACAGTAAGATGAGCAGCATCTCGGAATTTAGTATATAGACTTTTTATCATATATATATATATATATATATGGAGAAAATAGAAATAGAAAGAAAAATACATAAAATTAGAGAGAGAAAGTGAGAGAGATTCATGTATAGGAAGGAAAGAAAACGACATGTGGACTGTCGCAGGAACAAAAAAAAAAAAAAAAATGGGAATAGACAAAAATTCGATTCGGCTTTTTTTTTTTTAAGTACAATTAATTCGTGGTTCTTCCAAAACAACGAATTTCATTATAATTCCAAAGTGTTTTCGCACACGCATGTGCTTTTTAAACGCTCTTGTACAAAAGAGAAAAGATGGGATTGAAAGAATGTTGATGGAAAAAAAGAGAGAGAGAAAGAGAGAATGGGCAAAAAGAAAGAGAAAAAAAACGTATGCACAAATATGGGGAAAAGAAAAGGAAAACGGTTGATAAGAGAACGAACGTGAGAGATAGAAAGAAATGGTCGAGGAAGAAAGAGCGAGAAAGAGAAACAATGGTATAATTGAAAGATAGATAGATATATAGATAGATAGATAGAGAGAGAGAGAGAGAGAGAGAGAGAGAGAGAGAGAGAGAGAGAGAGAAAATGTGATTTAGTAAATCAAATAAGAAAAAAATAACGAAAGCAACGGCAAGAAAATAGAGAGAATAGCACCGGAAGAGATAAAAAAAAAAAGGTAGAAATAAAAGAAAAACTCAAATGATCAAATAACGGAAGTAATCAGGGAATTCTATAAATGCAGCGTTCGAACGATAAATAGAAGTAAAAACAAAAACAAAACAAACAAAAAACGAAACAGATCCATTAATTAAATAAGGAAAATGATTACATATTAAGTTTGTCGCATTTAAGATATGGACTGAATGGAATGGCGCCCAAACGAAATGCATTTAAAGTAACAAATCATCTAAAAAGAATGATTAATATGATTCTAATAAAATAAAACATGTTAAATAAAATAATGAATGTGTTATTTATATAAAACTAGCCTGCGATCCCGGCGTTGCCCGGGTATTTTGAGGTGTGTGTTTAGCAAAAAAAAAAAAATGGTAGTAGGCAAGATGGCTCGAACCCGTACCGCATAGGAGGAAAAAATGTGAAAAAAGTGATGTCTTCGCTGTGGCGCCCATCGCCAACCCGAAAGTGACGTAGGTTTAAATTAAGACTAGATAATCGAACAGAGTGGATGACTTTCGAAAATGTTGGCGAAAAATCGACCCTCCCTGTAGAAAAGTGCCCAGTTGAAGGTGAAGGAATTAATCTTTTTAGCTAATATTTCGGTATTTGGCGTCCGAAGGGCCGAGCTTAAAAACAGTACCGATCTCGTGACAATCAGTAGCCTATGTCGAAAGTTTTAGGCAGACATATAAATATACATACATAAATTTAAACAAATTTTTGTTTTTTATATTATAGATAGATGAAGTATGTGCACATGTTTATATATTTGTATAGACAAGACTTACTAGAAACTAATTAAAACACACCTATGCATTATGTTGTAATATAGGCTACATATAGTGGAATTGCGTTTTATTTAAATGAGTAAAAGAATGGGAAGTGACATATGTCGAACAGTAAAACATTACATGTTGATGTTGCCTTTTTAATTTTTTATATTTTTTAAATATTTGACTGGCTTTCCAAACAGACTTCTTCATGATTCAAACAATGTTATCTAAGATCAATGGGTGACCAAATGGTTCATTTTTCTACTATATACATACACGTATATATTACTCTCTCTGTACCACGCTATATAATTTAAACATAACCTTGTTTGCATATATGGTTAAGTGGCAGTTTTAGTCATTTAGAACTGCGTTAAAGCTTCACCGCTCACTCATTTTTCGACCAAATTTCAAACAATTATTACAGTTATTATTTCAATTTTCCTTGAGTAAAACAAAAGTTATGATGAATTTACTGGTATTCGAAAACGTAAAAATCGTAAGGAGGCGTGCGACGTTTTTTTATGACTGGTTTTCGTAGCAACCACGTCGTTTCAGCGACTACTGTTACTACCGATTCACCGCTCTCGCGAAAAGAGAAGTAACAAGTGAAACATAGGGAATGAAAGCATGAAAGGGAAATAATTGGTAAGATTTTATTGAAAGCAGACGAGTGCCGTACATTGTTATTGCATATTAGTATGTTATGTTGGTGGGGACAAAAAATAAGGCTGAAATTAAACAAAGAAAAAATTAATTTACTGGAAGCATAAAAAATATGGATTCCAATAGAAAAATGCGAGCATGAAAACGAATGTGGTTAAGCTTAAACATGGAAAAGTAAAGGACTAGTTGTTAAAACTGGAAAAGAAAAGAACAAGATATTCTAGTAAAAAATATAATAAATTTATAATTTAAAATATCGCAGCATTAAGATCTTTTTTTTTTAATTCAATTTACAACATTATAGAATCAATTCTTAATGATGCAATATTTTCAGTTATAAATTTATTATATTTCTACTAGAATATCTGGTGCTTTTCTTTTCTAGTTTTAACAAATACTCCTTTACTTTTCCATGTTTAAGCTAAACTATATCACTTTTCATGCTCGCATTTTTCTATTGTAATAATTATATGCTTTTAATTAAAATATCTATTATTGGAATTATACCATATATGACCTTCATTTTGGATTTTATTCTCACATTGTTACAGTTTATGCAATCTCCGACCTTGTTCAGGTGTATTCAGGTTTGTTTTATACACCGCAGTCATATTTATATCAAACTCTGGATTGTATGAAAGTCGTATTTAATCTAAGCGAGTTATTTGTTTTCGTTCCCTCAACCATGGCTGGATATACCTCTTAAGAAATTCGTAATTGTATTCTTAATACTACTAGTATTGAGAATTTAAAGCTTCAACCTATACAAACAGTTACCCAAAGCTGATTTACTTAGCACTTTTTTTGTCAGTGGTGACATTCAAGTTACATTTAATTTATTTGGAATTTGTTGTTATTAAAAATATTGAACTGGTATTTTGCGATGTGTTTCACGCCAGTCGCCGTACTTTAATCTTTTATGGGTGTATTTTATGGATAGTTGAATGCAGGTGATTTGTAGAAAAACGTATAACTCTGTTATTTTATATGAATTGCAGAAAGAAGTTTTTTTAAGCAGTCTTTTCAGGCTAATACGTTTAGGTATGGGTACCTTGAAAACGTAAGATATGGAAACGTTTTTACATAATGTTTTAAGGAGTGAGTATCTACTTGTTTATTATAAGGGTTTGTTAACGATGAAGTGGTGTATTTAGAAATGACTTGTTGGAGTATACTCTGGGGGAAAAAACTGATGCTAATATGATTAGAATAAGTACATAAGTACTTTTAGAGTAAAATCTGGGAAGCTGATAATGTCAGATGCAGTAATTACAGTTGTTGGGATGAGGTTGTAATCTAATCGTATTATTATTCATAGTAGTAGTGTATATTTTTAAGTTTGTTTTTATCATTATGCTTTCTCTTGTTTAATGTCTTCCTTGCAAGGCTAAAAATTTAACAAAAGGTTAGTTTATAATGTAGGGGCCATCCAGTTATATAAAAGAGTCTGTCTCTATTGGAACAAAAATAATTTTAAAAAATGCCTCAATCTAGAAAGATTTCCTTTTCACTTTTCGACACCAAAATAAACTACGTTTAACATCGAAACAAATAATACACTTTGTTTTTGGGCCAGATGTTAAATTTGTTATTCACTTTACCAGTTTTTGTTAAATCACCGAAGTTAAGCAACGTTGAGTCTGGTCGGTGCTAGATGGGTGACTATCATTTGGAAATACCAGGCGCTGTATGTGGGAGGACGTCAACAACGCCATGCAAGACATGCTAAATCCATTACGTTGGTATCTCCTTTAACTGGGATGTCTATGCGACTGATGACTACTCATGAACTTGATATTCTCATTAAACTTCCTTTTACGGAGAAATCCGATTCAACCTCCAAGAATGAATGGAATTGGAACATTGGGTCCATAACTTTTTCTTATATTTAATGTTAATATTTGTTTTAGTTTTGTGGCCAGGCATACAGCCCTTCTTTTATTAAGACGTAAAGAGATATAACAGTTATTTATGATAGAAAATATAATAACTATTATCAAGACTCCTGTTAAATAGTTAATTGTGCAAAGGAACCTAGTTCTAATAATAGTGATGAGACATTTCCAATATTTTTCCCGATTACAATACAATTACCGATTCCGTACTAAATTCCCGATTCTGATACAATTACCGATTCTGATTCCGATTCTTTATAAAACTCAAAATATTTAACTATGAAGTTATTTTCCCCGATTATCATAAATACGCATATTAAATGTGCAGATATTTTCTCAGGCGTAAAAATACACCGGTGGATGATATTAGTTTGACTGGTAGTTTAAAATCAATTGATATTTATTATTTTATCATTACTACCAGAAATAGGAAATTTTGCTTTAAACAAAATCAAATAAAAAAGACAATTAAAAGATCCGTTATGGCATCAAGAAATAAGCACACCTAAAACTATCTACTATACACCATTATCAACGGGAATATAAGTCTAATTTATTTCCACTTCAACATTTAGTCGCGGTCTCCGTGGTCACCTGAAAAACAAATACCATTGTCGCTTTCATTTCAGCAGAGGAAGACAGCATTACCTATTGATGTTTCTACGCATGAAACAGTGTGTCACAGTGGCTCGTGATGATGCCTACCATATGCAGGTTAAAAGTAGCTTTAGACAAACATTAACCCAAATATTGGTGCAATATTTTCTATTTTTATTTATATGCACTTTGCTATTTTGTTGCTAATAAATTGATTTGATAAATGAGGTACAATCTAGCAATAGAAAACACAAGAGTTTGGAAAAGACCAACCAAAATAAACGACTCATACACGCAGCTGTCATACAGAAGTATACAATTGTAAGTATGCAGTTATGAATACATAAAACATGTAATTGTGTAAATACAACAATTTTCCTTGAGACAATAACAAATCAAACAACAGAAATAAATATTTAAAAGTGTAAGGAATTTTAAGCAAAAAAAAAAAAACATTCGACGAAAATGACTGAATTCGGCATTAAATAATACAGCAAGATTCGCTATGTCGTAAAACTAAAACAACAAAATCAAACGGAGCAATCAGAAATTTGTTACTCTTACAAATAATTTGGAAAATGTTTTTTTAATTCCATTCAAATTTCGACCTTGAATATTCTAAGGTAAAACATCTTATAAGATGCGAGACTTCATTGGCTATAATATGGGCCAAGTTGCGAGCTTTTACGATGTTGTAACTGCAGTTGTGAGTTTAAGTTTTTTTCATGACTTTAATATGTGCCCAAGATACCCCAAGGTTAAATCTGTTCCAAGTTATGATGTGCTTTAAATGAATTTCCAGATATTTTTCGTGTGGCACTTTTATTGATCGTACATAAATAAAACTGCAGTCCCCTTCTAAGTTGTCTCCTCCGGTTGCAATGCCCTTGTACCGTTCCAAAAACTTCTGAAAAGCCGCATGGAAAACCTTTTGTGTAAGCATGTCAATGACCCTCGAGAACCTCTAAGGTTTTCCTTCAATTTAAGGGAATAACCAAAAGGACGCAGGGAGCAAGATCTGGACTATAGAGACGGTGAGAGAGTGTCTTGATGTGCATTTTGGTCAAATAGTCTGTGACAAGTATGGCGCACCCTTGGGATAAAATTTACGCAAATCTTCCGCATCTTCAGCTCCTCGCGAATAATTATGTGCAACGTTCGACACTGACAATACTTCTGACTTCCTTAATCCTCACACGCCTCTCATCATCTCTCACAGACTCTCTCCTTTCCTTAAATTACTTGTGATACTCAGAAACAGATGATCGATTATATAAATGAAGTATGAATATTATTGTATATAAATGAAGTATGAATAGTATTATATATAAATGACGGACATGTGTTTGTTTGTAGGTCTGCTGGCAACGGCTAAACTAAAATATGTACATCAAATAAATATAAACGAATACTTTGCAGTATGACTGGAGTGGATAACTGCAATAAAGGCTAAAACAAATACGATCTAATAACACAAACACAGGCTCCTTCAGACTATGGATACGCACGAAGGGGTGCCTGCACGTGAAATTTTTTCTGGCAGGAGGTGCGTAATTTCCAACCACACCTCTCCTGGGTCGACATTATTAGATACCAGTTGAAAGTAAAGAGTATGTAAAAGACGACTGGAAACAAATACCAAGATCAGCGGAGAGCACATACAGCTCCTAGAATTTCCAAATAGTCACCCGTCTGGTACTAACCAGGCTCGACGTTGCTTAAATTCGGTGATTTGACGAGAACCAGTGTGTAACCACGATTATGCCGTACACGATCTATACTACTCCTATACGTAGAAGCTAGGCTGTACACAAACAAGCAAATATAATAACAAACCTATATATTCAGTTGAACACATAACTTCCATAGCAGTGGTAACAAAACCAGACTGGATCTTACGGATACTCAACATCGGCATCAACTCCTGCAATTCAGAGCCCACATTTTGTGCACATTAAAATGTAAAGGAGAATATTAATGGAATATTTGAATATCTACGTATCTCATATAGGGATGAAGTGTTTGCTCCTGAGAACTTCTGTGAGAAATTCTAAAGAGATAAGCAGGCCTTTAATTGGTCGGTTTGACCGCCCATGATTTTGTTTTGACCTATCGGATTGATTGTTGTTATTAATTGCCGAGTTGTATTTTGGCGCTATGTTTATATTGCAGGTCGCGCCAGTTTTCAGAACGACAGCAAGTCGAATGGACGTGAAAACTCACCTCCTTATTCGAGGCATGGGGCCTCAAACCTTTTTGTCTCTTTGAGACGTATTATTGCCCCTACGTAGGGCGGAATGTTATTATCATTTGCAAGCATTAATGTCCTTATGTCGAGTGAACCTTATATTCTTAGCACACTGTTGTGCTCTACAATTTGGCTGACTTTCATTATTACGTATATAATGTCCCTACGAGGCGATTGTAAGGTTTACATTTTGACCTACCCTTTGTCCGCCATTCAGACGGTTATTTACAGTGAATTCCATGATAACTACCGGACTCGCAGTATTCATCCTTGGAAGGCATCACTTAACTCATCAACTTGTTGCAATTATTCTTTGAACAGCGTGGAGACCATGAACTACTACCCTTACGGGTGTTACCAGCTTGGTTAAGCAGAAGGAAAGATGAGCCTGTTGTGATTTCTGATTGCTTTCTTTCATGCTGCCATGAAGTAAAATGAAACAAAAAAGACATGACACAATTTTCAGCCGGAATTTCTTTTTAAACGCTTGGTTCTACCAGACCAACCTGATGCTATTACTTTTTCCGTTCCTTCTCAAAACTCAATCATATTTTGCAAAGCCTAAAACGAAAACAATTTTCCTCTAGAATATGACTAGTATGAATAAATGTTTTATGATATAACTAACTAGAAACAATGTTTCTCTCTCCAAATTTACTGGGTTAAATAACCATACAAATGGTTGAAGCGCCAGAAAACAAAATAACCAACTTAATCCTTTCAAGTGGGCAATAGGAAAAAATCGTCTCATCAATATTGCGTGTCTTGCGTGCAAAAACACCATTCCTTTACAACCCCCCCCCCCCGAGAAATTCATTGAAGGCGGTTGAGCGCGGCAGTCAATCGAGGTCTCCTCGACGCTTGATCTATTTGCTAGAAAAGTATTTTATGAAGTAGTACACGCACAGTGAGGGCGAAGCGTGGTGACATATCATTTTGCTGAATGTAGACATAGTCGTCAAGATTTTGGTCACGTTTCTTCACTTTCACTGTACCATCTAATATGTTCATCACAGTAAAAACTTTAGAGTTGACCGACTTTTCAGACGGGGATTGCCATCGACGTGCACCTGTTATTGAATATGCGTACCTGAGAAATTTTACATGTGTGGATTTTTGGTAGAGAAAGAAAACTACAAAGCATACTAAACTAAAACACGGCTTAACACTTATAAGTACGACCTCTCAATTTTAATACAGTCTTAAGAAAATAAAACTTAAAAATATAATAACAAAATATATATCTGTATTGGGAAAAATAAAAAAGCAAGGCTTATATTAAAAAAACCCACACAAAATAAAAAAAAATCAACAAACCAAGTACAAAACTACTGCCTACTCGTATACTAAGTCTGACAAATTCTCACGAGAATGAAACGCGGAATATTCTGCGTAGCTTGTCATATACATTTTCATAATTTGTTATCTAGCTCTGCTTATGAAGTAAATACTGAAAAATTACACCTAAAATTATATCTCATATTAATTTGTGTAATTTATACTAGCAGACCGCTCGTCGTTGCCCGGTTGTAAGATACGCTTAAATATGATATTGTAATTTATGTAGATTACATATTTATTATTATAGAAAACATTCTCGATCGATTATTAAATAAACAAATACACAATCACACACACATTTATATATATATATATATATATATATATATATATATATATGAGCAAACAATTAATAAAATATGTTAAAAAACACTTTGAATATTTTTAAAATAATTTATTAACTGTTTGCTCATATTATAAGTTCTATTTCCTATTTGGTTTTATCGAGCTTTTACATCTGGCTGAGATAATTTTATAAATATTAATTCATTAATATTTATAATTTACTTTAATTTTACCATCTTGGATCATTTTTGTAAATTTAATTGTAATTTTTATTTTATTATATATATATATATATATATATATATATATATATACATATATATATATATTTATGAGTAGGTGCCATCAGCTAGAATCGAAACTAAAAATACAACTGTACACACGACATCATTCCTTAGTATCTTAGCAATTCCCCCCTCCATATATATATATATATGTGTGTGTGTGTGTGTGTGTATGTGTATGTGTGTGTGCGTGCGTGTACATATACATACATATATGTATATATACATATATATATGTGTATATATATATGTATAAATGAATATAAATGTATATATATATACATATATATATGTATATATATGTACATATATATATATATATATGTACATATATGTATATATATGTACATATATATATATATATATATATATGTACATATATATATATGTATAAATGAATATAAATGTATATATATATACATATATATATGTATATATATGTACATATATATATATATATATATATATATATATATAGAGAGAGAGAGAGAGAGAGATTTCATATCTCAGGTCGTACTTTTATTACTGTGCTGTATACATCTCTAGCTTGAATTGCCAGCTCACATCTGGGCAGGTGTTTACATAATACCTTTTCTAATGTTATATGGTTTTAAGTATATATTAAAGGATTAATATTATTTATTTCATTCTTTTGTTGATCATATATAAGGATAAATAATGCGCCATTCCTAGATGATATTACATATTGAGGTTCAGTTAAATGTTGCTAGTTGTAGACGGAATGCGAACTAGCGTATGTTATAGTTTGTGTTAATATTGTGTACACATTTCTATTCTATTTTTTCTTTTTTTTATATATATGTATGTACACGTTGAAATGTGAAAGTGTATGCATTTTTGATAAAGTTATTTTAAAAAAAATAGATTATTGGTGTGCCATATACTATAATCGAAACCGAAACCCAGAATTATGAAGAATTCTTTGGTCAAATTATTTAGTACAAGAAATGGAAGTACATTACAATAAACGACCCGGATGTAAACGTGACATAGAAAATCACATACGCACTATCGTATTGATATATAGATATTGACTGATTTGTATAGGTGATTTGTTTTGGAAAACAAATAGATATACAAACATAAAAAAACTTAAAAGGCCTTAATTAGTTTGTTTACTTTTGTTCATGCGTCACATCCCCTTAACAATACAATTGCCATGGACTTCTTATATTCTTACACAAGTGCTTATCAGCAACGCTTCAATTAAACTATTATTCACTTTCATATATATCATTCAACCACGGTAGTGGTTGAATATATGCTTAAGTACGAAATTGAATGAATCGAGACACATTAAAAAACCCCACCACTAATTCCGTTCGCAACCAAATTTCAAACAGGTTATATAGTTAGATAGAACACCTCATTAGCTACATTTTGAAAAAAAAATTCGAAAATTGGTTCAGTAGAAAAACGTTACAACAAAATATGTGAGTTTACAAACAGGAGAGTAAGTACATAAGTGACTAACGCTTTTTTTTATTTTGCATAACTTTTTTTGTATATAAATATTTTTTACTGCGATGTTGCTAATATGACATGTTAGCGTAACGGTTAGAGTACCGGGGGTTGGTGGAAAGATTTTAGGTTCAATCCCGTGTATCGTTCTTTTTTATAATTAAAAAACCGAACTTTTTTTTAATAACTAATTTTTTTTAACTCTCCTTATGATTTTATAGCAAAAAATGGTGAATTTATCGTTTAAAAATATTAGTGAATTCTATGATATACATATTCTTTGAATGAACTCAAATTTTTCGTTATCACATTTGATGAAAAATGTAGTCCCATTTTGGCAATGCGTCTGACCAATGATGCTTTTGAATCCGCGACCAGCACTGCGATGTCATCAGCAGCAGCCTGGGCATAAATATTCCTATTTTTAAACTCCTTTAAAAGAGGATTCAGCATACAGTTCCATAGTAAAGGTGATAAAATCCCACTTTGGGGGTTTCATTTAACTACTTCCCTTTTAACAGTTGCCCTCAGTAGTTCTACTTGAACTGTTCGGTGCCTCACCATATACTCAATTCATCGGATGAGTACTGGTGGCACATTGAGTTCTCGTAGCGACTTGAACATACTACTGAAGGGTATGTTGTCAAAAGCTCCAACGATATCTAAAAAGACACCGAATGCCATCTTCTTTTTTGTTAGTTTACGCTCTATACAGATCACGAATTCATGAACCGCACTCTCGGTAGAGACCCTGGCTCGGAACTACTGTGATTGAATGATAAATATTGCATAAATGTGTGTTTGAGAGCTAATTTTTTTTGACAATCATAAATAAATATTATAAATTTATATATTAATACAATAGCAATGCCTGGAAAAATCATGGATTATATGGAAAAATGCGCGCATGAAAAGTAATATTCTTAAGATTTTATTAAACCTGGAAAAGTAAAGGACAAGAAATTCCACCTGGAAAAGTAAAGAACAAGATATTCTAATAAAGTAAAAAATAAGAATTTTTTAGACTTAAAATATTGCAGCTAAAAATAAAATTTGAATATTGATAAATATTTTATTTATTATTTGCATATGTTGTTGTTTATTGTTGAGTTAGAAAGAATTAAATGATCCTAATTATGATATAATAAAATTATTAATTTTTATGTAAACTATAAAATTATTAATTCCATCTACTAACTAACTAACTAATGAATTTATTTTATTCAAACAATTTTCACTACATAAATATATGCAAATAATAGGGGGGAAATAAGTTCAATCCAGCGACTGACACCCTTTCTAACTCAACAATAAACAACAACATATGCGAATAATAAATAAAGTATTTATCAATATTCAAATTTTATTTCTAGCTGCAATATTTTAAGTCTAAAAAATTCTTATTTTTACTTTACTAGAATATCTTGTTCTTTACTTTTCCAGGTTGAATTTCTTGTCCTTTACTTTTCCAGGTTTAATAAAATCTTAAGAATATTACTTTTCATGCGCGCATTTTTCCATAATATATATTTATATATATATATATATATATATATATATATATATATATTATTTGCGTACACACACATATAAATATATGTGTGTGTACCCCACTTTGAAGAATCAAGCATCGTGGTATTACATATTTTATCAAAACGCAATCACGAAAGCTCCCGAATAAACCCGACATTTAACAAAAATTTATCTCTACCGATTAACATTAATAAGAATCCCATGTACACGAGATAAAACAAAATAGTTATCAAAATATTCCAAACGACCTAATCTACAATTCTGAAAACTTTAATTCAACACCAAGTCTAAAGTCATAACTGGTGTATACTCAATAAGAGTATACTGGTGTATACTCAATACCCTGTTTTGATTGTGATAAAATCTACTTTGTGAAACTCAACGTAATCTGGACAGGAGAATTTACGAACACAAGTGACATAAAAAACAAATAACACATGCAACCCCATTTTCTCTTCTGTTATCAAGTATAGTCATCACATTTACTTTGAAAAGGCAAATCTTATATAACGAATACACAATAAATCAATGCGTCGTTTAAGAATATTATTATTGCCCACTCTACCAATACATTTAAAAAAAGTCGACCCAGTTCTTCAGAAATCCACACAGATGATTTGTTTATAGTTGTGAAGGCTTTGTGCAGAATCAACCAAACTTTTTGGTACAACTGCTAATCTTCGTCGGTGCAACCAGTTTGATACATCTGTTCTCGCCAGAACACCGAAGTTGAGCAACGATGAGACTGGCCAGTACCAGATGGGTGACCATTTGGGAAGACTAGGTACTGTATGTATCATATAGAGACTTTGTAAATTTCCAGATTTATATGTGTGAGCGCGTTTAATTCACTGGGAGAGATGCACCTAATCTTCATTAAGACATGCACCAAGGATGAGAAAACTTTGATATATATCCTAAGGTGTACTATACGCGCTCCCGCACACACACACAAACACACACACACACACACCACACACACACACACGTATATATATATATATATATATATAAATATGTATGCGTTTGTCTGCGTATCGATTCTAGTGTGTTTTGTTTTGAATTGTTTTCGCAATTTAATATTAATATAAAAAAGTACGAACCGATGTTGGATAATTAGTTCACCATAACCTTCGGATGTATACCATAGATTCTTACCTGGAAAAATATAAAAAATTAAATATATTAATTTGGTGTTTTACAGATACCTGTTTTAAAAATAAATGTGTTTAATAAAGTTAATGGAACTATAATGCATGATGTATACCAATAATTACGTACCTTTATCATCTGAGTACATTAACACTGAAATCCAGAGAAAAAAAGCAAAGTATTTCATTAAAAAATGTAAATAAAATATTTTATTTACATTTTTATTTTTAATTTATTTTTAATGAAATCGTTTGCTTTTTATTTATTCGTCTTCTTTTATTGAGGCTAAAATTCCAAAGTATCTTAATTAATAAAGATCTTAATTAATTAGCATCTTAATCTTTTTTTCAAATCTATGCAATAATTGTGATTAGTCATCCTGAATTAGATCAGACTATAATAAAATCAAACTCGATGTATTAGGCGAAATCCAAAAAAATCCACGAGACACATGTCAAACAAATCATAAACATCACCAATGATTATGAAGTAACCTAAAGATATCACCTTATAAGCTCCAAAAGCGACAGCTTCTCTCTGCACCCACACTTGCAAAGATACTTATCAGAAGTCAACACTTCTTAAACCGTATCAGAGAAGTTACGCTCAATAACATCATCTTCACAGGTGAAAAGTTATTCTCACTTCAACAACCCCACAAGCATCAAAATGATAGAGTCCTTGTGAGAAGTCGCGGGACAATGATAATGCAGGAAAGATTTTCAGAACGCAGAAACCACCATCAGTGATGGTCTGAGCGGCGATTTCTAATAGAGGGGAATCTCCACTTGTTTTTCTCCCTCAAGGGGCCAAGATGAACAAAGAACGTTACATTGAGGACATTTTTGAAGGTGCGTTAACCCAATGGTATAATTCTGTGTTTGGTGATGAAGTTTGGATTCTTCAACAAGATTGTGCGACAAGCCTAACTGCTCATGTAACACACCAGTGGTGTGGAGCCAACTGTCCGTCCTGAACCAGCAAAGAAGGAAGACTTCCCTCATCACCTGATCTTAACACTTTGTGGCCAATTCTGGAGAGTGAAGCCTGCTTTACTTCTTGTAAAAATATTGAAGCTTTTAAAATAAAAATGAACAAATTCTGAGAGAAAATGCCAATAGATATTATGCGTGCTGCTATTGATAATTCCTCCAAAAGATTTTGTAGTGTAGTGAAGGCTCAAGGGAAACATTTTGTATAATACTTATGCCATAATTGAGTTTTGTAATAAATTATTTTGTTGGGATAAATATGAGTTTTATTTTGTAACAGTATTTATGCCCCACCCTATCCATACGCAATCTGCATCAATTAAAATATCACATTTAAGCGTGTTGTACGATCGGGAAATGCCAGGCGGCCAGCTTGTGTAAGACCAAAAGCTGAAAAGACATAATTTTCTTATTTTGATTGTAAAATGAGGCATGGTCTCGCATTTGTTGTGTTTAAAAACAATTTCAATGATAGAAGCAACCAAAAAACTCACCACGAGTTACCGATATCACATATAATCGTACTAAGTGCTACATTTATTAAAGACTTGTGATCAATACTGCTGATATTGATTATGTGGCTCCAAGTTTTAAAATCTTTGTCATTCTATATAGATGGTATATGTCTACTATTTTCGCAACGTCTATAGACACATGCTGTATATATATATATATATATATATATATATATATATATATATATTGATTGTTGGAGAGCTATTATCTACACATTAGCAAACTGTTTCAATGACCTCCTAGCAGGGAAAATCACCTCATCAGGCCAAACACACACACACACACACACACACACACACACACACACACACATACACATATATATATATTTCATTGATGCAATTATGACAGGAAGACCCGTTTTGCAGTTCATTATTAAAAATGGGAAATGGAAAAAAACTTAATGGGGAAGACCAGCTGACCGGTGTCCCCCTCACTTTTCGTAAGCTTGATCAAGGGATTTCATGTTTTCCTATATTATATATAATAATTTATTGTAGAAATTCCCCTCCATTACCTTACGTACATTACATCCTAGGAGAACCATCATCACAGTCGCAAAGACCTATAGAGGAAGAAGCCTTGAAGAAGCCTTGAAGACGCATTCTCTCTGCAAATAGAGGAAATGTCTCTTAGGTTTGAACGTGATCAGTCTCTAGGTAATATCATACGTATCGTTATTGTAGACATATAGTGCATCTCGTTTCATTTTCTTTTCTTTTTTTCTAATATACTATATCGCTATTTTTTAAAACGTATCGTCTTCCATTTTATTTTAAACGTATCGTCTCCCATTTAATTCGGTGAAATGGCATTTACAATAAATGTAAGGGTACAACTGTGTTAAGTAATGGGATATACAAAAAATGAAAGGTATAAAGAATGCTTAGGAATAGCATATCCAATAAATGGAAGATTTTAAGGATGTTTAAAAATGTGATATACAAGAAATGGAATGTTACTAAGATGCCACATATAATTATAAAAAACTTCTAAGAAATAGAACATATAAGCAAAGAAACTTCGAGGAAATAACACCTATAATTAAGGAAACTGGCAGTTTTTTTATTGTTAGATGAAGACAAAAAAAAAAACAAAAACAAAAAAAAACACCAGCATTAACTATAAAATAATACTTTTACAAATTATGAGAAACAAATAAAATGACTGATTAATAAGAAGGAGATCCTATAGAAAATTGTATAAAAACCATTAACTACATAAGTAATAATGTTTGACTATGTTATTATAACCCAAGTGTTAAATTTTTATCTATTTATGATTTTTATCTATTTATGATTTCAAACGATTGAAAAATAGCAGTATCTATCTCTCTCTCTATATATACATAGAGAGAGATAGATAAATAGATACCGCTATATATATATATATATATATATATATATATATATATATATATATATATATAATTATATATATATATATATATTGGGCTGCATAACCCAAGATAACTTTATAATTGTGTTCGCATCATTCAACCGATAGTAGCTATCACTTCTCACACTGATAGTTGCGTAAGTATGAATGATTAATAGCTGTAGGTAATAAATAAACAATAAATATTTATTTATAAAAGTATCATATAAATTGTAGAGAATTTTTTCCACCATTAACTTCAACTATATAAAATAGAAAAAAACTCAGATATATTTATTTTAAATTTATTTACTAAAAAATTACCTGGCGTGTACGTGTCTCAACCTTTTGCAATCGCTGTATTAGTTAACTTCCAGGAATTTCGGCTAGTCTTATTTTTGTGGGGATCGTTTGTAATTAACTAGGAAAACTGTTTCGATGTTTTAAAAAACAAACAGTACTTTATTCTATACTCTCCAGTAGTGTTAATAAAACACCACCTCCCTTAAAATCCCCCAGATATTAGATCTAGCTATTCTTTGATTTCTGTTTCGCCTCACGTGTTTGAAAGAAAATAAATTGTTAATAGTTTTAAACACTTTAATAATCTCAAATTCTATAATGCCTCATAGATGAGCAGCGTTTTTATTCTTAAATGTTGATGATATTTTATATTTTTAGTGTTGGGAGTAAGATAAGAAGCGTTCTTTACGACTAATGAAAACCACGAAATATAAAATAGCAAACGCTGGAAATTAAGATATGCCAAAATAGATGGGTTGTTATTTATGAAATGAACACCTGGCAAAGTTCTAAGCAGAGATTATTAATTTTGTCGATCTAGAACACATGCTTTGCCAAGCACTGATGGCATAAGTTAGACCTGTAAATAAGAAAAAAAAATGTTATAAAATTATCTAAACTCGTCACATGAGTTACATCAGTAAATACAACCTATGTTAAAAAAATATGCCTACGATGTACATTCTTTTTATCACCTGACATTTCACCTCACGACTATTAATCACTAGGCATTTAATAACAACATTTTCTCATCACATGGACATTTAATCACATCGAAACATTTAATCACTTGAAGATTTCCGAAAGCGCTTGAAGAGTATTTTTTCACCACATCATATTTGTCTTTTTATTTTATTCTTCACAATCTGCACATAAACTTTTGCGAACTATTACCCTCGTATTCATAGTTGTTGTTTGTACAATAAACTATTTGCAGAAGTTTGTTTACATTTTTGAATCAAAAATTAATTATTTAAAATAAACGATATTGTTTATTTGTTAAAATTTTATTAAAAGTGGCTGATATTTACTTTGAGCGAACAGATAGCCTTTCCTCGAAACCTTGCATGATTGTTGGGGCGTGCGGACAGTTTCACCCTATCGAATTTAAACTCTCTTATAAATAACCACAAAAGTGTCAAGGGGGCTAAAAATTTAACACAATAAAAACCTACTCACATCAATAACATTATTACATAAATACGTTTTATTATTGATTAAATGTCTCGGTGTCGAGTCAAAAGGTGTTCACGTGATTAAATGCCTAGTGATTATATGTCCGTGATTAATAATCGGTTATTAAATGTCGAGTAATGAAATGTCGGTAAACCATGCACACACCGGTTTTCTAATGACGCCCTATCATTGTATACGTTATATATATCTCCTTTGTAACTACAATTTTGCCCGCCCTATGTGTGTTTAGTTCTTATATTGACATAACATATTACGTGAGTTTATAAGCGTAATCTACTTACAAAACACTCAGGTTTTGTTTTACTCTATACGTATTTTCTGGTTTTTGTTAATCATATTGTTTCGCCTTTTCCCAATTATAGACTGTTTCCCGTACAACAGTAGCCAAGTTTGAATGCGTATCTGATAAATGTTATTTGTTTGAGAAATATGTTTTCTACGCTTGTTTTGATATTTATAGTGGGTGTAACCAAATTACGTTTCTATTTTTCTTGAGTATTTAGGATTCCTTGTTTATATGATAATTTTGCCATGCACTCACTGAGTGTTACTTTTGTTTCGTAAGCATATTTCGCTCTGTTGATGATACTTTCATACGATAAAATTTAGACTTATTTTTTGTTAGATATGTTTGTGTATGGATGGGTTGATGAAGTGGCTACAGATATATATATATATATATATATATATATATATATATATATATATATATATATATATATATACTAGCAAAGGTACCCGTCGTTCACTGGGTTCAGAAACAGCCTACAGAAAATAGACTCTGATTTATGAAAGTATGATAGGTTATGAAAAGAAGGGTTGTAAATTTGGGTTGAATTTGGGGTTATAAAAACCAAAGCAAAATATGATGAAAGTTAAAATAAAGTAGATAAACCCCATAATTTATTATATTATACCCATTCACACTGAAACACTTATCACAATATTCTGTGGAGCTATATTAAAAAAAAACCTTGTAAAACTTTGTGACATATTTCCATTCTATGGAGGTCAGATGCGAACGAACACCCAATAATTTTATTATACTATATTTCTTCAAACTGAAACATAATTTTCAAAGTATATTTACACAGATAGATATGAAAAGTCTTTATTAAAGTTTGTGTCTATTTCCATTCTATGGAGGCCAGGCGCGAACGCAGACCCCACAATTTTATTATACCATCCCTATTTAAGTTAAAACATACTTATCAAAGTATTCTTATGTACATCTATAACAAAAAAAAATGTAAACGTTTTGTTTTTTAATTTTAATTTTTTTTTATTTCCATACTTTGTGGACCAGGCACAAACTTTAATAAAGACTTTTGACACGCTGGTTCTCGCCAGATCACCGAAGTTAAGCAACACTGAACTCGGCCAGTACCAGATGGCTGACCATGTAGAAAGGCGAGGCGCTGTATTTATTGCGAAGTAAATTACCAGGTTGGGAAACTGGCGCGGTCTATCCTTCTCTCGAGGGTAGATGGGTCTCTCTTAAGCCGTGATAGGCAATTCATCTAGTGATGGCATCATGATAAAAAATACCCTTAATAACCCTGACGAAGCATCAGGTATTTAACTACAGACAAAATTTGAATTACACTACAAACTCGCGTAATGAGTTCAATTTCACCTGCAGCTGCATGTTCCATTACAATTTATTACTACAAATACTTAAAGGCTCGATATATAAAATTAATAATAGGTTCTTTGATATGACAAAGGCAAAATTAAACAATGATGCTTGACTTATTCATTGTAAACTTAAGGTTAAGCCATGATCAAAGCACAAGTAGAAAGGCATGGCGTATAAAGTCACCAGTAGGTTCTTTTGATATAACAGGGGCGCGTTCGAAATGAATGTTTCTCTTTAGAGCACGATTGAAATATGATACTTGACTTTTGCATTTTAAATTTTAATGTCAGCCATTATATATGAAAATAATTTTATAAAATCAACAGTAGGTTCTCTACAGTGCAATATAGCCACTGCAGGAAGACATGTGAAGCTTCCTTTCAGTGCACATCGATGGATCCCCAACAAGCGCAGTCAACCAATCTGTTTGATTTGATTAAAAAATGAGTGATTTTACCGATTTCAATCACAATAAAATATATGGGAGTATAAAAACATCCGTTGATCATCATTCAATCCTGGGCAATGTAAGGTCACCCTGCTATACATATATATATATATATATATATATCACATATATATATCACATATATATATAACTTATATATATATGTCTGCTTAATATATATATATATATATATATATATATATATATATGCTTAAGATATGCTCGATATATATGTGTGTGTATGTGTGTTCGTGTGTGTGTGTATGTGTGCTTGTATGTGTATGCATTCATCCTCTTATATCCCCGATTATGATCTGGAATTGGTCATCAAAATTATATTCAATTACTCTGACTCATATATTGTACCGATCAGATTATTTTGTTTCTGTGAGTTTCTCTCGCCTTATTAACTTCAATGCTTGACTTACTAATCATATTTTGTCTTGATCATATTAATATTGATTTGTTTAAATTCCTTCCTTCGAAGTGGGTCCCTTTTATCAACTTCTTTGTTAGCAAAAACACCACATAAAGAAAAAAATATAAAGAGTTCTCACGCACGACTACAGAATATTCAGTGCGTTGTATATTTTTAGACAAAATAAAGTCGCTTGTGATCCTAAGCTTTGAATATCACTTTTGTTGTCGCTATTTACTATCTTTCGATCTTTACAGAAAATACTGTCACGAACCGTTGATCTGAGAATCGCACGTAGCTTACAGTATTCCTTATTAAAATTATGATAAGAAATGGCTTCCATAGCAAATAGTGTGACATAAAACAGGACAATGGAATGTCTTATTGCATTTCTAAACTGGACACAGTGGGGGTGCTTCAGTACCACATATATGTTGGTGCAGTTGGACTGGGCTGACTTTGCCTAATAAATTGAGGGTACCGGATTGACAATTTACTGGCTGTTGTTTTCGACTGATAGTACAGGTGCCCTAACTCTTTGGTAGCGCTTAGAGCGGCTGCTCCATCAACAGTTGTATAATATCGGGATGTTTGTAGTGCCATGCCGCGCATGGAAAGGGACCCTGTACTCATCCCCGGTGAGCTTTCCTGAGGCTACAATCCTGTGGGTGAGGACAGTTGATGGTCTACTTGTATTGCATTCTGATGTTCTGCAAAACCACTCGTCCAGCACCCCTCAC
Source organism: Euprymna scolopes (assembly GCF_053919585.1). Lineage (NCBI taxonomy): Eukaryota > Metazoa > Mollusca > Cephalopoda > Sepiida > Sepiolidae > Euprymna > Euprymna scolopes. Next base: position 59,999,144 of record NC_136505.1, read on the forward strand.
TAACTCACCCTAACTAAAACTTTTAAATTAAATAAAATGAAATGACAGCTCAAGCAAAAGTTACGTTTAAACCAGGACCAAACTCAAAGAAAACCAACCTGCCTCCTCCATTGAGGCTTGCATTTACGAATATCCGCGGGCTTAGAACTAACTTAGATGATGTTGAATCATTTCTCCTTGTAAACACCCCGGATATCTTAGCATTGAGTGAAACTAATTTTCACTCCTCCATTCCCTCTAACCATTTTAACAGGCCTGGTTATCTCCCACTCTGCCCTAAGGACTTGGACAGACATATGCATGGGCTTGGAGTCTATATTCGTAACACACTCCCCCCTAACTAGAGAAATAAAACTGGAATCAGATGACCAGACCTTTATGTGCTTCAGACTGAATATGCAACATAATATGAGCTACTCGTATTTTCTCTACCGCTCTCCCTCAATCCAGGACTGTACCCTAATAAACAAAATCTCTGACAGTATAGATATAGCACTCTCCCTCGATACTAGCGCACAAGTACATGTATTTGGTGACTTCAATGTCCACGACAGTAACTGGCTTGGATTCTCTAATTACACAGACGTAGCTGAGATCGCTGTGATAATGGTAGAAATCACCCTAAATTCTCGCCCTAAAACTGAAGACTCACTACTCAAAACAACGAGGTATTACAAAAAGGCTGACTAAGAAGCCATCAGGGAAAACATCAGAGATGCTCCATGGTGAATTATCTTTTCTCTTCTAGCGGAACAGTGTGCAAATGAGACCACTGAACGGTTCAAAACTGCAATTGAAGTATATATTCCCACACGGAAATTCTATAGCAAGCCCCACTCTCCCCAATGGTTTACTTCTGCTCGTGCAGCTGCCATTGCTCAAAGGCAGCATGCGTTCTGCAGATTCAACCGACATAAGTCCAGTTCAAACAGACAGAGGTATATAAAAGCTGGAAATAATTGTAAGAAGGTAATAGCGACAGCTAAGACAGATTACACAGAAACCACCAGAAAACCCATCGAAGCGCAGAAATTAGGAACCCTTGATTTTTGGAAAATCTACAACAGTGAGTAATGTAGTAAACAATGTAAATAATGGGCAGTCAACGATTTCCCCCACTATCAAACAATCATGAGGTTGCTTGCATCGCAACCGACAACGCTAATCTGCTTGCCAGTCGGTTTGCCTTAAACTCCACACTGGACCCGGCACACCACTTCCTTACCGACTTTCCTTTGCGGATAGATGCCACACTAGACGACTTGAAAATCATCCCTTCTCAGGTACATGGTATCATAAAAAACCTAGACACCTCAAAAGTATGTGGACCAGATCTCATCCCGGCTATGCTATTAAAAAAATGCTCTGCTGAGGTTGCTCCAGTTCTCTCCAAACTTTACAATAAATACCTTAACGAATTTTTCTTTCCCGACTGCTGGAAAACAGCTTCTCTGGTACCACTCTTCAAGAATTCTGGTGAAAGAACTGATCCACTAAATTATCGCTCTATTACCCTCCTCCCGCTTTTCGCCAAAATATTTGAGTCCTTAGTTAATCAAGCCCTAGCCCAACACCTAACAGTTGCTAAACTCCTGACCGACAAACAATATGGATTTAGGTAAGCCCGTTCAACAGCTGATATCTTAACTGTAGTCTCTGAACGTATATACCGTTAACTGGACAAAACAGGGGAGGGTAGAGCGGTAGCCCTTGATATATCTAAGGCTTTTGACAGGGTATGGCATGATGGTCATCTAAGGAAAATTAGATCATATGGTATCACTGGAAAAATACATAACGTAATTAAATCCTTTTTAAGTAAGAGAAAAATCCAAGTTGTCCGCGAAGGTCGTACATTTAAACAATATGACATAAATGCGGGAGTATCTCAGCGGTCTATCTTTGGAGCTTTATTATTCCTGATATTCATAAATGACCTCCCTGATAAAATTGTTTCGGAGATGGGTATATTTACCGATGGCACCACTCTCTATAACAGGCATAAGGGAAAAACAAATGAACACATTTCTAAGGAAATGGCAGAAACACTAGAGGATGACCTCCAATCTGTAGGTGAATGGGGACAAAAATGGATGGTCACATTCAATGTTGCCAAGACTAAACTTGTTTCCTTCAATAACTACAAGAAACCTTCTCTACCACCAAAAGCAATGGCCAATAACGCATTCCCTGAAAGTACTTCTTTTAAACTCCTCCGCCTAACATTTACAGGGAACACAAACTGGAAGAGATACAATAAGAGTATTGCCAAGGCTGCTGCAAAAAGGTGGACACTCTCTACCGTGCTAGAAAAGTACTTACGCCTAAAATATCCTGTACCTCTATAAGGCCACCATTCGCCCATGTACGGAGTACTGTTGTCACATTTGGGCTGGTGCATCTGCTGCTTGTCTCTCACTCCCGGATAGGGTTCAAAAGAGAGTCGCCAATCTGATAGGTCATGAACTGTCATCTAGGCTTCAGCCTCTGTCCCATCGACGAAATGTTGCATCCCTCTGTCCGTTCTACAAATACTTTAATGGTGAATTCTCTGACGAACTGCAAGCATTTGTACCTCGTCGACGTGACTACCCCTGACAGACCCGACAAGCAACTAAGTCCCACCCCTTTACAGTAGAGATCCCTAGGTGTGAGAAAGCCTTTTACTCCAATAGTTTCTTCCCCAGAACTGCAAGTCTTCGGAACTCCCTTCTGGGATTTTGCTTTCCCAACTGTACTGATGAAGTTCAAGTGTAATGTGAACAAACATCTTGCTACTCAACTCCCTTCATAATTCCTCCGCAATTTATGTCCTCGATAGTAGCCCCCAACTTCAAAGTGGAACTGTGCCTGGTTTGGGGTGAAAATTGAATTTAAAAAATTCTACATATGGATTAGATAAACTGTATCTCTGTGACAGTTTCACGGGTAAAATTTGTCTAGGTCTTGTGTTGCTACGCAGAATAATAAAACTATAACAAAAATTAGATACAGTTCTTATAATAAGCACAGCTGTTCATGGCACCCCTTCCAACTTTAGCAGAGTTCAAAACCGGCTTCGCAATCTAGTGTAAGATGTCCTTTTCTCCTCCTTACAACCTCTTTATTACAGAATGGAAGTTGCGAATATATCTCTGTTATATCATTATTTTCATAGCAAGTGCTCGACTGTGCTTCATGCAATCGTCCTCCTTGTAAAACCTTCACGACAGGCACTCGTCTAGCTACAACCGTTGTCAACAATTTCCTCTACTCTTTGTCTGTGTTTAAAACTAAACGCAGATTCCATGAAAGAAGTTTCCTTCTTATATTGTGCATCGAAATAAAGACGAAACGTTAATGAACACATAACTCGGTTTGTTCCTTTTTATTTCTCTATTTTGTCGGAATACTATTTCCATTATTCTCATCACACACACACACACACACACGCACCCACACACACACATATATATATATTAATGCATATCTTTAAAAGTTAGAATATGTGTATGTGTGCGAGGACACTTCTCAACCTATATACTCAATGAATCGTTGATCTGCTGACTTGAAAATTGGTATATAGGGTATTCAGACATGTGAAAAGCGTTTTGTCGGAATACTATTTCCATTATTCTCATCACACACACACACGCACACACACACATATATATATTAATGCATATCTTTAAAAGTTAGAATATGTGTATGTGTGCGAGGACACTTCTCAACCTATATACTCAATAAATCGTTGATCTGCTGACTTGAAAATTGGTATATAGGGTATTCAGACATGTGAAAAGCGTTTTAATGGTTGTCATCCCCCCCCCCAAAAAAAACGGGTTGCTAAAGAGGTCAATATTGAAAAGTTGTTACTTGAGGGTCATCGGATTTTTATCTGCTTGTCAACATTTCACAAGGTGTGAAAACACATTTTTATAGAACGTGTCAAGTCGGTCAAATGGTTATCATAGTCGGCTCACTGCCTTTGGGGTTTACTTTCGATCTCAGCTTGAGTATTTGTTTTTTTTTACTTGCAAGAAGTGAGCTGTTTAGAAAAATAATATTACTCGCATACACATGTATAAGTTTTTTTCCATTTTTTTTACTTCCTTTTTTTAAAGAGATTTAATGTAACGTTTAATACCGGACAATGCCGGGTACATTTTCTATCTAGGCTGTATGGACAAATGAGAATGTATGTGTGAAAACATTTTTCAACTTATATACTCCACGAATTTTTGATATACAGACTTGAATTTGATGTATAGAATATTCAGACATATAGAAAACTTTTAATCGGTTTTTATCCAAACAAGCGAGCTGCTTAAGAGTTTATATTGAAAAAATGTTACGTGGGGTCGTCGGATTTTTATCTGTTTGCTAACAATTTCACGAATGCATATGCGTCATTAGTTCATATGACAGATTCATTATGTTAAATATAAGTAGGTTTAAAAACACATTTTAAAGACCGTATCACGCCGGCTTAATGGTTATCGTACTTGACTCACTACCCTTTGGTGTTGGTTTCGATCTAAGCTCGAGTATTTTTTTCTGTATGCAAAGTGAACTGTTTAGAAAAAACATAATACTCGCCAGCACATATCTCAATGTTTTCAGCTTTTTACTCCATTTTTTAAAGGAATTTAACGTTACGTTTAATACCTACGGTATTTTTGTTTATACTCAATATGAATTATGCATGAATTAAAAATATAATATGTATACGTATCTAACGACCGAGCAACGCCGGGCGGCCTGCTAGTATAAAGATAAAAGCCCCCCCCCCCCATATATATATATATATATATATATATATATATATATATATATATATATATATATATATATATATGCACACACACACACACACACACCCACACACACACACATATATTAATTGGCTGAAAAATGCGAAGCTCGTTGTTTGTTTGTTTACAAACAGGCGGTTTGAGGACTGTAAAGGTAGTGGCGGGTGTCTATTTAAATAGACATTCCGACGAGTTATTTACGGGTGTCGCTTCCGTGGTCAAGTGGGAGAACTGCCGACTGTCAACACGACGGTTCTAGGTTCAATCCTTGGCTTGGGAGAGATGCTAGTCTAGCGGCACTGATGAGTTGTAATACAACGAAACAGGACTGCATGTCGATGACTACAAATATATATATATATATATTTTTGATATACAGACTTGAATTTGGTGTATAGTATATTCAGACATATAGAAAACTTTTAATCGGTTTTATCCAAACAAGCGAGCTGCTCAAGAGTTAATATTGAAAAACTGTTACGTGGGGTCGTCGGATTTTTATCTGTTTGCTAACAATTTCACGAATGCATATGCGTCATTAGTTCATATGACAGATTCATTATGTTAAATATAAGTAGGTTTAAAACACATTTTAAAGACCGTATATATATATATATATATATATATATATATATATATATATATTATATGGAAAAATGCGCGCATGAAAAGTAATATTCTTAAGATTTTATTAAACCTGGAAAAGTAAAGGACAAGAAATTCAACCTGGAAAACTAAAGAACAAGATATTCTAGTAAAGTGAAAAATAAGAATTTTTTAGACTTAAAATATTGCAGCTAAAAATAAAATTTGAATATTGATAAATATTTTATTTATTATTTGCATATGTTGTTGTTTATTGTTGAGTTAGAAAGGGTGTCAGTCGCTGGATTGAACTTATTTCCCCCCTATTATTTGCATATATTTATGTAGTGAAAATTGTTTGAATAAAATTAATTCATTAGTTAGTTAGTTAGTAGATGGAATTAATAATTTTATAATTTACATAAAAATTAATAATTTTATTATATCATAATTAGGATCATTTAATTCTTTCTAACTCAACAACAAACAACAACATATGCAAATAATAAATAAAATATTTATCAATATTCAAATTTTATTTTTAGCTGCAATATTTTAAGTCTAAAAAATTCTTATTTTTTACTTTATTAGAATATCTTGTTCTTTACTTTTCCAGGTTGAATTTCTTGTCCTTTACTTTTCCAGGTTTAATAAAATCTTAAGAATATTACTTTTCATGCGCGCATTTTTCCATATAATCCATGATTTTTCCAGGCATTGCTATTGTATTAATATATAAATTTATAATATTTATTTATGATTGTCAAAAAAAATTAGCTCTCAAACACACATTTATGCAATATTTATCATTCAATCACAGTAGTTCCGAGCCAGGGTCTCTACCGAGACTGCGGTTCATGAATTCGTGATCTGTATAGAGCGTAAACTAACAAAAAAGAAGATGGCACTCGGTGTCTTTTTAGATATCGTTGGAGCTTTTGACAGCATACCCTTCAGTAGTATGTTCAAGTCGCTACGAGAACTCAATGTGCCACCAGTACTCATCCGATGGATTGAGTATATGGTGAGGCACAGAACAGTTCAAGTAGAACTACTGAGGGCAACTGTTAAAAGGGAAGTAGTTAAATGAAACCCCCAAAGTGGGATTTTATCACCTTAACTATGGAACTGTATGCTGAATCCTATTTTAAAGGAGTTTAAAAATGGAAATATTTATGCCCAGGCTGATGCTGATGACATCGCAGTGCTGGTCGCGGGTTCAAAAGCATCATTGGTCAGACGCATTGCCAAAATGGGACTACATTTTTCATCAAATGTGATAACAAAAAATTTGAGTTCATTCAAAAAATATGTATATCATAGAATTCACTAATATTTTTAAACGATAAATTCACCATTTTTTGCTATAAAATCATAAGGAGAGTAAAAAAAAATTAGTTATTAAAAAAAAGTTCGGTTTTTTAATTATAAAAAAAACGATACACGGGATTGAACCTAAAATCTTTCCACCAACCCCCGGTACTCTAACCGTTACGCTAACATGTCATATTGGCAAAATCGCAGTAAAAAATATTTATATACCAAAAAAGTTATGCAAAATAAAAAAAAAAGCGTTAGTCACTTATGTACTTACTCTCCTGTTTGTGAACCCACATATTTTGTTGTAACTTTTTTTCTACTGAACCAATTTTCGAAATTTTTTTTTCAAAATGTAGCTAATGAGGTGTTCTATTCAACTATATAACCTGTTTGAAATTTGGTTGCGAACGGAATTAGTGGTGGGGGTTTGAATGTGTCTCGATTCATTCAATTTCGGACTTAAGCATATATTCAACCACTACCGTGGTTGAATGATATATATATATATATATATATATATATATATATGGAGAGGGAGCTGACGTGTGTAAAAATAGAGACCTGGAATAAACCGCTTAAGCAAAGATATTCACTTTTCATTCCTCCTGCGATCGACACCGTGGAAGTGAATAAAAACTATATAAAACCAACCAGCATTTTTGGAAGTGAATGAATATTTGTCCAAAGAGGTTACAGCCTCCAAGAACAAGATGAAATCCAGGTGGACAAGATCAACGACGCATGAATGTATGCCCAAAATACATGTATCACACAGACACACACACACGCATATAAACAATTAGATATGAATATATCATAAATAGACAGCAAAAACATAATTCTACGTTTTAAATGGTGAAGGATCAACAATAGAAATTTGGCAACACGTATACACATCAGGATGAACCTTTCGTCCCAAGTACACATATCGACATATGATACAACATTACACAACGGACTCTTTTTAGAACCAAATAATATAACATATATACACATTTACATATATATAAATTTACCTATATATGTACACATATAATATATGTACATATACATAACCATATATGCACACGCGTATATGAACTCTGTTTCAATAATATTTTTATCAATGTAAATTTAAACATGTAGAAATATTAAATTTATATACATTATTGATGTTGAAAATAGAGCGCAGCTGATCACACATGGAAGAAAAATGGAAAGAATCTACAATCTTTTGACGAAGTTGAAAATGTCTACACAGAAGGACGTCGGAGAGTAAAACAATTCAAAGAAGAAGCGCATATTTTGGGAGATTATTACTTACTAAACAGGCCTAGTATAGAATTTAAGAAAATATTGGAACCGTCAACTACAAATACTAAATAAGATCACCCCCCACAAACACGCACACACGCATATATATTTTTTTTCAAGCACGTCTGATTGAACATGATTGAGTTGTTTTTTCCGATTTTGTTGGATAACCTTTAAATTCGCCGAGCGGTCTTTTTTTATTTCTGCTGGCATGTTGTATATTATGGCACCCACTGGTTTTTGTTCGGCCATATTCTTCCCAAGCGTTTTCAATCGGTGCGTCCGTCAGGAGCGATTGAAACTAAATAGCTTGGGACTAAATATGGCCGAACAACAACCACTGGTCGCCATAATATGCAACAAGCCAGCCGAAATAATAAAGCCCCCTCGGCGAATTGTAAACCTATCAAACAAAATCGGAAGAAAGAACGTTTTCAATCAGACGTGCTTGAATAATGACTTGCTGCCAAAATATACAAATATACACACGCACACACACACACACGCACACACACACATATATACATGTGTGTGTATGTTTGTGTGTGTGTTTGTGTGTGTGTACGTATTTATGCATGTGTACACACAAATACACACAGTAACCTGTAGTTATAAGTCGTGATCTGTAGTTGTTTTATTATTGGAAGGGCACATAAGAAAGGCACAGCTTCGTAAGTCGTGGAAAACAAATTATATTGAGAAGAAAAGTAATTACAACAAATAAAGAGTGTGACTATACGTCAGTCCGATTGCCAAGTGCACATGACTTGTGCATCGCTTTTGGTAACGCCGAGAACCATATTCTCCCAGTCGTTATAAGTGAAAGAATGCATTATTATCCGTAGGGTGGACACACCACGGCAATAGTAATAAGTAACAAGATCTTGTTACTTATTAATCGAGTGCGACTTGTTGTCACGTAGACTCAAAGATAAACCGTCATTTATTATTTGTGAACAATCACCAATGATGGCGTCTGTGCGCAATGTCTAATGATTTTGATTAGAACGAGTTCAACATTTTTTAATCTGTTGCTCTGGATGGAGACTGAACATAGGGTAAAAGGACAGCACTTCTAACAATCATTTGTCTACCATGAAAAAATGTGCACATTTTTTATTAATATATTTTTTACTAGCAGGGAGTCCGGACGTTGCGGGGGACTGAATGAAGCTCAACACATATGTCATCCTATTGTACTTTTATTGTCATTGAAATCGGGGAAACCACTCATTTTTTCAATAAATCAATTGATTTCCTGCTCTTGTTAAAGAACATTATGGGTTATATAGGCAGGAAACTTCACGTGCCTCCTCGCATTGATTTTATATACAATACCTTTCAGTCTATATTGCACTGTAGAGAACCTACATTTTATTGCATTAAATTAATTTTATTTAATGACATGAATGAAAGTGTAAATTACGAAAAGTCAAGTATCATGGTTCAGTTGTGCTCTAAACAGAATCATTTATTACTAACGCGTTCTTATCTTATCAAAGGATAAACTGTTGATATTATTCTTTGTGACTTTCTGTTCGTACGGTGATAAAACTTCTCAAATGCATTTGTAGTTTTATGCTGGATACTTGGATCAAAATCAGGCATTCTTCCTTAATCGCATTTGTTCGATTATCGATTTTCGATACTTATTAGAGGCATTCCAATACAAAACCTACATAAGAAAGCTCCCAGAAACATCAAGTGCATTTGTATGAAACTTCAAAAAACATCCACTCAGCCGTTTCGGAGTACATAGGAAACGAATCCACACATGCACGCAAACAATAATAGTACAGATTTGACAAAATAAAACAAGAAAATCACCAGTGTTACAACTATTCTTGATATATACTAATACCAATATTACATTTACTATTACCAATACTGCCACTCGACCCCGTGGAAACTGCCACAGAAGTAAAACAAACAGATCCACATGCAACCAAGAAAACTGAACTCGCAAAATTGTAATATAACCCTCCTTTGCATATAATGCACAGTCGGCATTAACAGACAGCATCCCAAATAGTCGTAAAAACTCAAGGAGGATGAAAGACTAAAACGCACTATCCAAACATATACTGGATAACTGCATGGCTTCTCGATGTGGTTTGTATCGAACCAAATTTAAGTGAAGACCAATAGTTGCTTTCAACGAGCAATCGATGGTAAAACAGATGTTACGAAATTCAGTCATTTGTAAAAGGTTATTGAAAGAAATGAAGTTTACCAGAAGTATGGCGAGTCTCCAGGGAATACCACCGGTTGTCAGGGAGTTATCTCTGATGATTGTCTGCGTGAGAATTCCTAGCAAGTACAAATACTACTAAGGTAATAATAATAATAATAATAATAATAATAATAATAATAATAATAATTATTATTATTATTATAATTATTATTATTGTTATTATTATTATTATTATTATTATTATTGTTATTATTATTATTATATAGTCATTTTCATGACAAATGCTTGTCTAAGCTTCAATCGATGGATCTCCTTGCCGAACCTTCACAAAAAATACTCGTCAAGCTACAAGCAGTATCAACAGTTTCACCTAATCGGTGCTTAAATCTAAACACAAATTCCATGAACAAAGCTTCTTTACTAGAACTGCTCGCTTATGGAAACTGTTCCGCTGGCCTGCTTTCGAACTGACTAAAATATGACTGTTTTCAAGTCCAGTGTAAACTAGTACTTGTTGAGCTGCTCTCGGTATTTATTTCTCTCCCATTTTCACATCTAACTATTAATACACTGCTGTCCCAGTGACTATCGTACACTCATTAACCTTATCTTCGAGTGTAGTTCGGGATTATAGTCAGTTAACGTCCTTCTTAACTGCCGGCGTAGCGCTACCGGAAGCGGTGACAAGACAAATCAGCACCTTCTCTTTTTATTTTACGCTTTTATATCCTTTGTGCATGTATTCTTTTTTTATTATGTTTTCTTTTTCGTTTATTTTTTATTTAATAATCATTAAAAATATTTATTGTCCTGTTTTGATTAAAAATTATTGAAATTAGTTTAGTTATGATTGGATACGATTTTATGAATTTTGAAATTTTGATATTTCCATTTCAATAATTTCATTTGTTATTTAAATTTAAATCATTTTTTTACTTTTATAAACATATATTTATTATATAAATTGAAATAAAAAAAAACTTTTATTTTTAAATTAAAAACAAAAAAGCTTTTATTTTTTATAATATTATAAACATATATTTCTTATAAAATTTCAAGCAAAACAAAAATATTATTTTTTAATTTTGTTAAATAATCCCTCTGGACAGTGCAGTTTTCCCCAATTTTATGCGTTCGTACGAAGATGGAAATCGACATATAATATTACCAAATTTTCTACAGAGAATTCTTATTCAAATTCTTATAAAAATCAATTTTATGAATTTGATTTTAGAAAATGTCTAATATTTAAGGCTTATAGGATTTTAAGAAATCATTAATATACAAGGTATCTTTTTTCATTGGTATTTAATAACTATTGATCAAATTTATTGGATAACTTAATCATTTCAAATTGTAAATTGGAGCTTTGGCCAATATTATTGCCCATAAAGCCATTTTAAATGCCATAAAAGTGAAAGTCAGGAAACATTTATAATTCAAACACTACTGTGTTTGGATATATGGTTAAGTGGCAGTTTAAGTCGTTTAGAACTGCTTCAAAACTTCACCGTTCGACCAAATTTCATACAATTATTACAGTTTAGAGATAACCTTCTCATCTATATTGTGAAAAACTTTTTTTTCACTTTTTGTTCAGTAAAACAAAAGTTATGATGCATTTTCTGCCATTCAAAATCGTAAAAATATATAAGAAGGTGTGCGACGCTTTTTGTGACTGGTTTCCATAGCAACCACGTCGCCTCAGCGACCAATGCTGCTATTAATTCACCGCTCACGTGAAAAGAGAAGTAACAAGTAAAACAGAGAGAAGGAAAGAATAAAATAATGAAAGGGAGATAGTTGGGGGATTTTATTGAAAGCAGACGAGTGCCGTACATGGTTATTACAGATTTGTATGTTATGTTTATGGGGGCAAAAAAACCCCTGAAATTAAACAAAGCACAAGTGAATTTACTGAAAGCCTAGAAGAATCATGGATTACAATAGAAAAATGCGCGAATGAAAATCAATATGGTTAAGCTTAAACATAAAACAGTAAAGGATTAGTTATTAAAACTGGAAAAGAAAAGAACAAGATATTCTAGTAAAAATATAATAAATTTATAACTTAAAATATATTGCAGCATTAAGATTTTTTAAAAATTCAATTATATAATCAATTCTTAATGCTGCAATAAAATATTGTTATAAATATAGTTATAAATGTATTATATTTTTTTTACTTTCTCTTTTCCATTTTTAACAACTACTCATTCATTTTTCCATGTTTAAGCTTTACCATATTACTTTTCATGCTCGCATTTTTCTAATGTAATAAACTAATGTTTCGTAAATTTTTCGCCAAAATCGCACATATATTAATTACAGTACCTATTTGTCCTCTTTATGCATAACTAAATTTAACTAAATGTAGCACAAATTACTCGCCGTCATAGCTTAAAAGTGGCTGTGCAAAAACTCTAATGGTCGGTTCATTAGTTTACGAGTGAATTCTACACATGAAGGCATATGAACATATTCACATATCTAACATCACAGAATGCATCGTTTAAATTTTTTAAAAATACAAGGCAAAATATATATTATGTTATGAACGAGAGAATGAATAAAATAAAAGATTTGTTCGAAAGTCCGTGCAGATCCTTAAGTTCAGCAGAAATATCCCAGAGTTGGACAAGTTATACATGTAGAAAGTCGGAAGTTACTTCGACTGAAACAGTAGTCGAACAGTAAAATAATCTAAATAAAATGAAATAATTTTATGTTGCCTTACGAATATAAAAAAAAAATATAATGATACTGAGTCTTATGTCTCGAATTATTATTTTAATTTTGATTAAAATCTATTAGATGATATTGATTAAAAATATTGACTTAAAATTTAAGGTGTCAGAAAAAGAAATCGAAATTAACGTATGAATGATGGATAGTCCTGTTTTGATTCTTGAGCGATCTGGCAGAGGTGAAGGAAACAGCATACAGGTCCTGACGATAGTAAGGGAATTATATGCACGTGCTGCTACGGTCTAGCGCAAGGGAAGTGGGTTAAGCTAGTTAATGAGTGATGTCTTTTGAGGTGTCTACCGACTTTTGAGAATCCAGGCTTGGGAAATCCAAGTGAATTGGTGTGGCGAAAGGTATCTTATATAATTAACTGACCAGTAAATATTTTAAGTAAGGATTTTCTGTTTTTTTATCCCGAAACGTAGTCTTGAGCAAATGGAAACGTTTTACATTAATATGAGTAGGAACAAAATTAGAGAGAGCCATGGATATTAGAAACACTAAAGAGAGAGAGAAAGAGACAGAAAGAGAGAGAGAGAGAGTGAGAGAGAGATGATCATAAAACCGTCAGACGAGGAATCGTCGAGTTTGGTGGAGAGGCAAATGGAGTGTCTATTGCTATGCCAGAAAGGGTAGCTTGTATTGGTCATGTGAGGTCGTACCTACACCCGAAAGAAGAAATGCCATGAGATCGGTCGGAAATTCTGGTCTGAATAAAATTAGAGAATATAGTTGGTAAAGGGCTAACCAAAGATAATTTTTTTATGGATGGGGTCTTACGTTTCTTAGGCCGGAGGAGGGTGGAAATCTATGGGAAAGTATGATAGGGGCAATGGAAAAATACATGGACATATAGAATGTAGAAAAAAGTATGCACATATGATGTTTTGAAAGAAAGGAATATTTAGTAAAATAATCAGGTTAAATTAAAAACAACAAACGAAAACTATGTGGTGGATATAAAGAAAGTCGGTTTGAAACTTAGGAATAAAAACAATAAATAGTCCAGAAAAAGTGACTGAAAATCGTGTGCTAGGCTCTTGTGTAGTCGAATAAATATTAATAAGCACAAAAGATTAGTTGTAATATATGCAAGCAGAGTTAGAAAAGAGACAGATTAAAGAGAGACGGGTGACAGAAAGAATGTTGGAGGTTGAAGACAGGGACTGTAATGGCTTTGTACAGAGGAAAAGCGCAATCTAAAGACGCGAAAAACATTTGGAATCAAAGCTCTCTGAAAAAATAACCGGAGACTTCTGGTCGTTTCTTTGGAAGAAGTGTTCATTTCAGCTTTGGCAGGTTCCTCAGATCCTTAAGATCCCCAGATGAATGAAGGTAATGTTTCCCTGTTTTAAAAGATATAATTCCCCAGATGTTCCGTCCCTTTGTTGTAAAGGAAATGTTTGCTTATAAAAGGTTTTATGTCCTGTCGAACTGTATATATACGTGTAATGCATATATGTAAACAGTTATATACACATCCACAAAGAACGTTATATACTCAAAATACATTATATAGCCATGCTACATTATACACAACGTACATTGTACACGCTCATTACATATCCAACTCAAGATTGGCATATACTTGATGTTAAGATCTAAAGACAGTAGAAACACTAAAATATTTCTTCAAAGTCAAAAGGCAACAATAAGTGTTAGATGAACAGGTGCTAACCCAGAAAACATCAATTCTTCCCCCTTTGTCAGAAATATCGTTCGCGTTATGTGATGACTAAAGGATGAAATAAAGAAAGTGAGAATTATGAGCTTGTTGAAAGTAAACTTAACCTCAACTTACCGTTCTTCTCTGTCGAGATGCTGTGTTTCAAACCCGAAATTATCGGTAAATTAATTTACTAGCAAATCTTATTCATAAAAAATATATAAACATATATATATATATATATATATATATATATATATATATATATATATATATATAATTTTCCCAAAGTTATATATATATACATATATCATTTTCCCATATATATAACTTAATATAAAGATATAAACTATTCTATGGTGCCGGGACTATTTAGCATTTATGATAGAATTATTTTATGAGAAAGAAAAATCACAAATCCTTCAAGATGCATTTAATCAGGATTGTCTTCGTGCAGCTGTTTATCTTCCACAGAATCTTTTTACCGGATAATTTTCCGACTTATTCTCTTCGGAATGGAGCCAACTAAATAAAATAAAAAAATTTATCTTGGCGTGAAGAACTGAATAATGAGAATGCCTACCCTTCAAATGAACTTTCTAAATTTGCACGTTTAGCGATTGTAAAAATATTTGAAACTTTAGCGTGACAGACTAACGAAATCATATTTCAAATTTAATCATGAAAGATCAGCAAAATATTTCAACGATAAGAGTGACAAACCAATGAAATGATATTCCAAAGTTAAGCCAAAAGAAATCAAGAAAATATTTCAAATTTAAGCGTGAAAGCTTAGCGAAATAATATTTCAACCTTAAGAGTGACAGACTAACGAAATGATATTTCAAACTTAAGAGTGAAAAATCAGTGAAATATTTAAAACATAAGAGTGTTAAACAAAGAAAATATTTCAAAATTGAGCGTGACAAACCAACGAAAGGATATTCCAAACGTAAGCAGTTCACACTTGAGCGTGAGGGACACAGGAAAAGAAAACATTATTTAACTCTTAGGCGTCCAGACACATGGAATTTTTATTATAAATATAATTCTGACCTATCAGTAAAACACATTTCTAAATCTATAAAGAAATAATATGGTGTTTGGATAAGTACTTTTGACGAAGCCATGTTATGTTTATAGTATTTGCAAGGTACTAGTGTTAATATCATCGGCATTTAAATATGTTCTTACTATCATTGAAATATAAAGTGTAAATAATATATTAATAGATAAAAAAGATCAATAGGAGTATTTATATGTTTTTACTACAAGACCGCTCGGCGTTTCCCGGTCGTAAAATACGTACAAATTATATTTTAATTCATGCAGATTTTTATGTATTATTATACGAGGTGCCTTCAATAAATTTTCAGATTTTCACTTTTATTAATAATACACACATGAAACTCTTGTCACCTTTGAAGTAATCTCCTCCGGCTGTAATGACATTGTTGTTCCGTTCCAAACAACTCTGTAAAGCCCCATGGAAGTCCTTTTGTATTATAGTGCCAATGACCCTCATCACAACCTCTTTCATTTCAATTGCTTCATAACTACCCTTAAAGGTTTTACTTGAGCTTAGGGAATAACAGAAAGTCACAGGGAGCAAGGTCTGGATCATAGGAATGGTGAGGAACTGTATTGATGCCCAGTTTGGTCAAATAGCCTGTGACAAGGATGGAGTTGTGGACTGGTGCATTGTCCCAAACTTCGAGCAAATCTTCTGCATCTTTCGTTCCTCGCGAATAATTGTGTGACAGTTCCCACACTGACATCAAACTGTGCACTTACTGCTTCTATAGACATACGACGGTCCTTATCCCTGAAATTCTTTATTTGGCCAATACACTCTCGTGCTCTGACTTCCTTACTTCTCACGCAACTCCCATCATCCTTGCCCGACTCCCTGCCTTTCTTGAATCTCTTATGCCACTCAAAAAACTGATGCTCAATTAATGCAAGATAGTCCTAAAGCAGGGAGTAAATACCACATTTCTTTGGCATTTTTACAGATTTACAACAGAAATTATTGCACATCGTTCTTCTAAAGTGTCCTCACGTCCAGATTGCATTTTTTAAATTCACCAGCTGGGACATTATGCTTTAGTAGGGTGTATTCCAGGTCCTGTTGTAGCTGACCATTTGAACTCGAAATCATAACAATTGGCCAGTCATCTCATAAAATGTAAAGCTAATACATACTGAATTTTCCAGAGTCTACCACAATTTTTAATGTCTGTACTAAAATGTTTGTAAACTTATTGAAGAGACCCCATAATTTTCTATCAATTATTGTAGTGAACTTAATATATAGTAGTGATTTAAAAAGTAAAAAATAACTTGTATGCCATGAGGTAGAATCGAAACTAAAACATGTAGCTCGCCAACCTATCTGATCTAAATACACACGTATAGTAATGTGCAAAACTGACGTTGTTTAGCCTACAACTTTTAATTAACTCATGTGCAGAAAAAACGGGTATAGCCGAGTTACGGCAGGCCAAGGGCAATGTTGTTTTTTTTTTTACAATTTTAAACCCTAAGCAGCTACTATACCGGCTAAAAACTAAATCGAAAATGCTGTACTCTGTGTTGTATAAATATTTTAGATATATCAAATATTCAGAGAGGAGTTTTGTAAACAATTTTCGCAATCACACATCGATAAAGTCACTTATATATATATATATATATATATATATATATATATATATATATATAAAGCTGAACGTCTGTGTGTGTGTCTGGTCACGAATAGGCTCTTATATTGTGAACTATTTAAAAAAAAACTGATTACATATAATGATAGAAGATGTATCAAGGATCAGGAATGGGCATGTTGGATCTGGCAGAACGGTGGTTCATAATTATTGTGGGGCCTGGGTTCGTGTCTGGTCCACAAAATATAGAAATAAAGAATGAAAAAAAGAAAAAACGTTTACAAGTGTTTTTGATATAGATGTACATAAGAATACTTTGATAAGTATGTTTCAACTTAAATAGAGATGGTATAATAAAATTGTGGGGTCTGCGTTCGCGCCTGTACACCATGGAAATATGGCACAAACTTTAACAAAGACTTTTCGCATCTATTTGCGTAAGTATACTTTGATAATTATGTTTCAGTTTGAAAAAATATGGTATAATAAAATTATTGGGTGTTCGTTCGCGCCTGACCTCCTTAGAATGTAAATATGTCATAAAGTTTTTTTTAAAGAGGCGAGGGTCCACAATAACACCTTAACTTTAATTTTAATTCGCGTTAGTTCTTTCTTTATTTTTTTTTTAGTTTAATTATATTGTGTCGAATAAATTCACCTAAAAAATTCACGCTCTTATTGAAGTGAAAGCAAAAAAAAAAAAAAAAAAGTCGGAAATTTAGACAATTCTCGTCACAAATTTTGCATAACTCTGTTTTTTCCTTCTCCATTTGCACGTGACACTCTTTCGAAAATAGATAAATAGATAAATAATAAATAATGAGAACCTTACTGTTTATCGTGTCAAAAGAAGGAAAAAATCCTGCTCACGTGATTACGTGTCTTTTTAAAAACATTTGCATAACCTTTTTATTTTTATTTATATATCTGTTTAAGCTTTTTTGTCAGTGTACTAGAAGGAATTCAGTTGATTATAACCCTTTCTGCGTGTTCTTTACATTACAATAGTACAACCCTGAATCCGATGGTGCAATACTACACCGTTCACTACTGTAAAAGTGAAACAAAGCTGTTCTGCTTGAAAATGGTGCCATTGTCTTATTCATATTTATATCGATTCTTTGCTTAAAAAGAAGTAAAGTAATTACGTGTTTACTTTTTAATATCCCATTTTGCTGTTTCGGATTATTTTACTAAAAGAAGGAAAGCTTCATTATTTTTCAAAACTGTGTGTGTTTCTTTGTTTTTCGATATTTCGTCGATATTATTTAGTAAGAGTGTTTAGCAGAAAAGCGAACAAATGACTACCCGACAAAATAAATATACAAGAAATTAATGTTACCATAGTCAATAAAAGTTCAGTTCATGTTTTTTTTTAAATAGTTTTTAATGCTCTTTACTTGAAATAATTTCAGCGAACCGAAATTAAAACGAAATTTGAGGCGATAACTACTTAAATGAATTTTTATATAAACTACACATGCCATAATCGAATATTCCTCAAGCATACAATAACGGAAAACATTAAAATATGTTTATAAATATTACTTAAGTTGACGGAACTAAATGCTAACACAGAATGCTCAGGTGCCCCTCCTTCAAATTGAAAACGTGGCTCTCCATTTCAAAGTCGCTACCATTTTGTTTTTTGTTTAAACCGGTTCGCGAATTAAAAAAAAATTCTTAATTTTACAAACTACTTAAAAATACCAACCAATGAAGTTTTCTACCATAAAAGTAACTTTTATTGACTATGGTAACATTTATTTCTCGTATATTTATACTATTATATATACACCATTTTCTCTTTGTAAGGAAACATCATTTTGTTGGTTACTCTTGGCTACGAATGGAAACAAAGTTGATATAAAACATATATTTTCGCGAAGATTATCTTTATTTTCATCATATTTTGCTTAGGGTAAAATCTTTGAGTATCAAAACCTATCTCTTTACAACCCCCTTCTTTTCATAACCTATCATACTTTCATCAATCACAGTCCATTTTCTGTAAGCTGTTTTTTAACCAGTAAACGACGGGTACTTCTGCTAGTATATATATATATATTATATATTATATATTATATAGATATATAGTAAGTTATAAAAATATATATGCAAGTTAAGCTACACAGAATATTCCGCGTTTCATTCTTGTGAGAATTCGTCAGGTTTATTTATACTTTCTTCATTTCATCCTTATGCATATGCCTGACGAAATCTCACGATAATGAAACGTGGAATATTCTGTGTAGCTTAATTGCCATATATATTTTTATAACTACCTAGCGCTACATATGTATTGAGCACTGTTGATGTAAATACTGAAAATTCACACATAACAGTCTATTTTCGTATATTAATTTATGTGATTAAATGAAGTAGTCTTAATTCTTCCTGTGCCCAACTCTCTTCCTGATCTACATTAATGATCTTCCAAATCACATCCTTACATCATCTGTAGACATTTATGCTGACGACACTGCAATTTATAGTAGCACACCAATGACCGCAAACGACCAAGTTCTCTCTGATTCTCCCTCCTCTGATCTTGAGCATGTGGTGCAATGAGAAAGACGAGTATGATTACTTTTAATGCATCTCAAACGAAGCTTCTATCTCTACATAATCTACGCTCTGATGCCAATCTGGCACCAAGTGAAAGAAATTGTTCTCGTCTTGGGGAGGCTTTATGTTTTGACAAGCTGTTGAGCTTGACTTTTTCTCCTGACCTGAAATGAAACACCTACATCAAATCCTTTGCCAAGGTCTCTGGAAAAATGGTGGGCTCCTTTTACCGTTCCAGTAGATTTCACACTCCTGATGCAATTCTCTACCAATATGAAAGCCAGGTACCGCCAACGATGGAGTACTCTTGCCACATCTAGACATGAGCTACTAAAAACAACTTATCCTGCCTTCACAGAGTTCAAAGTAGACTTCGTAGCTTAGTGGGGTGCCCTTTTGTCTTCCCTGCAACCTCTTTCCCACAGAAGAGACGTTGCGAGCTTGTCTCTGCTTTATCGCTATTTTCATGGCAAGTGCTCATCTGAGCTTCAATCTATGGTACCCCTCGCCAAACCTCCACGAACACCCATGTCTAGTAAAGACCACTATCAATAATTTTCCACACTCTTTATCTGTTCCTAAACCTAAGTTTATATTCCATGAACAAAGCTTCTTTCTAAGAACTGCACGCCTGCAAAACTCTCTTCTGATTGCCCGCTTTCCAGCTGACTACAATCTGATTGTGTTCAAGTCCAACGTAAACAAATTCTTGATGAACCGCTCCCCCCGAGTAATCCTATTTACAAAATTCTCATTACTTATGTTTACTATGCTATAATCCCACTGACTGATGTATACTCATTGACCCATATCTTCGAGTGGCCTTCGGTCCTTGATAAGTGGTTATTCCTTTCCTGTGTAATAAAACACAGAAAAATAGTCATATATATATATATATATATATATATATATATATATATATATATATATATTCGTTTGCTTGAAAGTTTTCATCTTAAATTCTACGCTGTTATGCAGAATGTAAAAATCATGCATGAATCGAATCTGGCGTAAATAGTGAAATGAACCTTATCCTCTAATAAGAAATCATAAAATAAAGTAATTAATTAACACTCATTTTAGAATGAATATGCAAAGTAGTTAACCTTCATGTTGTCGTTCTTATATCCATTACTGATTATATTAAAAATTTCGTTTTGATATATATTTTTTTAAATAAAAAATATAGACTTTAATATTGTTATGTTTGATATTCATCTTCGTCGCCAACTGTTATGTTTGCAGATTGAACCAAATAACGTATAAGGAAATATAAATGAAGACTCAACAAACAAAGGTAGATCAATAAGAAATGTATTAGGAAAAGTATATTTACAGTATATTTACATAATGGTTGTCAAGTAAGAGAGTCTTGGCTGGAGAACATATCTGCTCTCGACTCGGCCTTCGGTGGCTTCTGGTTAACACACACTCAGACTAACCGAGTCATGCTATTTATGTGTAATATTATCCACATATGTAAATGAGTGGGTGCCACCACAACGCCCTCCTCCCAAGATTTGAAGTCACACATATTTCAATATCTTTTTCTCTGGGGATTTCACATTAATGGTCCATAAAACTTTCTTTTTCTACCTGATCTTCGGGGCTACGGTGTATATTGAAGCGGTTCCAAATTAAAGGATTCGTATATGATGTCCATGGTTTCCTCCTGTTCGACTGCTGTTATATAATCACCATCTTGAATGTGGCGTTTTTTATTTGGTTCAGGTGCCTTTTATGTATATTTTGCGGACCTTTAATCATGTATGTACAATCACCAATGCGTTTATCCACTACTCCACATTCCCAGTAAGAAGTGTTATTCCTGTAGCACTTTAAATATTCTTGATCTCCCGAGTTATATTTCTTTCTTATCATGTGTATAGTGTTTCGGACAATTGCCTGTCTTGGCAATAGTTTATCAAACGCCGATTTCACCTTGCTGGCAAACATTAAATCAGCTGGTGATATGTTTAACGGTGTATTATGGTGCGGTGTTATCCTATATATTTGCAAAAATTGTTGCAAAGCTTTTTCCGTTCGTATCCCAATGGATTTTTTCAACACTCGTTTTAACGTATCCACGAACCTCTCCGCGAGGCCGTTATATCTTGGATGATACGGCGGAGTAGTGATATGCTTTATTTGGAACGTGTCACAAAATTCCTTAAAGTCTGTGGATGTGAATTGAGTTCCATTTTCAGTGACCAATGTGTCTGGTACACCAAATCGTGCAAATAACTCCTGTAGGAATCCTATTGAGTTGTTCGTTGTTGGATTCCTGCAACGCATTACCTCAGGCCATTTTGTATATATTTTATCTATTACAATTAAGTAGTAATTTTCTCCTACTGGACCAGCGAAGTCCATGTGGATTCTCGACCATGAGTGGTCGGTTTTCGGCCAAGGTTTGTGTACTATAGGTTGGGATTTTGCCGCTAACTGGCATCCTTTACATCTATTTATTGTTGTAGCTATGTCGATGTCCATGTTACGCCAGTATACGTAGCTTCTCATTATAGACTTCATCCGATTTATCCCCGGATGTCCTGTGTGGAAGTCTCTCAAAATCCTCTTCTGCAACGTTTTAGGTATTACTACTCTCTCGCTGTATAATAACACATCGTTACATTTGGAAAAAATTTCCTGAACATTTTTGTCATTTATAATTTTTTCTTTTATATCATTTATGTATTCATCTTTATCGGCTTCTCTTTTAATGTCCGACAATGTTACCGGTAGTTCTTTAATGCTGTTTGCTACCATATTTTTCACTTCGACATTTGTTCGAATTGCCGCAATCACTGATTCTTCCAAATTATGTTTATGTGGTATCAGTCTTGAAAGTCCATCCGCATGGCAAATCTTTTTCGATGCTAGATTTTGTAGCTGGAAATCGTAATTTAATAGGATCGTACCCCAGCGCAGCAATCTCTTTGCGGTGTATACAGGCAATCCTTTTTTTATCCGTAGATTGTGACTAATGGTTTATGGTCGGTTTCAAGTATGAAATGTCTACCATATAAATATCGGCGGAATTTAGTCACTGCAAGTATTATACTCTACGCTTCTTTTTCAATCTGTGAATACGCCTTCTCTGCTGGAAGCAGCGTTCTCGAAGTGTGAGCTATCGGCTTTCTAGATCCATTAGGCATGATATGTTGAATGCATGCTCCTATGCCGTGGGAACTAGCGTTACTAGCGACGACTATATTTAGTTTTGTGTCATAGTGAGTTAGAAATAATTTAGATGTTAGTACGCTCTTTATCTTTATCAAAAGCGGTTTGACATTCTTGCGTCCAGTTCCAAGGTGTGTCCTTTTTTTAGCAGCTCATTTAAGGGAGCTCGCAAATTATGCCTCCCTTCAATAAAAGATTGGTAATAATTTGCGAGTCCTAAGAAACTCTGCAAGCTTGTTATGTTATTAGGTGCTGGCATGTTTTTTTATTGCCGCAGATCTTTCTGGGTCTGGACGTCGCCCATGTTTATTATTATATGTCCAAGATACTAAATTTCACTCATACAAAAGTCGCATTTATTTTCTTTTATTTTAAACCCGAATTCTTGTATTCGAGTGAATACTTGTTTAAAATGCTCCTTATGTTCTTCTAGGGATTTGCTCCTGATAACAATGTCGTCCAGGTATGCACATGCGCACTCAATACCACTTAGTATGGTGCCCATCGCTTGCTGAAAAATGGCAGGCGCTACTTTGATGCCAAAGGGCAACCAGTTGTATTTGTACAATCCCTTATGCGTGTTGATGCATAGTATTTTTTAGCAATTCTCCTCGACCGGTATTTGTAAATACGCGTCGCTCAAGTCTATCTTGGAGAAGATATTATCACCATTCCACTTTGTGAATATTTCCTCTGGGCTTGGTAGAGGGTAATGGTAATCTTGTGATATGGAGTTTAGACCCGTCGGAGAGTCTGCGCACACTTAGATTTCATCATTCTTTTTCTTTGCATATACGTTGTGGGCTGCCCAGTCATGTGTTCTATTTTTGATAGTATGCCTGTCTGTTCCAATCTGTCTAATTTTTTAATACTCTTTTCCAACCCAGCGAACGGACGTTTCGCTTTTTTCTAAAAATTGGGCTGGTGTTTTCTTTAAGTTCAAACAGGGCCTTAAATTTATTGCAACGCCTAATTTAGTCATGAATACTTCAGGGAATAATTTTTGAAGTCCTCTTTTATATTTACTGTTGTTGGAGTAGTACATTTTATTTTTTTACGGAATGTATCGATTGGCTTATCCCACAGTCCAAATTTCTCAATCAAATCTATTCCAAACAGATTTTCGCTATTTTTCAATAAGAACATTTTTAATTTCTTCGTAATCCCTTTTAATTTTATGGGAAGGATAACATTTCCTTCAAATTTTATCTCACCACCAGTTACCGTCCGAGCTGATTTACTTGTTTTCATCATGGTTGGTTTACCCAACTTTTTCCATGTATTCAAGTTTATTATAGAAATATCGGATCCTGAATCCAGTTGTAATTTTATTGGCGTTTTAAATATTTCCACTTTTATGTATTTTCAACGATTTTAGTCTAATTTTTCATTTGATTTTGTTTGCTGTACTCTCTTTCTGGTGAAATCTTTATATCTGCAACAATCGCTTTTGCGTCCTACTTTCTTGCAAATGTAGCATTTTTCTTCTCATAAGGGCAATCTCATTCCGAATGTCTTTCTGCGCATCTCTTACAGTTATATCTAGGGAGAGACTTGTTATATTCTTTTTTTTTTTACATAGGCATCACCACATTATCAAGGCCAAGAGGCCACTCAAGGATAAGGGTTAAAGAGTGTACAGTAGAAATTGGACATTATAGTAATCATTAGTAATGAAAATTTGGTAAAGTTGATAACTTATATGGAACGGCTCATCAAGAACTTATTTACGTTAGACTTGAAGACAACCATATTGTAGTCAGCCGGAAAGCAGGAAAACGGAAGACAATTCCACAGGCGTGCAGTTCTAAGAAAAAAGCTTTGTTCATGGAATCTACGTTTAGGTTTAGGAACAGATAGAGTGGGGGGAATTATTGATAGTGTTTACAGCTAGACGGGTGTTTCTTGTGAAAGTTTGGCGAGGGGGGACCATAGATTGAAGCTCATTCGAACACTTTCCATGAAAATAACGATACATCAGAGACAAACTCGCAAAATCTCTTCTGTGAGATAAAGGTTGTAAGGAAGAGAAAAGGACATCTCCTACGAGGCTACGAAGTCTATTTTGAACTCTATCAAGGCAGGCCAAGTCCTTTCTAGCAGCTCCTGCCCAGATGTGGCAACAGTATTCCATCCTTGGACGTACCTGGCTCTTATATAGATAGAGAATAGCATCAGCAGTGAGATATCTACCGGATCGATAGAAAGATCCCACCATTTTTCCAGCGGCCTTGGCAACAGATTTGATGTACGTGTTCCATTTAAGATCAGGAGTAATGGTCAAGCCAAGAAGTTTGTCAAAACTTGAGGCCTCCTGAAGACGAGAGCCATTCATTTCAATTGATGTCAGATGTGGATCAGAATGTTGATGATGTAAAGAGAGAAGCTTGGTTTTAGATTCTTTACTATAATTATAATTATTATATTTGGGATATCTCGTTCCATTTTGACTGCTTTTATTTGCATAGTTCTTGGTTGGTGTGTATGGTTTTCCAACCTTTCTTACATATGTCACTCCGTATTCTATCTTTTTTAATCCTTTTTTAGTGTAATGGCCCTTTCACAATCCTCTACTAATTTCTGAAGTGTTAAATCTTGCCCAGATTCCAGCTTAGACAACACTCATCTGTGTATTTCTGCATTTTTCGTGGAAACTAACCCTTGTGCGAAGATTAGGCATTTGAAATCTTCTACTGTTAGTTCCGCTAGCTTAAAATTATCACAGTTGTTATTGACAACTGATGCGTAAGTCAAATAATCTTGGTTAATAATCTTCAAAATAATGTCAAATAATCTTGGTTAACCATCTTCCTTAGATTCATACACAACCAATTCTTATGAAAAAGAGATATATTCGGATTAAATAATTCTTTTAGCAATTTTACAGCTTCCATGAAATCTAATTCCGTAGTTTTTTTTAGGTAATATGTAATCTACGAATTTACTGTGTTCTGCTACACTCAACTTTCTGACTAAAAGGCTCACTTTCTGGCTATTTGGCCAACTTTTGCAGTCCAGTTGAAAGACATCCTCGTATCTTGTATAGTATGCTTAAAAATTCTGTTCTTCCTCCGGCACATAATTAAACGTGTCCATAGTATTAAAAATAGTTGTATGGGAGAAATTAACACTGTCGACATTTTCTCGGTTATTCTTTAGTAGTTCCAGTGTTTTAGCAAAACGTTCATTTTGCCTTTCTTCATGTTCAAATTGTAATTTCTTCTGCCTTTCTTCTTGTTCAAATTGTAATTTCTTCTGCCTTTCTTCTTGTTCCAGTTGCCATTTCAATAATTTTTCATCTCTTCGTTCATCTCGCTCGGCTTGTGCCTGTTGTTGCATCTGCAAAAATTGCATTAACATTCTGGATAAATCTTCCATTTTTTAGTGTATTCTAAAATATAAAATGGCTTGTGTTACAACAAAAATTGTTCAGAGTTCCTGTTTTCAATAATAATAATATCGTTGCTCGAATAATATTTTCTCACTTCGCTAGCGAGTCAAGCTCATCCAACCACTAAATAAAAAAAAACTGAGGCTTTTACTGAAACCACCAAATACGATTGACTTTTCCGTTTTAGGCACTTCCTAATAAGTAACAGCAGAACTTAAGTACAACTCTTTCCACAAAAAATAATTCCAACTCGAGTCACAATTGAAAACAATAAAACGTATGGATTACATTTAATTCTTTCTTTTGTTTTTTTTTTCTTACGTGACGTTTTACTGTCTTATATCCGTTATCCAGTGACAACTTCACTTAAAAAAAATCTTTCCTTGATTTTAGTTTAACTGTGGTATTTTTTTAATACCGAAGAGAGAAAAAAAATTGGTTTATTATAAGTTGCTAAATCCATTGGTCAACTTTTTTCCCGTATGTTATTTTCTTGTACGTTTTCTCTTCGTAATTTAGTAATACGAATCTGTTTGTCGTTTTACAACAAAACAAAAACTCACTTTTACAATTTGTTGTTTTTTTTTCTCAAGATGGATTCCAGAAGAAACGACGTAAATTGTCGCTTTTACCACGTTCGAGTTTTTTTACTTTTTTTTCTTTGAGACTGCAATTAGCGGTTTTGGTTTGTCTTTTTTTTCCGACTAGTAGTTTAGTAAATAAAATACTATTAATCGAGGTTACTTTTTTTTAACCTGAATGCAGTTTTTGTTCTTGGAACTTGGGAAACAACTGTTTCTTTCTTTGCGTGTTGTACTTCCACGAGGAAAATATTTTACCGCTTTCCAACGTTCGCTGAATTACTAATTTTTTCCGCTTGAGTCGAACTTCTCTTTAGCGTGAAGTGCGTTTTTATGACTATTTCGTTCGTCAAAACTTGTATTCCTTAGAAAGGTCAACTGTTGCGTTGTACTTTGTTTTTTAATGAGTTCTTTCCATTTCTTCGTCAAACTGTTATATCTTACGTTCATCCTCGTCGCCAACTGTTATGTTTGACGTTCATTTTCGTCGCCAACTTTTATGTTTGCAGGTTGAACCAAATAACGTATAAGGCAATACAAATGAAGACTCAACAAACAAAGGTAGATCAATAAGAAGTGTATTAGGAAAAGTATATTTACAGTATATTTACATTATGGCTGTCAAGTAAGAGAGTCTTGGTGGCTTCTGGTTAACACACACTCAGACTAACCGAGTCTTGCTATTTGTGTGTAATATTATCCACATATGTAAATGAGTGGGTTCCACCACAACAAATATCCATGCTGAAGCGAGAAGAAAACTCAACTTTATAGGTATATAGATTTACATTTTTAATATGATCTTACATTTTACGTGCACCGAATGAATAAATAATAGAAGGAAGTATCTTGCAGTGAATGACACAAAAGCAAAAAAAAAAAAAAAAAAACTTACAGTCGTCAATAATAAAATGCGAAATGCAATAAAACAAAGGTTTGCTTATCAAAATAAATGATGAAAATACGAATTTAGACAACATTTCTTACCGGAAAAGATAAAGGCTAAAAAAAATTTAACACATCTATAATATAAAAGGCAGTAGTATGTGTGTATGCATGTATGATTGAAGTCCAAAACAATAAAAAAAATTGCAAACAAAGTGGGTATTTTCTTCATCGGAATCGTCCCGGATGTATAATAATAATTAAAATTTAGAAAAAAAGATATTCCTCCCCCAGGAGTCAATTAGGTTAGTTTTCGCCAGGGAGTTTAAATGTACTAAATTGGGAATAAAATGATGAGGCATTCTTAGGAGAATCTATTATACAAGGTAAGTTGTGTATATATGTGTATGTCTAACGAGTGGAATGGGCTGGGTGAAGGTGGAAAATGGAACTTGGGGCTAGGAGGAGTAAAACGGAAGATGAAGGAAGAGAAAAAAAAACAAAGGGAGACAGATATAGAGAGCAAAAGGGATAAAAGTTTTTGTAGTAATGCTGAAGGTATTTCAAAACTGATGGTTGTCAGTGTATCAGAGGGGATTACAAATTGCATTGTAATGATTATGGAACTAATGCATTCATTTTACAAAAACAAATATCGTAACACTTTAATTAAACTTGAAAATACTATTTTAAAATAGCACAGGTTGTTATATGCAAAAACATATTTTAAAAAGTCTTCAATAAATAAATAAAAAAATAATGACAGGGTGAGGGATAAACCGAACTTATTTTAAAATGAAAAGTCACAAAAAGAAGAAAATGATAATAATAATGTTGGAGTGCTGAAGGAGCCAACGTAAAATTGGGGCTGTAAATCGCTGCTAAAAATGAGGGATGGATTTACTAGAACGTTTTATGTAAACCTGAACCTACTTCCAATTTTTTAAATATTGATTTCTTTTCATCATTTTATAATCTGGTTGCATAGTATCCAATAATTCGAAGAAATTGTTGAAAAAGACGAAAAGCAAAACATTGTAAGGGGAGTTCTGATTGTTCAGGTGCACCAACATATTTTTTAAAAAATATTTCCTTTATCCAAATTGTGCATAATTAAATCTAGAACTTGATTAAAAAAAGTATTTTGTGTCCAAAATTATTTAAGATTAGTTTATTTTTATTTTTCATTGCAAGTTTGAATTGCTTAAAAAAAATTAAGATGTTTTTCCAATGTAATAAAAAACTACTTGATCAATTTACATATTTAAAAAAAACTGTATGAGATTTTAACGACTCAACCTAGCGTAGTTTATTCCCTATACAGAAATCAAATTCTAGTTTGGGGGGGTAATACGTTTTAACCGCCTTTAATATAAAAGAAAGGATATTTTAATGATTAAAATTTAACATGTAAGCGTGGGGGGGTCCCTTCACTTTATAAATTTAACATCAAATGAGAGCCCAAGTCTTGGCGATGTAGCAAGACATAATCGTTATAATTTTTTAAAAGTTTGATGGCAGGGCGGAGGCAGAAAGGGGAAACGGGGTGGAGGTGAGTTCATAAGTTCCAAATATTTTAATAATACGTTGAAACATTTCAAAACGGGTGTGTGGGAGAACTTTTAATTTTTATAAAAAGATTTGCTACGGAAAAGTCTCACCGTTAATTATTATTAGATTAGTGCAAAAATAATGGCGTTTTTATGCACATAGTTGAACACAAAAAATGTACAAACGCAAAACATATACGTACTTATATATTTTTTCGTACTTACAAGTTATTATGCATCCATCGATTCCAAAACCCAAATCTTTTGATCGATTCCCATAATATTATATGACTATGGACATATATATACAAACATTGTATATACATATACATATACATACATCAATGCGCTCATACACATGCACACATGCGTGCGTACTTACTGATATATGTATAAAGGCAGATACATGCGTACATACATGAAAACACACAGGCGCATGTGCACATATATGCATGCACATACAAGCATACGTACACACATATGCCAATATGTATATGCAAACACATACATATGCTTACATGCACACACATTTACATATTCAAACAAATTTATTTTCTCATGATTTATTCAGCTCTCTCTCTCTCTTGATATATATGTATATATATGTATGTATATATATATATATATGTATGTATATATATGTATATATGAAGCCAGAATACCATATATATATATATATATATATATATATATATATATATATATATATATATATATATATATCATACATGCATGCATACACACACATATAAATATATATATATATATATATACATGCTCTCTTTTACACACACGTATATATATATATAAATACATATATATTTTTTTTTCGTAGTATCTATTATGCTCCTATCTAACCCCTGGACCATTTCGATAATATTACTAATATTACTAATATATATATATATATATATATATATATATATATATATATATATATATATATATATATATATGAGAGAGAGAAATATGCGGGCAGGAAAAGTAATATGGTTAAGATTAAACTTAGAAAAGTAAAAGTTGTTAAAACTGGAAAAGAAAAAGAGAAGAAATTCTTGTAAAAATATGATAAATTTATAACTTGAACTACTGTAGCAATAAGAATATATATATTGATATGGATACGTATGCGTAAATATATGCGTATGAATTGTTTTTTCCTTTTTATTTATTAATATTTATAGATAAACAGTAAATAGAAATTAAAAGTAAAAAAATAAAGGAATAAATAAATGAAGTAATATTTATACATAATTATTTAAAAATCATATTAAAATATCATATATAGTAAATAATTATGGTTATATAACGATCAAGTCTTATTAATATATAGTATTTTTATGTTCAAGCCTGAAAAAAAAGAAAAAAGAAGAAAAAAGAAAAAGAAAAAGAAGATATAAGAGAAGATATAAAAATGAAAGGAAAGGCAAAAACAAAGAAGTCAAAGGAATAATGTATAATTCTAACTTTACATATAAGGCATGTGACTCAGTGGATATCTAATTATCCGATTTCTTAATTGCTGATAGAAAATTGAATTTATCGAATTTATTGTAAGTAACGCTTAATTAATTAGCACCAACATTAAGATAAATATTAGTTTGCTTCGTTGCTACTTTACTTTGAATAATATTTCAGTAATACATGCACGCTTAGAAATTCATATAATTACACGAAATTTTACAAAATGAACATTTATTTATATATGTCTATTTCTCGGTTAACCGATCATGTTTATTTGACAGTTTAATCTCTTAGCGTAATTACGTATGGGTTTAGTGAAACACACACACACACACATACATATATATATTTATTTATATATATATATATACATATATATACATATACTTTGACAGTCCTTCTCCTCATAAAATAGGGTGTCTATTCTGAAAGCCGTCTTACCATGGCGTGGTTGAGTATGCTTGTTCCATATGACGTTTTTAACATGAAGATAGTGTTACATGAAAGGGCCGTCTCTTCTCATGTAAGTAAGAAGACATACTATATAAGTGAAAATGATATTATGATAAGGCTAGAATCGAACACTGTAAGCAAGTGATAAAAATAATGGAAAAATGAAATGTTAGAAATTAAGTTCATTGTAAATTCTATTAGAAATAGTTAAATAGAGTCGATTGTCCGTTCTTTCAGAAATCTGAATATTAAATATGTCAGTTGAAAGATTGGACAATGCAAATAAAAAATACATTGTTTAAAAATAGCTTAGACTTAGGATAGAGAATTCTTTTGTTTGCCAAAAGTGTGTTTGGACAAACATATGTAAAGCCACGTGAAAATTATAAAACACCACTTCTGACGTCATAAACAAAGGAGACTTCGCAATATAGGAATCTAAGGATTCGAAGTTTTCTCAGTGAGGAGTTGATGGGTAAGTGTTGATGGTTGAGAGTTGATGAGTCAAGAGTTGATGAGAGAGAGAGTTAGCTGGAGAGTGAGAGCCCCTTAGAAGCGAAGGGAGGACATTAGGCCATGTAGATCCAATTTTGAATTCCTGACGTCACCGATCCGTCAATTAAAGAATAAAGAAACCAACTATGTTTGTAACTGTTTGTCTTGTGTCGTCATTCCTCACAACCAAAAAAAAAGTTAAATGTGTTTTTATCATCATCTTATAACGAACTCTTGTATAAGACTCCAAGTATTATGTGCCTCCTCCATCATAAGTGAAGTATCTCCTCCTCTCTATATGTGTATAAGAACTGTTGCATCATATCACCGAGTCTGTATTAATAATATGAAGTCCCCCAAGAAGCATCTCAGTCCGATATAAATGTCTCCCTCATTATCATCGTCATCTGTTCTGAGTCCCGTTATCTGAGTCCCCGTTATATATGTGCCCCAATATGAGCCCCCTGCTACACAATAGTAAGGGGTGTCTATTCCAATTGCTGTTCTTTACATTAAGACGTTAGGGATTGGCCAGCAAGAAAAACCGTAGTTACATTTTTTGACAGGAGGGCATGCTTTCATCGGGCAACGCCGGTTAACAGGTCCTGCTAATTTTCATCTATATTTGAGTATTATATTAGATAATTTTATTCCAATTGTATATACATACATATATATATATATATATATATATATATATATATATATATATGTATGTATATATATACATATGTAAACACTCACACACACACACACACGCATATATATATACTGTATAGCTGGAAATGTATTCTCAATTATTAAATTATTTCTCTCTGATAGGTTAATAAGAGTAATGATTAATGGGCAGAAATCAGAAGCTCACATATAAATGCTGGAGCCCCGTCATGATCTACATTAATTATCTCTCAAATCACATCCTTACATCATTCGTAAATATTTATGCTGATGACACTGCGATCTATAACAGCACATAAAAGACCGTAAACAACCAAGTTCTCCCTGATTCTCTCTCCTCTGATCTTGAGCATGTGGTACAATGGAGAAAGAAGTGGCTGGTTACTTTTAATGTATCTAAAACCAAGCTTTTATCTTTACATAATCAAGGCTCTGATCCCCATCTGGCATCAATTAGAATGAATGGCTCTCGTCTTGGGGACACAAAGTTTTTACAAGCTTGACATTTACTCTTG
Organism: Euprymna scolopes; assembly: GCF_053919585.1. Lineage (NCBI taxonomy): Eukaryota > Metazoa > Mollusca > Cephalopoda > Sepiida > Sepiolidae > Euprymna > Euprymna scolopes. The sequence continues at coordinate 60,032,169 of NC_136505.1, forward strand.
ATCTGAAATGAAACACATACATCAAATCCGTTGCCAAGGTTGCTGGTAAAATGGTGGAATCCTTCTATCGATCCAGTAGATATCTCACTGCTGATTCAATTCTCTAACTATATAAGAGCCAGCTACGTCGAAATATGGCGTACGGTTGACACATCTGGGCAGGAGCTGCTAGAAGACATCCTGCCTTGATAGAGTTAAAATGGACTTCATAACCTGGTAGGGAATACTCTTTTCTCTTCCCTGCAAGCTCTTTCTCACAGAAAAGATGTTGCGAGTCTGAATCAGCTTTATCCTTATTTTCATTGCAAGCGGTCATAATTATTTGAGATTTCAGTAAATATTTTGGCAAATTTATTAACTTGTAATAAGCTAAAGTGAAGTCAGCATTATTCTATAGTATTATGAACGAAATAATGATAAATTAGAGAAAATCATGTTTATGCATGGAAGATAAATTTAATGACACGAAGAAAATAAAAATTCATCTAACTATCTTATAATTAAGTCTAGCATCAATTTATGTATTCATAGTTTAAGGATTGTTATCCTCAGCTACATAGTTGTTGTTTCACTGCGTTCCAGCCAACACATCCTCTGGCATTCTCGTCTAAATTTCAATCTTTTCAAACTTTTACGAGAAACACGCGTCTAGCTGAAAACACTATCAATAATTTCCCCCACTCTTTATCTGTGCCTAAACCTAAACGTAGATTCTATGAACAAAGCTATTTTCTTAGAACTGCATCCCTGTAGAACTGTTTTCCGTTTTTCTGCTTTCCAGCTGACTACAATTTGGTTGCCTTCAAGTCCAACGTAAACAAGTTATGGACGAGGCGTTCAACTTAAGCTAACAAATTTATCGAATTTCCATTACTAACGATTACTATATTGTCCACTACTGTACACTCTGTAACACTTGAGTGGTCTCTGAGCCTTGATACATATATATATATATATATATATATATATATATATATATATGTATATCAAGGCTAAGAGACCACTATATATATATATATATATATATATATATATATATATATATATATATATCAAGGCTCAGAGACCACTCAAGTGTTACAGAGTGTACAGTAGTGGACAATATAGTAATCGTTAGTAATGGAAATTCGATAAATTTGTTAGCTTAAGTGGAACGCCTCGTCCATAACTTGTATATATATATATATATATATATATATATATATATATATATATATGAATCATTTTTCGACATAAGTACACAGTCCATGTTTATAAAAGTTCTTTAGTTTCATTTAAAATTAATGCTTAATTTTTTATAAAATGCTGAATGATTTTATCAGTAAATAATTATTGCATTTAAAATAATTATGGTTGAAGAAAGGATAGAAAAACCAACTTTTCATATAATAATAGATTTATAATTATCCAATGATCTTCGGAAATTAATTTCCATAACTGCAAAAAGAACTGGAGGTATGGAAAACTCAGTATTGCTCAAACGCACAAAACGATTTAATTATCTAATTATATATATATATATATATATATATATATATATATATATATATATATATATATATATATATATATATATAAACCGAGTCAATAAGATAAAGGTAAGTAGCTCTAATTAAACTTTTTTGTTTATTTATTAGAACCCTCCAAAAACAGAAAACTTTCTACAATCTAAAAGCACTCGCGTTAGCATCTTATATAATTTGTGATAAGGGGCCCATTTATTTCTCGGAAACAACTGCACGAAATGGATGAAATTTGGTATGGATCTTTGCTATTAGAATGTGCAGTGAAATAAGTATTATAGTATCCGTTCAATGCAGAGTTAGGGATTAATAGGCATTTTTATTTAAGCTACACCTTTTCTCATAAACTACGAGCCCGATCTGGCTGAAATTATGTATAGACTCTTGTTATAATAAGGTGTGATGACCTAATGTTATGGTGCCATTCTATGCAGAGTTAGGGATGAATTAGAATTGATAGATTAGTATTTAATGCAAAAATTGGTACACATTAAAGCATATGCAACCATCAATTTGACATATAAATCATTTTAAGTAAACGGGCCATAACTTCTGTTCCTTTTTAAAAAGCTTAAAGTCTAGTATATACATAAATATTAATAAGAGGTTAGAAAGTAATTAATCTAGAACAACTCATACTGTAATTATTTGAGATAGCTGTACAAATTTTGGCAAATTTATTGACTTGTAAATGTGTGCTAGAGTATTATGAAGCAAATAAGTCTAACTTAAAGAAAATCATGTTTATGCTATGTTATATTTATTTCTAATTATTAAGTTTTCATAATTTACGACATTTTATTTTCGTCGTCATTTCTTGCGTACTTCTGTACATTATTCATTGTCAATCTCTACTTTAAATCTGCTTACTTTTTTTTCTACTTACAGATAAATGTAATGACTCAAAGCAAATAAAAAATATGTAACTATCCTATAAATAAGTTTAGCCACAATTTATGTATTCATATTTTACGGACTGTTGTCCTCATCTACAGGGTGGTAAAAAAGTCAGGTAACATGTTAAAGGTAGGAAAAACAATATGATCCATTATAATCTCTATTCGTTTAATATTATTTGTTTAAATATTTGAGTATAATATATAAACTTTAATTTTAAATCGATGTGTTGTGTCATTTATATTCTTTCTTTCAGGTATAATGGCCACCCAAAAGTTAACAACGCCGCAAATGGTTGCTATTGTAAGATGTTACACTCAGTACAATAAAAATGCTGCTGAAACTGCTCGCCAGTTCTCTACATTGTTTCCTGGCTTTACTGTAACACGAAAGCATGTAATTAAATTAAATAGGAAATTTTATAAAACCGGTTCTGTTGTTGACTTACCTCGGTCAGGAAGACCAAGAACCGGTCGGTCTGATGAGAATATTGTTACTGTCCAGGCAATTGTGGATGAAACCCCCAAAACATCATCACGAAATATGGCACGCCAATCAGGAATAAAAAGGGGAACAATTCTAAACATTTTGAAGAAAGATTTAAGTTTGAAATCTTACAATGGACGACAATTAACAAAATAAACATATTTCATGTTTGTTTCATTTTATATTTCAATGTATGGTACTTAAATATACGTGTATTGCTAATATCGTTTTTCTTTAAAATGTTACCTGAATTTTTGACCACCCTGTAGGTAGTTGTTGTTTCACTAAGTTCCGGCCAACACATCCTCTGTCCTTCTTCTATAAAGACTAGGATAACAATCCGCAAAAAATGAATACACAATTATGGAGCCTAATCTCAAAGTATTCCCCTATATATATGCATATTATACCATTCGTTACGGACTTGATTATGGAAAACCAGATAAGAACACAAAATTGGATTTATAAGACCATAGAATCCAACTTTGATCGCCGCTTGGGGCCTATTACGTACGTGGTAGATGCGTTGATTCCCTAAGGTTCCAGATGAGTATTGTATGAAAATTGCGATTTCAGTCCTACCCAAACAGGACAGACTGTTACTTGGCTAAAACGTGGCGTGAAAAAAACTATGGAAGGCAATAAGTACTAAGAATACAGTTACAATACTTGACTTTCCTACGACGTCTCAGTTAATAAGGCCAGAGAATGTCGGCTGAAACGTTGTGAACACACAATACACATAAAGTTTGGACAGAGTTTTAAATATGAATATATTATATATTAAAATTATATATATATATATATGTATATATATATATATATATATATATATATATATATATATATATATATGTATCAGAGCAATGAAAACGAAATGTTAACCCAATAAACGCAAGTGCAAACTTCAACCTAATATAAACATTAATATTTATATATTAATATATTATCCCAAGCAAATAAAAAAGCTCAATACCAATACAATAGAGAGTAGATCTTGGCATAAAGAAAAGCAATCAAGACTAAACCAAAATTTAAGTAAATTTATTATTCGACAGAATAACCAAAAAAAAAAAAAAACAATTTTCCAAAAATCATTTTTCAAAAAATTCTTATTTCGCGGAGTTTCCAAAAATAAAGATAATAAATTTACATGTAAATTTTAATTTACAGTGTTGATTTTTTCCTTATATATATATATATATCAGGGGGTAGGACTGCCGACTGTCATCACGACGGTTCTAGGTTCGATCCTCGGCTTGGGAGAGGTGTTAGTCTAGCGGCACTGATGAGTTGTGAAACAACGAAACAGGTCTGTATGTCGATGACTAAAATATATTTTATAAAGCTCCCCTCTTCGGTAGAGCACTATCGTAAATTATCTTACTCGCTACTTAATTTAGCTGAAATAATGCGAAGCTCGCGGTTTGTTTACAAACAAACGTTTGAGCCCTCTACGAGTGGCGGACGGATGTTTATTTAAATAGACATTCGGACAGTTTAATTTCGGCCAGCGATTCCGTAGTCAGGGGGTAGGACTGCCGACTGTCATCACGACGGTTCTAGGTTCGATCCTCGGCTTGGGAGAGGTGTTAGTCTAGCGGCACTGATGAGTTGTGAAACAACGAAACAGGTCTGTATGTCGATGACTAAAATATATTTTATAAAGCTCCCCTCTTCGGTAGAGCACTACCGTAAATTATCTTACTCGCTACTTAATTTAGCTGAAATAATGCGAAGCTCGCGGTTTGTTTACAAACAAACGTTTGAGCCCTCTACGAGTGGCGGACGGATGTTTATTTAAATAGACATTCGGACAGTTTAATTTCGGCCACCGATTCCGTAGTCAGGGGGTAGGACTGCCGACTGTCATCACGACGGTTCTAGGTTCGATCCTCGGCTTGGGAGAGGTGTTAGTCTAGCGGCACTGATGAGTTGTGAAACAACGAAACAGGTCTGTATGTCGATGACTAAAATATATTTTATATATGTATATATATATATAACGAAAGTGCATTTTTACCTAAATGCGAGTTGGGAATAATTTTCCCTTTAACTAATTTGGAACGCCCAAATGGGGAGCGGCATATATATTGTTTTTAAAATATAATTATACATTGACACGTGTTTCGTCGTCTACAACTTACCAGAGTGGCTGAATCTAGAGAGATCCGAAATCGGGACCCCACGGTAAGAAGCCGAACCCCTTACATCTCTTCCACTTCTTTGACTGTTAGGAAATATCTCGATTTACATAGATGTTATTTGTTTTGTTTTTGCGATACGTTTCAACAACAACAAAATATATAGTGTATGTATAAGTATATAAGAAGGCTGTTAGCAATTAAGATATAAGGAGTATCAGGTTAAAAAACATAAGAAAAATTTTGACTCTAGGCAGATTCTTTCCGTTGGACATTGGAATGCAACCAAGCAGCTCATATGTTCTGAGACCGGAAATATAACTAGGTCGAGCTTATATTATTATTTGCATTATTCGGATTATTTTTCTCATATTCTCACGACGTTTCCGTCGATCGTCCGAAGTGAATTTTTTTGGTGGACGGTAAAAAAGAAAAAGAAATTCTATGTTATTTTTCTCTAATCAGCCGTCGTCGTTAGAATAAAAATAATGTGGTTTTCCTTTGAAACGAATTAACGCCAAATGTTTTTCAACCAAGATGAGAATAATAATCTGAACAATACAAATAATACATATTCTCAATCACCATCTAAAAAAATCAGAAACATTTTAAGTTGAGCTTGTTATTTGAAATAATTTCGAAGATACAAGATATACAGGGCGGAACGATAAATTATCACCCTAGAAAAAACAACATGATTCCATTTGCGTTTGATGAAAACCGGTTTCATTTATTTTGTTTTTTGTTGCAGACCAGTTGTGTACAAATCGCAAGAACGATAGGAGCCATCTATCATGTCTGAAAGTGACATAATGTTCAACAAGCCAGAGCGGAGATGCGCCGCTGTACTATTCATGCTCTCTACTGATCCGAGTTATGACAAAATAACTATTGACAGCGTCCTCAACATTCATATACATAAACACTTGAGGGCACAGCTTAATGAATCAGACTTTACTGTCGTTTCAACTGAGGGTCATATCATGCCACCTAACATCGTCGAAATTTGCTTAAACGTCAAGTGTACGTGGATGTGCTGGAGAGTGTGGTGATCTTCTGGCGCAATCAAGTGGTCGTTGGCAAAGGCTGGGTGTAGCAACAGGACTCGGCGCCGGCCCCCAAGTCCAAAGATATCCAGGATTGGCTTCAGAAGAAAGGCTAAGGCATTGTACCCTTCTTATAATCCCCCCTCCTCCTCGACCTGAACCCGCTGGACTACTTCGTTAGGTCATACGTCGAGAACATCAGCATGACCTCCCACAACAACAAAGCCAGCCTGATGGCCGCCATCCGCCGAGTATTCGCTGAGATCCCGCCGGCACTTTTGGAAAAGGAATTCTTCCAGCCGCGGACCCGTATTATATATTAAGGTTGAAGGCGGCTACATTTAATAGATGTCAGGTCTACTACATAATCAAGGTACCTGAATTGACTTTTTACAATAAGTTTTAAAATAAAGATGTGTAGTTTTCTCTAGGGCGACAATTTTATTGCCCTATCCTGCATATATTTAAAAATATAACATCACACACACACATACACCCCCCTCTCTCTCTCTTTCTCTCCGTATATATATATATGTATATATATATATATATATATATATATATATATATATATATATAAGATTGCATTCGAAAGTGACATTGTATACTGGCTAATAGTCTAGGTGCAATAAATTTGTATGCGGTCTCTGTTGGAGCAAAACTAGTGTACTTTGGCCAAGAGGGAAAGTTCTGCAATAAAATTATTATATATAGGAGTATAGAATTCTGTGGACCGTCCCGGTATCCTTGCTTGCTTGCTTGCGAAAATATAGTAAATTTTGATTTTGATTACAATTCTAAATTATGATACCCAACTCATAATTCTTTAGTTTGGAAACAGCGACGATATATTGGGTACAATGTCATATGAAATATTCAGTAGAGAATATACTCTTTAATAATAAATACTAAATCTGTATAAATTAAAATATCATATTTAAGCGCATTTTAAAACCGGGCAACGCTGGGCGCCTCCTGCTAGTATATAGATTATTTGATTTTGTTTTGTCTGTCTCCGGATAATTGTGGGTTTATTCACAAATCTATTTCACCCTTGGATTGGATTATGAAACCTACATATTTTAAAACAATAAAAAAATATATGTTCTTTTTCATATTGAGCACTCTTAATAACCCTGTTTTTAATTCACAAATTTCCCTTCTGAATACCTTTAACTTTATATATATATATATATATATATATATATATATATATATATATAAAGTTAAAGGTATTCAGAAGGAAAATTTGTGAATTAAAAACAGGGTTATTAAGAGTGGTCAATATATATATATATATATATATATATATATATATATATATATATATATATAAAGTGCGTGTGTGTGTGTGTGTGTGTGTGTGCGTGTGTGTGTATGTGTGTGTGATTGTGTTTAATATTGTTCTAAAAATCTCATATTGCGTATCTGGGGGTAAAATAATTTCGACACTTATTAATAACCCTAAAGTTAGTCTGCTGTTTAATAAACAGAAACGATGCTAAAACCTTTCTTTTGTTTGTCTTGGAGTGAATACTATGATGACTGACACTAATGTTACTGTAGTTCTTGCGATTCATGTCGCGGAGTATGATACTTCTAGACAACGGTCACCATATGAAAAAAAAACAAACATTTGTTATTTTAATTGAATTATAATAATGGCTAATACTAGACTATCTGAGACAGAAGAAAAGGACACCAATATATTTTTAGATGACCGGTTGTGTTAGTGAAGAAATCAAATTAAGAATGTGTGTGTGTTTCTTTTTTAGATTTCACTTATTTGATTTTATTGATTATTTTCCTTCGTCGATACTCATGGAACTTTCATAGGAAACTGATCGTATAATCAATAAATGGATATTCAAACAGTTTTTCCATTCAATCTTAAAATTTAAGATATGAAAATGTTATTTAGATTTATGTATGACTGACCGATGGGTATGACGTAAAATTCCGGTCGTTGATGAAGAGGATTTCGTGATTACAAAGTATCTCTTTTCTTTCGATTATTCCCATATCAATTTCATCACGGGCTACTTACCAACAATTTGACCCCTATTAAATATAGTGAGTGGGCAGGCCCCCACCGTATACGTGAAAAAAAAAATCTAAAGAGATTAGGATATGCGTGGACTTCTCGACCGGATTGAATGCGGCGCTCAAGGCCCATCACTACCCTCTACCAAACCCAGACGAAATATTCCCTAAGTTAAATATATCGGATATTTTTTTTCCCCAAAATAGACTTAAGCGAGGCGTACCTACAAATACAAGTAGAGGAAGATAGCTCGAAACTTTTGTGTATCTCAACGCACAAATGAATTTATAAATTCAATAGATTAGCATTTGGTATAAAAGTAACACCTGCAATCTTCTTTACAGCTTATTTATGTACCTATAAAGTTGAGTGTTTCGCTCTGACACTTTTTCGATTCTATCTGATGGTATATAAGTCATTTTTTTAATTTCTGAATCACTACTATATATTAGGTACAATATAATAATCACTACAATATATTGGGTACAATATAATAATCACTACTATATATTGGGTACAATATAATAATCACTACTATATATTGGGTACAATATAATAATCACTACTATATATTAAGTACAATATAATAATCACTACTATATATTGGGTACAATATAATAATAACTACTATATATTGGGTACAATATAATAATCACTACTATATATTGGGTACAATATAATAATCACTACTATATATTAAGTACAATATAATAATCACTACTATATATTGGGTACAATATAATAATCACTACTATATATTGGGTACAATATAATAATCAATACTATATATTGGGTACAATATAATAATCACTACTATATATTAAGTACAATATAATAATCACTACAATATATTGGGTACAATATAATAATCACTACTATATATTGGGTACAATATAATAATCACTACTATATATTAAGTACAATATAATAATCACTACTATATATTGGGTACAATATAATAATAACTACTATATATTGGGTACAATATAATAATCACTACTATATATTGGGTACAATATAATAATCACTACTATATATTAAGTACAATATAATAATCACTACTATATATTGGGTACAATATAATAATCACTACTATATATTGGGTACAATATAATAATCAATACTATATATTGGGTACAATATAATAATCACTACTATATATTAAGTACAATATAATAATCACTACAATATATTGGGTACAATATAATAATCACTACTATATATTGGGTACAATATAATAATCACTACTATATATTGGGTACAATATAATAATCACTACTATATATTGGGTACAATATAATAATCACTACTATATATTGGGTACAATATAATAATCACTACTATATATTAAGTACAATATAATAATCACTACTATATATTAAGTACAATATAACAATCACTACTATATATTGGGTACAATATAATAATCACTACTATATATTGGGTACAATATAATAATCACTACTATATATCAAGTACAATATAATAATCACTACAATATATTGGGTACAATAAAATAATCACTACTATATATTGGGTACAATATAATAATCACTACTATATATTGGGTACAATATAATAATCACTACTATATATTGGGTACAATATAATAATCACTACTATATATTAGGTACAATATAATAATCACTACTATATATTGGGTACAATATAATAATCACTAATATATATTGGGTACAATATAATAATCACTACTATATATTGGGTACAATATAATAATCACTACTATATATTAGGTACAATATAATAATCACTACTATATATTGGGTACAATATAATAATCACTACTATATATTGGGTACAATATAATAATCACTACTATATATTGGGTACAATATAATAATCACTACTATATATTAGGTACAATATAATAATCACTACTATATATTGGGTATAATATAATAATCACTACTATATATTGGGTACAATATAATAATCACTACTATATATTTGGTACAATATAATATTCGACAGGGATTAGACTATAATAATACGAAATCCACATAAATTAAAATACCTAGTAAAGTCGATTTTTTTTCACTATGGCATTGATCTTATAAGTTTACGTTTTCTAGTTAAACAGGCATACATAATGAATCATACACTACAATTAATTTTTTTTCTTTTGTTAAAAAACATAAAAAATCATTTCAAAGTTTTTTGGTTATAATTACTTTTTACATGAAATTTAGAAAACATTTCAAATTATTTCATTCATAATCAACTTTCCTTTAAAATAATATATAACAGAGCCATTAGTACAAAAACGATGCGCGTTAACCGAGTTTCCTTTTTCCGTTTGCTTTATTTTTTTGTATTTAGCTATCCCATTCGCGACCGAGTACTTTGTTTAATTTCTTTTCATCACAGTCTGACACCGTATATATATATATATATATATATATATATATATATATATATATATATATATATATATATATATAGAGAGAGAGAGAGAGAGAGAGAGAGAGAGAGAAAGAGAGAGAGAGAGAAATAAAAAGGAACAAACTGTATTATGTGTTCATCAACGTTTCGTCTTTATTTCGAGACTTAAAAATAAAGACGAAACGTTGATGAACACATAATACGGTTTGTTCCTTTTTATTTCTCTATTTTGTCGGAATACTATTTCCATTATTTTCATCATACACACACACACACACACACATATATATATACATATATATATATGTGTGTGTGTGTGTGTGTGTGTGTGTGTGTGTGTGTGTGTGATTAAACTATCTAATTCTATTTCATCGTTTTCCTCGGCCTGTTTATTTATTTATTTATTTTTTATTCATAATTCAAGATTTTACGTAAATGTACTTTCATGCAATATTTACTACCTTATAAAGAAGATCCTTGTTCGTTTTTCATACTTTTTCTGTTGGTACACGCGTATAACTCGATTCATTAATTCGCCTGAAGGTTATATTTTAGAAACAAGTATAATTTTAAACGCACATGTATGAAATAAAGTAAATTTTGTTTCAGCAACATCTCAGATTGTGATATCTTAAAATATGTCTGATAATTTTACTTCATTTTTTTTAAGATGATTAAATAACTAAAAGATCAACACCATTAATCAAAAATATAAAAGGGCAGATTTAATTGTGAAATTTCTTCTTTCCAATTATTAGCTCATAGCAGTTACATGAGGAATTTTTTTGGTTTAAATGGTTGCGGAGTATAATGCGTTAAATTGAGTGATGGTTTAGTTCCAGGCACGTGCACGAAAGCGCAAACTATTAACCGTGGTTATATTACGATACATCTGCATTGAATCAAGAGTTATGTGCGTAAACGTATCTTGGTGCCAAAAATACGTTTCATGATCAGTATCCGTTTTGTCCACCGCTTGGCAGGACTTCTCTGTTCGTAGTCTAACTACGAGCGACAGACGAGAATTCTACTCCAGGACAACACATTCTATTTCTGAAAAAAAAAAAAAACAGCTCACTTATGATCTCTCTTTTCCTCAAGTGTGTTTCTTTAAATAACGTTCATTTATATTTTTGTTTACATGTTGGTGTTTTTTCAGGACAAGGTGTATCTCGTATCCTATGCTCGTCCTACGCAAGAGACGAGGAGACGAGGTGAAATACAAGGATACCATATTTTGTTTATGACAAAAGCCAATAAACCTAGCGACTCTTTTCTTATTCAATATTCAACTCCAGTCAGCTGCGACTACACACCGCCAATAACTTTTATTTAGATGCTCTTCCAGACCAAGCACTCTTGAAACATTAGTTCTTCTTTCTCTGAACCATTAAATATACTTTAAACTACCTCACTGGTGCAAAATGACCATCTGTAAGGTTCACCCTTACATTAATGATTATAATTTTTGCCTCTGTTTGTGTATGCGCATCTGTGTGAGAGAGTGAGAGAGATGATCTGAAAACTCATTTTCTATAATATAGGTCCCACCCATCTGTGTGTTTATACTTATATATGTCCGACTAAAACTTTTGAAAGACGCGTTGGAACCTAACGGAAGTGGTATCGTTCTACGGCGGGCCCCTTCGGACAACGAATACAGAAAAATTGGCTCCAAACATTAATTCCTTCATCCTCAGCGAGGAACTTTTCTACAAGGAGGGGTCATCCCCTCTTTTCAATTGATTAGCTTTAATTTCGACCTTCGCCCGATTTTGCGATGGACGCAAATGCAAAGACGTCACGTTTATTTTTTCACGATCTTTTCCTCCTTCTCGGCACGGGTTCGAGCCTGCCTGCGTACTACAACTTTTTTTTGTTGCTCAACCAACACCCTTACATACACTTCAAAACATCCGGGCAATGCTGGGTACCCAAGCTAGTAAAACATAAAATATCGAAACATAATTCAAATCAAACACGTTTGAATGTAATTTTCTACACAACTGACTAACGTTTTGTTGTGGAGACGCCCACTAATTAACATAGGCGGGTGAGCGAGATATATAAAAGTATCAATCACAACTACCAGGGGAGTTCTGCAACGACCGCCAAATAGGCAAGACACCTACGTTGCCTCCAGTAAGACATGCAACCCGCCACCTGCCGGAATATCTTCAACTGAAGTATATCTGAAGACATGTAAATATGTATATAACTTTTCTTCCTAATATATTAATGTATACCTTTACTTTCCGTGTTCTTGTTAATTATTTGTGCAGACACAACACTTTTATATGTTACGTTTGGTTTTACACCTTTTCTTCTCGAAAGTGTTTGACTTTTAATAGTGACCAAAACGTGTAAGTATACTGTAGCCACCATTACAGTCTGAAGGGAAGAGTGATAATATAGAAAAAAAGCGTAAAATATAAATCGCTAAAACGTAAAATTGCGCAAGTTATGTAAGGAAGTTGATTTTAATATGGAAAATATAAATTATACGTTTTCGTTTTTAATTTGGTATAGGAGTTCATAAGCGTTAATAACATTTTTCCATTAGGTAATAAAATACTGGACGAAAAACTGCAAATAAGCGTATATTGTTCATCAAATATTTAGAAATTTAAACATACATTTTCCATAATATTCTATTACAACTCATCAAGGCCAAATGTAACTCAAGGATAATGGTGGTGTGATTTTCAGAGGATTAAAAATGAATAGTGGGAGGGGCAGAGTTTGATGAATTAAGAGTGCAGCTCAAAAAGTATTGATTGACATTGGACTTGAAAAGGATGATTTATTTTTAGTTAACAGGGAAAAACTTCTGCTTTTATGTGTTCCACAGATGCGAATCTCTTGAAAAGTAATTTTGTCCACGGTAGTTCTTATTAGTTTTCGCAACATAGAGGAAAATTCCTATTACATATAGTGGGTTCTCTCCGTAATAAATGCAGCAAATAAGTGTATTTCGTAACATATATAGGTATTCGGGTAAGTATATGCCTGAACTATTAAAAAAAAAAAAACTTTCTTAAAATTTATTCAATGTTATTATTGTTTAAAATACGAGATCCACATTGCTGTGTATAAATAACACGAATATAACGATAATCGGAAGTTAAGAACCAGGCGCATGCGTAATCGAGAAAAGCATTCAGTGACTAAGCGTCTTTATTTATTCGTCTATGTGTTTCGATGATTTGATAAAAGGTTGCTAGTGTGCGAGTCATATTGCAGACGAAGACGCCAAGGCGTAAATGCAAATGACAACACACTTTCTATGTCTTTCTTATTGATGGTAAGCACGAAGCCGAAACATAAATAACAAAAAATAGAACATAAAAATAAATGTTGTTTTTGTTTTTCAAATAACTCAGATGCAAGTCCTGAATGCTGAATAAGAGCGAATTATAAAGGTGGAGTGATGATTGGGGTTTGGGTAAATAAGTGTCGGGTTTACAACTCACAAACAAACTACATAAACATAGACACACGCGATCGCATACACATTTATCGTATGTAAATCATGTTCCGTTGCCTGTGAATGTTTTATGTGGTGGCTGGCTTGCCATGTTCTTTCATGGCATCGGAATCGGCTGGCTGTACACATCCCCCTTAAAGTTATTTTTCTCTTCAGTTCAGTTATTAACGCATGGTCTTTTATAGCATTTATTTATCGGAATTTGTCGGATTTCGCTTCAAAAAACTCAAATAACAAATATTTCACCTTTTCCATAGCTAAATCAGGTTTGTAAGACTAAACTAAACACACACACACACATACACATACACACACACACACACACACACACATATATATATATGTATGCTTAGCTACACATTCATAAACATGTTTCGGTTAATGTAAGGCTAACAAAAAATACTCATGAATGTGTAGCGACATATAAATTCTAATGTAAAACAAATAAAATGTATATCTTGCCCTACTTCGATAATGCGCGCTCTTGTACGAATCTCACAAAATTTCATTGGTTGCTTCACCTCTGGAAATAGTAACCTGGAATATATATATATATATATATATATATATATATATTTATATATATATATGATGAGGAATCAAGGTTGGAACCATGGAAGGAAAATGCGGAACACAGATTAGGTGTAAGAAAGATATGTTAAGCAAAAGGTTACACGAAGATAATAAATTTTAAGCGGAGCTTACTATCCGGGGGTGTCCATTGTAGGTAGTCGTACTACTAGTACTCCTGCTGATTCTACGGTATTATGATACCGCTCTCTGAGAGGGTTATCTCGCATCGTAATATATTGCTGGAAGGATCTTTTGTGCAGGTAAGTTTCGATCTCACAACAATATACATATAACTTTCTTTCCATTTTATTTTTGCTAGGAATGGGACATCCTACCGGATGTTAGGCATTCAACCGTTAGCAAAGGTATTCCAACGAATATTTTCTAAATTCTCCCTTTTCCTATAATTGTTTCGATCTCTCGTGAACTTGTTTCCCTGGCTATATAGGGCAGGTACTTTTTGATCAGTTCGGTTGCTGCTGTAATTACTGGAATAATAGCGATCTTCCTAACTTTCCGGTTTCTTTTTATGTCGTAAATAAGACTTTCATATTACATTATATCTTTTTTTCTCAGCTCTGTTCCTAATTTATAAAGGGAGAAAATGGGGAAATTTTCAGAATGGAAGGCCGTCTTTACCTCGATATAGCATCTAAAAAAAAAAAAAAAAAAAAAGGATCCTTCAGGCCGCTCTCGACAATAGTTGGCCACTTAGCTTAGGTTACTTGCAAACATGGTGCAACATTGTTCTATATTTGCTCCGTCCTGCTAAAAAATGTACTAAATAACATCCTAAATTGCGACTTTTTGTATTTATTCTCTGCAGCTTAATCTGGACGTTAGTTTTGCATTATAATTAGTATTCTTATTTTTAGCTCCTACGGCATCCATAATATTTCAATACATTTGGTGGAATTCTGTACGACAAAACTTTTTTATAGTTAGTGTAATTAGTTTTAGTAGCATTATTTTGATTTTGTTAACGTTTGACATACCTAGCATGTCAACGGCAAATCATTGGAAATTTACCGCATTTCTAATACAATTATAGATGAGAATTATCTTTTTATTATTCGTAATATTAAGAGTAATAGTAGTAGTTGTACTAGTAATACTATTTATTTTTATTACATTATCACCCCAAACAAGGCATATTGCCACTTTGATGTAGGGGGCTACTATCAGGGACATAAACTACAGGGGTACTATGTGGGGAGTTGGGCAGCAAGATGTCGGTTCACGTTACACTTGAACTTCTGCATGTCAGTACAGTTGGGGAAGCAGGAACTCGGAAGGGAATTCCAAAGCCTAGCGGTTCTGGGGAAGAAACTACTGGAGTAGAAGGCTCTCTTACATCTAGGGATCTCAACTGTGAAGGGGTGAGATTTTGCTGCTTGTCGGGTTTGTGGGGATATTTACGTCAGGGGGGTACAAGTGCTTGCAGTTCGTCGGAGCATTCATCATTAAAATACTTGTCGAACAAGCAGAGGGATGCAACATTTCGTCGATGGGACAGAGGATGGAGCTTAGATGACAGTTCAGGACCTATCAGGTTGGCGACTCTTTTTTTAATCTTGTCTGGGAGTGAGAGACTAGTAGCAGATGCACCAGCCCAAATATGACAACAATAATCCATACATGGGCGAATGGTGATCTTATAGAGGTATAGGATACTTTCGGGTGTTAGTAGCTTTCTAGCACGGTAGAGAGAACCTACCTTTTTCGCAACGGTCCTGGCAATGCTCTCAATGTAATTTTTCCAACTCATGTTTTCTGTGAACGTTAGGCAGAGGAGTTTAAAAGATGTACTTTCAGATAAAGAGTATTTGGCCATTGCTGTTGGTGGTAGAGATGATTTCTTGTAGTGGTTTTGTTGTGTCAGATAGAGCATCTCAAGATTCATTGTATTTTGCGATGTAAATGCTATCTCCATCTTTTTTATTATATAAATCACTTTGTATGTGTGTGTGTGCGAGAGAGAGAGAGAGAGAGAGAGAGAGAAAGAGATAGAGAAGAATATATATATTGAGAGAGTAGTTTTGGGGCTTGGGTATAGAAGTGTCGGGTTTACAACTCGCAAACAAACTACATGAACATAGACACACGCGATCGCATACACATTTATCGTATGTAAATCATGTTCCGTTGCCTATGAATGTTTTATATTCTTAAATTATGAAACGGCTGAACCTATCTTTTGAATGTTACACACAAAGCTAATGTATATGTCTGGCAGTGTTCTTAGATATGTTTTGAAATTCATGCGATAAGTATCGAAAATCGAAAAAAAATCCGATCTAAAAGATAGATTTACTCTCTTATAGATAAAAAAGAAAAAAAAATACAGGGGAATATTTTACGTTACAACGGCCAAGGGAGATAATAAAATTTCAGCAACTCATTTCTTCTTAAAAACAGATTTATTATAATCTGGAGATATAGCTCGAATGATCTCTTAGTTCAAGCCCAGGTGTACCTTTTTTTAATTTTTTCTTATTAATGAGCTCAACTTACGAGAAAAGAAGAAGTACCATTTAAAATCGCCGTGAATCATTTATTATTTTACACGTAAACATTTTTTTTTACATGGAGGTCACCACTTATCAAGGCCCAGAAGCCACTCAGGGATAAGGGTTATTGTGTGTACAGTAATCAATGGGGTAGTGTTGTATTATTCGTTAGTATTAGAGATTTGATAAAGTGTCATTACTTAAGGAGGCGGTTCATCAGGAATTTGTTTATGTTGGACTTGAAGACATCCAAGTTGAAGTTAGGAGGAAAACAGGCACGTGGTAGAGAGTTCCACATGCGTGCACTTCTAAGAAAGAAGCTTTGTTCATGGAATCTACATTTGGATTTAGGCACAGATAAAGATTGGGGAAAGACGGGTAGTTTTCGTGAAAGATTGGCGAGGGAGGACCAGAGATTAGAGTCCAGACGAGTACTTGCCATGGAAATAACGATAAAACAAAGATAGGCTCGCAAAGTCTCTTCTGTGGGAGAGAGGTTGCAGGGAAGAGAAAAGGGCATCCACCACTAAGCCGCGAAGTCTATTTTGTACTCTGTCAAGGCAGGACAGGCTATTTTAGCAGCTCCTGCCCAGATGTGGTAGCAGTACTCCATCCTTGGACGTACTTGACTTTTATATAGATAGAGAATTGTATCATTAGTGAGATATCTTCTGGAGCCGTGAAGCATCCCACCATTTTCCCAGCAACCTTGGCAACAGACTTGATGTACGTGTTCCATTTCAGATCAGGAGTAAAGGTCACCCCAGAAGCTTATCAAAACATGGGGCCTCCTCTAGACGAGAGCCACCCATTTCAATTGATGCCAGATAGTGATCAGAGCGTTTATGATGTAAAGATAGGAGCTTGATTTTAGATGAATTAAAGGTAACCATCCACCTATTCCCCCACTGTACCACGCGCTCAAGATCAGAGGATGGAGAATCGGAGAGAACATTGTCATTTACGGCCTTTGAGGTGTTGCCATAGATGGTCGTGTCATCAGCATAGATATCAACGAATGGTTTAAGTATGTGTTTTGGGAGATCATTGATGTAAATCAGGAAGGGAGTTGGGCCCAGGATAGACCCCTGAGTGACTCCAGCATTAATACTGAGGGCCTCTGATTTCTGCCCATCAACCACTACTCTTATGAGCCTATCAGAGAGAAATGATTTAATGATTGAGAAAACATTTCCAGTTATACTGTGGCTGTAGGCCTTTATGCCATACCTTATCGAAGGCCTTTGATATGTCATGAGCAATTGCCCTAGAAATGAAACCTTTGTCGAGAGATTCGCGAATCCTATGAGATATAACCGTTAGCACATCTGCTGTAGATCTAGCAGAACGGAAACCATATTGCGTGTCACTAAGAAGGCCATTACTGCTGAGGTAGTTGGTTACTTCTCTATTTAATATGGATTCCAGCAACTTACTCATGACACACAGGAGACTTATTGGTCTGTACTGAGAGGAAGATTACTTATCATCTGAATTCTTAAATACATGGCATACTGATGAGGTTTTCCAGGGTGTTAGAAAGCACTTTTCCTTAAGGCAACGCTTAAACAATTTTGTAAGTATGGGAGCAAGTTTTAATTGAAGCTTTTTTAACGCTATAATTGGGATACCTTCAGGGCCAGTTGCTTTACTGGAATCAAGGTTCTTGATTAGCTTGGCGACCTCACGCACAGATGTTTGTATGTTACCTAGAATGTTGTGTGTTATAGGAGGAAATACGGGGAGTTGATGACCTTGATAGGAGGAAATACGGGGAGTTGATGACCTCCAAACATTAATCAGAAGTAAGTTTTCAGGGCATTCATCATCAAGCCCAATTATGAGCTGACGTGATATGGTAAATAAACACAGACAGAATTTGATGAACAACGTTATCATTATTATTTACTTTTTTTATTTTGAATTGATCCACCGGGAAAATTATTCCTCGTAATATATAATAATCAATGGAGATTTGGTTCTATAATACATACACAATCTGCATAAATTAAAATATCATGTTAAAGCGTTTTGTACGACCGGGCTGCCAGTTAGTTTTATGTATGCGTGACAGATCAACAGACCACCCGACAATGCATAATATTGAGATGCGCGGACGCAGCTGAAAAAAAGTTTCAATTAGATTCAATCGTTTTACAAGGTTCAACAACAAGTGCTTATTAACGACAATTTTATCGATCAGAGACGATGCTAAATGAAATAAAACTTGCGACATATGTCAAAATAGAGAGAAAAGTTGAAAGCAAATATACCGGGTCAATCGTAAAGATACGGCAATTGAATCTGTTCGTTTAACGAATGGAATTGTATTTCAAATTTAAGATCGATAGAAAAAAAAAAAAAAACAGCATCACAGTCTGACACTTGGAAAAAGTACGGATGTTTAAACTGCGTTTTTAGCGATGACGAGAATGTTTCTAACTGGAGTGTGACAAGTACACGGACATACATGTAAACTACAACTTGGCCTATAAAAGATATGTTTTTATTTTAAAGTGGCCAAACAAATTAAATTATATTTCACACCGAAACATGACAGGTAAATAAACAACCCCAAGTGTGACAGACAAACAATGATATATATATTAAAACTGTAATGTGACAGAGAAAAGATAACCTCTAAAAAACTGAAGTATGTCAAAAAATTTCAAAGTGTAACGTTACACACACACACACACACGCATATATATGTATATATATATATATATATATATATAATTTAAAGGAGATTAGAATAATAGTCTAAAGAGCCAAGTGTATTTTAATGTAATAGTGAAATTACTAGTTTAATTAAAATACAGGAAATGCTCGTTGTAATTTAGATATATAATAAGCTCGATAGTTAAATGTCCTAGAGCTAATTCAATATTAAGTAATGTGATTTATAATTTAAAATTTTTAAAAATTTTTAAAATTTAAAAATCAAAATTTAATTAAATTAAAAATCAGTTTCATAAGAAGGAACAACAACAAAGTCAATTATCTGTACGATCGTTTCGGAAATCCGTGCTTTTTATTTGTGGTATACATGAAGTCACGTAGAACAATTATACATAGTTTTTTTGGTAAGCACGGTCTCCTCATCAGCAAATTTAGGAGGATTTCTATTGAATTGAAAAGACACCAAAAATAAACCTAGCATTAAAAGTAATTCCAAAAACCTAGAAACAAACATAGCTAGAGAATTTTTTAAAATATTAGATAAGAATTTTAAAGCCCCCCATAGATATAATAAGATTTTCAATAAGAACACAATTAAAGTCTCTTACTCTACTATGCCTAACCTTCATCAGAAAATAATTAGCTCTAATAATAATAAAATTAATAAACTACAAAATGCAACTATACAAAATACACCAGACTGTAACTGTAGAAGAAAAAATAAATGTCCCCTACAAGGCTCATGTAAAATTAAAAAAATAAAAAATGTCATCTATAGCTGCACAGTATCAAAAACTCCAAATATACAAGAACCTATCAACAGCCATAACCCAACTATCAGATTAAATAATAACACCAACTTAAATCAATCTACCGATCAATTATTAACCAACCCACCACATTATAATCCAACAATAGACCTAACGGAAAATAATCATAATAATCAAGAGGTAATATATATTGGTTCCACATCTGGCCCAATAAAACATAGAATTTCAACGCACAAACATTCTTTTAAAAATAACTCTCTATCAAACCAAACTACTCTATCCAACTATATTTGGCAACTAGAAAATAGCAATATCTCTTTCAACTTAAAATGGCAAATAATTGAGACTTGCAAATCATATAAACCAGGAGATAAATTTTGTACATTATGTATAAAAGAAACCCTAAAAATTTTAAAATATGAAGATATAAAAAGCACAACCAAACTAGTAAATTCAAGAGATGAGCTTCTATCATGTAATCATAAACGTTGGTTTAAATTTAATAAATATAAACCACCTTAAATCATTAAAAATTACTCATTAGTAAAAATAGATTTTTTTTTTTAATAAATTAAGTTAAACCAATTACCGCCCTTAGACTCGTAAATCAAATAATAAATAAAGCCATGACAATTATCTCCCCTTAAAAACTTGCAAAAAAAAATACTCTCTCTCTATAGATATTAACTGTAGCGTCTTTAAATCTAAATACGCTAACGGAAACAATTTACTGCACGAGCGTCGCCCTTTTAAAATTCATCATTCAATAAAATAAAAAGCTATAGCAAACATCTAAATGACTACTTTAAATACAGTTCCTGATTTCAAAAAAAGAAAAACCAAAAGGTAATTATATATCTATATATTTTTAAATCAAATTTATTATGTAAATTCAAAAAAATATATATTTTTTCTACTCATTTCTATCTCTAACCTATACCAATTTTCTTATTAATTTTCTTATAAATTTTAAATCCAAACCTTTTACTTCAATTTTTCAGATTCATCTGCCTTACTTTTAATGCTAGGTTTATTTTTGGTGTCTTTTCAATTCAATAGAAATCCTCCTAAATTTGCTGATGAGGAGACCGTGCTTACCAAAAAAACTATGTATAATTGTTCTACGTGACTTCATGTATACCACAAATAAAAAGCACGGATTTCCGAAACGATCGTACAGATAATTGACTTTGTTGTTGTTCCTTCTTATGAAACTGATTTTTAATTTAATTAAATTTTGATTTTAAAATTTTAAAAATTTAAAAAATTTTTAAATTATAAATCACATTACTTAATATATATATATATATATATATATATATATATATATATATATATATATATATATATATATATATATATATATAACGATGGGACGATTCCAAAACTTTTCCCGATTCTAATACAATTACCGAGTTCCTTTTAAATCCCCGATTTCGATACAATTACTGATTCCGATTCATTTTACATTTCTAAATAGAGATTTGCTTCTTTATTTTTTTACTTCACGTAATGTCTGCATGTACTTTCACAAACATAAAAATAGACTTTAGGGAGCGTATAGTACACGAGTCTAAATATTTTTCTCAAAAATTTTCTTTGTAATTGATTAAAAATAGTGAAGTTTCCTTACTTGGTCATTAATTTTGCAAAATGCAATTTGAAAATAATTGACGATTGATATGTAAATAAGATGATGTCGGAACAGTTGATGTTGATGTTGAGTGGCTTCTGGGCCTTGATAAGTGGTGACCACTGTGTAAAAAGAAACAAAAAAAACAGAATAATTTACAAAGCCACTTTTTCATTTTTCAAAAAGAGTTTCTAAAGAATATAGGATTTATTTAGAATATTAATCTTAACATGTGAAAAATGGAGCAGGTCTGCATAGTTTTACTTTTATTATAATCATTTGATCGATTCCTTATCACCGGAATATAAGATATATGAGTAGATTTATTTGTTTTACTGCAAAAAGAAAACTAGTAATAGATAACAACAACAACAACAATAATGATAACATTAATAATAATAATAATAATAATAATAATAATAATAATAATAATAATAATAATACTACTAATAATAATAATAATGATTTCGTTTATCAACGTCTCCCTGAAAAGAGATGGAATTAATTTCCGGAGTACTTCCCTCAATTCAGGCTCCAAACCAAGAGCTTCAAAGATCAAGAGTTTTCCTAGGGATGTTGGTGGTACTGGCAATAGCAGAGGTCTGAAGGGCACCTAAAACATCGGGATTCGGAGTTTTTTTCCAATTGTCCTTCCAGACGACTTGATACTATTCCTAGCGTACCAACTACGACCGGGATTATTTGTGTTTCACCTCCGTGTATACACTTTATTCCCAACGCCAATGGAGCATAATTGCCCCACTTCTTGTTCTTCTCTCACGCTCCTGTCCAAGGATACTGAGATGTCTACAAGTTGTCAGTTTTTTTTAGACCTTGTCAATGACGACAACACCCGGAGGATTATGTTCCAATTGCTTGGTCATTATTACATTTTTGTCCCGCCATACATCTACATAGCCATCCTCATTTGTTCTCACTTTATAAGGCACTTCCTGAAACCCATTTCCAGCATGCTGTACCCCAACCTTCTTACATACCTCCCAATATATCCAAAATCCCATGCGATCATGTCTTTGGCGGTACTCTCTCTTATAATAATAATAATAATAATAATAATAATAATAATAATAATAATAATAATAATCAAACCCATCCAAGCAAGAAGACCAGATGTCGTAATAATTAACAAGGAAGAAAAATCCTGTTAAATCGTAGACTTTGCTGTCCCAGCTGACCACAGGATGAGTATGAAAGAAAAGGAGAAACGAAGCAAATACACAGAGCTAGCCAGAGAGTTAAAAGGGATTTGGATGATGAAGAAAATCCAAATAGTACCGATAATAGTAGGAACACTAAGAACAATTCCGAAAAACTTCGAAAAAAGAATGTCAGAAATTGGAATCAGAGGAATAACTGCAAAAATGGAACGACTAACGATAATGAAAACAGCTGAAATATTAAGAAAAACCCTTGAATGCGGAGAATAATACAAGAAGACAATATAACGAAGAAGCGTAACAGGGAATGAAGAACACCGAAGCTGTATGTCTACAAGTTCTACACCCTCATTGTCTCATCACCGTTCCCCCCAATAGAAAAGTGATACCAAAGAGCCGAGAAGGGTCAAGAAGGATTGAAAGACCGAGGAGAGAGCGCTGGGACCTTGGGGAGTCTTAGTGCCGTTCAAATTGAAATATAAACCAATGGCCTCTGCCAGCGAGAAATCAATGGTAAGCGGCTGTTGCGATGACGCAAATTCATTTGCAAATAATATCGAAGGAGGTGGAGAGAGCTGGACGTCTAGGGAGACTTGTTGTCACTCAGCTTCCAAAGAACACCACAGGTTTCCAATCAGATCGTTTGTTGACTTGTGTGAAAGCTCCACGTGAGCCAATAATAATGCAAATTGCTAGATAACCACTCTCAGCTAAGACACGCACAAAAACAAGATTTTATCTTTTTAGCTGAGTACGTATGAACACCTTGAAAACTTAGCGAAATAAAAATAAAGGCAACCATTAGAGAATTTAGAGTAAGAGACAAGTTTTGTATATAAATTAAACGTAAGATGATAATCATTTCCGGGTAATTTTACTGTTTTATGGATGTTCATTAATTATGTTGAGCTTGAGGGGGAGATTCGAAAAAGTGGTCAAAAACAAATATATTACAAATAAATGTTTTCAAAGGCAAGATAAGTTACCTTTATACCTAGCTAAATAAATTGTTTATGTTTTTAAATACTTTTAAACCGTGATTTAGTTCGAAAGTAGTGTCTACCGTTATGTCAAAACACAAAAATAGCCGCGATTTGACCCTTAAATAGTTCAACATAGGGTAGAACCCTTGGATACGGTGGCCCTTGGATATTGTTATTAAAGTTAAGATGTGGAATACGATGTGCTTACGGCCCCTGGCTACGGTGTTTGCCCCGACTTAAGGTTTTATTTATAATGTTATGTGATTATATACATATGTATTATATACTGTAATGTATTTTGTTACTAATTTTTAATGCTGTATCCCGCGGTCCTGCTGTAAAAATTAAAAAAGTTCAGTTAGAAACCTACACAATAAATGTTACTGTAAAATACATACAAAGATACATAATGTATAAATTCAAATATGAAACAAAATTTAATTAAAAAACATATTAGTAATTAAATTTATAAAACTTTCTTTCAAATGCCTTTAAAATTGTTTTAAGATTACACTTACATTTTAATGTCAGCAAGTTTTCACCATCTTTTATATTTGTCTTATCAGCGGAAGAGAAACAGTAAAGTAGCCGGTGGATGTGTGTATAATGATATTGTCAGTGTATATTTAACGAGTCTCTATAAAATTATGAGTGTTAAACATTCTGATATGCGATCCATCTAGTGTATGTTTATGACAGTACGTATAACATTTATGCTCGTCTTAACCGTGTTGTGATATGTGATTGTCTAGTATTCTCTATTGTGTGTGGATGTGTGTATACATATATTGCCAGTTCATCGACAGGATATAAACAAGAGACGGCCTCGGTTAAAACACAAACAAAAACACAACTCGCCAATATTCCTTCTATGCGCCCTAAAATTAAAGGCACTTGTTGCAATATTTTTTATAATGGGATATGATCCCGCACAGTCGGGAGATTCTATTTATATACGATGCTGCTAGGAACTGAAGAGTCAAATTAATTCACGTTCTGCTACCAACCAATCAGAAACCAGAATTGCTCCATAGATATTAAACCTTTCTGTAGCAATTTCGCATATGTTTTCTTCGTATCAATACGGGAAGAATATTTTGCTCTGTGGATTCCAACTCGAGAACTGTCTACTGAGAACCAGTCACCTCCAGGACTTGTGTAGAACAACTAACCATCAAAAACTGTTCTGAAACTAAACATGGCTTACACTTCTGAACGCGAAAACACTCAGGCGTGAATTATATTTTGATATAATCATTTATTTCTTATTGGGTTGCTATTCAAAGTTGTCACGCTTTGTATAAAACTACATCTTGCTAAGTCGCCTGCTTCTGACGTCTACGGTTGTCCTGTGCAAAAATCCCGTCCGTCAGCTAACACGTTCCGCATCAAACCGCTCTCCCCAGTAACTAAATGTCTACGTATCCCAATTTATCTTTCCCATTACGTCATCACTACACATAGCCCAAAGGTCCTTGCTGGGTTTTTGGCACGTATTTTTGTTTATATTATCGTTAGCACCAATCCCATCGATCAAGTTCACATCAAGTTGACAATTATTAAATATAACTATTTCACTTTTTCGCATCGATAACATTTCTTTTGGCATTCTATTTTTACTAATGATAATAATCTATGATTTTAATACTTTCCAATGTTTTCCAGTAAATTAACAACGTAACACACCACCAAATTATTTTAATGATATTAAGATCAAAGAATCATTTTTATTAGTTCGCTAATTTATTACATTCTACCTCCATTCAAAACAATGTTTTATACGTTTAAAAATTATTTTACTATAAGTGTACAGACATGGGAAAGGGGGGGGGGATCTGGAGTTAGAACGAAAACTTTGACTGCAGAGGTAAAATTCTTTAAACATTTACCTTTATTTTGGCCCCTAAACATTTATTGTTTTGGCCTCAAATCGAATTACAAATTTGATCGATGTCCAAGTAACCTACATCTAAAATTTCAAGGGTTTAGATCCAAAATTGGCGGAGGAGTTTGGTAGATTTTGAGAGAGTTTTCAAAGGGTAAATTGTTGAACTTGGACCCATTGACAGCCAAATTTCTGGCCGAAAACCTATTAAAAAATTTCCCAAATCTCAATACCCTTTATGACAAATCTCGAGTTTCTAGACTGAAAATTGATAGAGTAAGTTTTGTAGGGAAATATACACAGACAGACAGACACTTTTACTTTTATAGATATATAGATCTATAGGGTTAAGTTTTAATTGTAGTTTAAAGAAATAATAAGGCTACAATTTTTCCAATTCCGATACCGATTCCTATACCAGAACACTTTCCTGTTTTTCCGATTTCCGATCCTGATTCTGATTAATCGTCCCACTACTAATATATTCAGAATATAATTGTGAGAGATTAACAATAATATATTGTAAACTGTTACGTCGCAGACAGCTAATAATATATGTCAAACTGAAGTGTGACAGAGAAACGATAATATACTTCAAACTTAACCATGATAGATAGATGATAGCGTATGTAAGACTGGAGTGTTACCAACAGAAAGATAATATATTTTACATTGAAGTATCACAAACAAACGAAAATATATTCAAACAGTAACCTGACAGAGAAACAATAATATATTCAAAATACAAGTAGGACGGACATATATTTGAAAATTAAACGTGACAGACAAACGAGAAAATATTTTAAACTGCACCGTTACAGACAAGTGCAAATATCTTGTAAACGTAAACACAACAGACAAACGACAATCTACATATTAATAAATTCGCGCCTGTTTTTTTTTTTTCTGTGTCACGCTTACATCCGGGTCGTTTAATTATTATGTACTTCTATTTCTGTTCATAAATAATTTTATCAATAATTCTTCAAAAGTTTTGTTTTCGGTTTTGATTATGGCTGAAGGAACTCAGTTTTTATTTCGGTTTCGACTCAAGCTAATGCACCCAAGTCATATGGATTTATACCTTTTTATTTTTTAAATCTCAACTTTATAATATATAAAAATCGATAGAACATTCAATCTATAATAATACATACGAACTCTGCAATAATTAAAATATCATATTTAAGCGTACTTTACGACCGGGCTTTGCCAGGCGTTTGGTCTAGCTAAGACACGTATTTTTGCAGTTTTAACAAAAAGCTACAATAATATTAGAGCGTCTCCATTTACACTGAACATCTACAGAATGCCAACATCAATATATTACATATGAATGAGTCCCCCGTGGAATTTCCACAGGTCCCGCTAGTATATTTTAAACTGATTAATTTTTATTTGAAACGTTATATCGAAAAAATCACTGAACGCCCGACAAGCAAAGCCTCTTGTCGTGGTATATATACGCATCTCAAACTATTTCCGGTTCAATAAATTAACGAGAAAAGTAAAAGGAAGAAATATACAAAGATAAAATAATAGAAAGAGAAAAAAAAGTGAAACAAAAAAAAAATAAATAAAAGGCTCCACCGTCCTCTACTTTTAACAAAAAGAAAAACAAGTCTCCCGAAACACCAACGACTGAAAGGATTGTTTTAGGCTATACGATTTAACGACGACTCTCGTGTGGATGTAGGGAATAAGAATACAGTATCTGAGTGACCGGTTGGTGCCGGAAAACGGTAATGTCGTGTTTGACTTGGTAAATAGTGTCGAGGCGCTAACAAAAACGAGCTGTCAACCATGTTTTTTAATTCATTAAAATTTTCACTCAAAAACACACAGATTCACACTGACACAAAAGGAGACATACATGCACACATATACACGCATACATACACACATATACACGCATACACACAGATATACACGCATACATACACATAAATGAAAATCTGTACGACCAGAGGACATTATGAGAAGAGAGAGGATCAGGAAGATTGTAAGTGATATTTGATCTTAACACTTATAACAATCAGCGAAACGGGTTTGTTTGCTGAATGTAAACGAATTGCGAAACTTTTTTTTTTTACTTCGAAATTTGTTAATTATTTCTTTTGAATCTTTGTACCTCGCGGCCATTTTACCTGCGGCTTTTTTAGTCATGTTCACCGAACGATAGATTAATGTCAAATTTAAACTTTTTTTTTCCTTATTTAATCTGTTTCAGAATGCGCGCAATACTGATTTTGTGGTTCGATTTAATATACTTTCCCAGACAATAAAATTAATATTGACAGAAGTGTCTCTTTTCCTCCTTTTTACAAAAATTTGCAACAAATTCAAAAAAGTTTTATGGGAAACTAATTGTATTTATTTAACATCTCCCGGTGGAAACATATTGAACACGTTTCAGAGAAGAAAAGATTTGACCATGTACTCATCTTTCGAAAATCTTCAGATGAAAATTGATAATTTGCAATGTTTGGATTAGTCGAACTGTTGTTATCACATAGAATGTAATTCTCGCAACGTTTCGATTGATGCAACTCTGACGTTTTTTTTAGGTGTGTCTTGTCGATTTTGGGAATCTTTATGTTGGACTCCACAATCTCTACTGAATTTTTAATAGAACGCTTTATTTAAACCACGGAATATATTGCTTTATTTTCGTAATCAAGAAGGAGTAAAATATTTTGTGATTCTTACTTATTTTTATAACTATGCGGAATACGAATCATGCTATTTTTAGATAGAATTTATGTTTTATTCAATTTTTACGGTATTTTTGTTTATAAAATTGTTAGCTGTATAGTTACATGTTTAAAATGAGTTTCTAAATAATAGCCTTATTATTTCAGTACGGTCCGTATTCTGTGTAAGTACTATTTTTAGTATTGCTTATGACTGAGGATTCAATCTTCAACTTCCAGAATATTGTTAATTAAAATAAATTATAAGCAGCATTTTATTCTTTGCACCATGAAACCAGTTTTCAACTCAATCATGGTTTATGGAACGAAAACAATCTATGATCAGAGATTAAATAAAAAATACGATTCCAAATTCAGTAGAGATTCCCGAGTTTGAGAAGACAGATCTGAAGAAAGACGAGGATTATGAAACGTAAGGATGTAAACAATTGTCCAAATATTGCAAATAATGTATGGCTATGTTTACAGTTTTCATAATATTAAAAATATCGGTTTAGTTTTCCTTTTGTTTTTCTTTTGATATTTAATTTAATGTGTATTTTTCGAAATTGAATCACTATTTTAAAAGTTCGAACAGCATTTTGCAAATTATTTTTATACACGTTAAAAATGAAAGTACAATTTGAAATTCATCAATTTTAAAAAGGCACTTTTATTAACTTTTACAAAGTAAAATATCAAACATAATTTCATTGAATCGAAAAATTATCTGGGATTTATTTTTGTTATTGTTGTGGGGAATCACCCTCCTTATAGACTGTTCTATCCATTACATAAACCATAGACCTTTTGATCCGAGGTGTGGATTAAACACCAGAGCGACCCTGCCTGCTCGATGACGTTTACTACTTTTTTAAGTTGTAATCTTTTTACGTTGTTGTTCCAGTAATACATTGTTTAAACTCTATTCCGATATTCTGTTTCCTTTGTGGCTTATTGCAAGCCATAACACTGGCGACATTGGATTCGGAGAACGTACTCACGTTTAAAAACAGTATTCTAAAAATCTAATCACTGATGACATTGGATTCAAGGAGCATACTAAAATCGAAACCAGTAACGACATTGAAAAAAATACTCGCATTGAAATAGTATTCTAAAAATATTAACGACGTCGGACTCAAATGTTATCAAGCCTAAGGAAGTGTCTAACATAACACTTGCAACTGAAAGATCCACGGTAACTAAAAAAAAACGCATATCATTACGGGGGGAAAAAAGAGTTGAAAAAAAAAGTTCGTCACGACTTTCAAAGATAGCGCTGTACTTTTACAAAAAGAAAAAGGTTCGTCGCGACTTAGAAAGGTAAATTTTTATACTTTTGGAAAAAGAATTCATCACTTGTAGTTTTCGCTGCTAAAATCGGGCGTTATTTTTTTTCTCCGGAGAAAAATATACACTTGATTTTTTTTCTTTGAACAATGAACTTTTCATATATTTATGTTTTTTTCCGTTCGTTTTATTTTCTGGAGGAAGAAATAAGAACGAATAAAACGGTTTTGTAAAATTCAGCGAACGTTTTGAAATTGCTAATGCCGACAAAGTAAAATGGACGAATTGAAAGTAGCGTTGGAACATTTGACCAAGTTTCATATCGATGCCGCAAAGCGTCAAGCATGATTCGAATAACAGCAAAAGGAATTGCAAAAACAGTTAGCGGAATGTCAAATACGAACCGGGGAACAGCAAAAGGAAGTTCAAAAACAGTTAGCCGAACGTCAATTAGGAACAGAGGAATTGCTTATAGAAATTGTTAAAAATAATGCGAACGCGGAAAGCAATTCAACATTTTCTCAGAATACAATATGGACCGCGATAAACAATTTTAAATACGAGGAAGAGGAAAAATCATTCGCAGCGTATTTTTGGCGTTATGAAGATTGTTTTTAATATTGACTGCAGCAACTGGTCTGATCAAAAGAAAACCAGACTTCTACTACTAAAATTGGAAACGGCTGAGCATGATAAATTTGTGGATTACATCTTGCCTCGGAAAACAGAATATTTATCATTCAATGAGAAGGTAAATTTGCTAACAGAACTTTTCTCGCCGAAAACGTCTCTTTTCCATAAGCGTTGGAGATGTTTGAATATGGTAAACGACGATAATGACGATTTTTCCACCTACGCAGCTGTACTGAACAAACACTGTTTGCACCGACTTCGCGACCGGACTCAACGGGTCCTTAGAAGATTTTCACTATCCATTACCTAGTCCAGAAGAAGTGTTCACGATATTAAATGATCTAAGATCGACCTAAGCGACGCTTACCTACAGATTCCGGTAAACGACAAAAGCGCTAACCTCCTGTGTATTAACACTCATCGGGGTTTGTACAGATACGAAAGACTCGCATTTGGTGTCAAGGTTGCACCCGCAATATTCCAACAAGTAATGGATACTATGCTGTCCGGCTTGGCCACCGCAATCGCATATCTTGATGACATTATCATAGTGACCAAAAGCAAGGAGGAACGTGAAATACATATCAGACAAGTATTCAGTCGAATACAATATTATGGATTTAAGATCAAAGTAGATAAATGCGAGTGTTTTTTTACAAACAATTAAATACCTGGGTAAAATAATCGATAAAGATGGCAGACGCCCAGACCCAGATACGACGACCACTATTAAAGAAATGCCGGCACCAGAAAACATAACTCAATTGCAGAGTTTTTTTAGGTTTGGCAAATTATTACCCGGGGTTCATCCCAAATATGCACAAATTGCGCGCACCACTTGATGAATTGTTGAAAAAGGATAAGGCTTGGGAGTGGACAGAAGATTGCCAGACATCATTCCAAGAAATAAAAGAATCCTGGATTAAAAACTATTCCTAGCGCATTTCAACCCGCAGTTGGACACAATAGTAGCTAGCGAGGCTAGTCAATATTGTGTGGGGGGCGTGCATTCTACATCGAATGCCGGATGGCTGGAAACATCCTATTGCTTTCGCATCACGGACTCTCTTGCCAGCGGAAAAGAATAATTCTCAGATCGAGAATGAACCAAACAATTTCATAAGTAAGCAGCGAAAACAATAGAAGTCATGAGGCATCCAGAGCGTCACTGAAAGCCCTGGATTTAGGAGGCATCTAAAGCACTACTAAAACCAAGTTTCTAAAGTATTTTTGTATTCATTCATTCTCCATAATTTTGTATTCATTCATTCTCCATAATTTTAGCATCTATACTAATTTCTTCATGACATGTAATAAGTAATAATGTTCCAATTGAAATGCCTTGCTTTTAAAGATCACCAACCTAGCGAGCACCCTATTTTTTCTTGTAATTGTTTTTTATTTGTTCCCTGTCCATAACCTTGAAATTTATACTAATTTCGACATGGCAAGTGAGTAAGTAGTAATGCTTTTACATGAAATGGGTTTAAAAGATCCATAAACTTCACAAGCACCCTATATTTTCTTATAATTATTTTTCTATTTATTCATTGTTCAATAAATTCTAACAAGACGTTAGTATGTTAGAGTATTTTCATCTGAGTTGGTTTAAACGATCCTTAATATGAACAAGCACCCGATTTTTTCTTGTAATTAATTTTTTTATTGTTTTGTTTTTTATAATTTTTTAAATTTATACTTATTGCAACATGGCAAGTGAGTACGTAAAAATGTTTTTACCTGAAATGCGTTATTTTAAATGATACCGATACAACACAAGCACCTATATTTTTTGTAGACCTAATTCAATTGGTTCATTTCCGGTTATTTTTTAAATTTATACTAATTTCAACATGGCACGTAAAGAGATAATAATGTTTTCACCTGAAATGCGTTTGTTTCAAAGATCACCAATATACACAATGAGGTGTCAAGAGCACTAGTAAAACAATTGTTCTTATTCCCCTTCCCCAGCTATTACATTAATATTAAAACATGTTCTGAAATAACGTGACAAACACTTACTTATAAAGGATATATGTTTATTTTTACTCTCTATTGGTATATGCGTGTCCCTCTCTAGTCGAATTTTATTCCCCTCTTCCTGTCACGTTGTATCTCATTGTATAAATGGCTTAAAGTATGAAAAGTATTAAACTTTCAGAACAAACTTAAATCACGTTTTCAGAGGGAACATTTATTAATCATCTATCCCACAAAAAATATAGAGAGTGAAAAAGAGAAATATTTTAAAAACTATTCAGTACATAACGAGAGAAATTAAGCAAAAAAAAAAAATAAATAAAGCATCCAAAAAATAGAAATTTATAAGACAAACAATTATAGCTCTCG
Organism: Euprymna scolopes; assembly: GCF_053919585.1. Classification (NCBI taxonomy): domain Eukaryota; kingdom Metazoa; phylum Mollusca; class Cephalopoda; order Sepiida; family Sepiolidae; genus Euprymna; species Euprymna scolopes. The sequence goes on from NC_136505.1 coordinate 60,065,384, forward strand.
CAAGCGAAAGCACATATTAGATTAGATAGATATGGAATATTTTGTGTCCTGCGCTTTCCGACGAGGACTAATTAATAAGGCTAGGACAACAGCATATTCTTTTCATTGTTTTGACTCTCGAGTGTGTATCTGTTGATATATATTTTCATAAAGGTAATGTGGTTATCAGTTGCTTAACTGTGTGTCTAGCTGTATCATATATAAACTCGAGAGTCAAAACAATGAAAAGAATATTCTATTGTCATAGCCCTACTAATTAATACATAAATAGCGCCTGAGACTTTGGTTGAATTTACATTCAAACAAATATGATTGAACCAATGGCGAACGGTGCCGTTACCTATTCCAAAGTCACAGAAAAATGCTACAATCAAAACTTATGAATTCAAGTACTCAAACGAAAGTCTTCAAGTTGTCGGCAATACTACTGATGTTCGTGTCATAAATTATTATTCTTGTAAAATTATGTTACATTATTGAATGTGTATAGACACATGTATCTACATACATATATATCTATATGCATGTTAAAGAATAAAAACATAAATGGGATTATGTAGAAAAAAATATACAACCTAAGTCTAAGACAAACGCAATAAGTTATTCTAATAGATATTTCTCGGTAAACAACACCAGAAACAAGAACACTAATATTATTATATATTCTGTTGTTTAGTGAGGAACTGTTTGCTGGTTGATATTCTATTCAGTGCTTCTAAATGGTGACAACACAAGGTTGAATATGGCTGTAAAACAATAGCAAGAAATCATTTATAATGCACTTACTTGTGATGGGAAATAAATCTCGTTCACCAAAAATTACAGCAATTCATCGAATATTATTTTTGTGAATTTTTTAGATAAGGATTGATAATTTGGATTATTTGGATTATAAGACTACTGCTCTCATAGTGAGTGTTACTTTCACAACTTTGACCTTATTCAAATGTATCTTTTCGAATGCTCCTGTCGAACTCGGAAATCTACATGGAATTTTAGACGAAGCCCTTTGATTGATTTAGTATGTTCGCAAGGATCCGTAGCGAATAAAGTAGTAATTTTCGAGCTCTTTTCCTTTTTTTTTGTTTCCTTACTACCTATAGCCTTGTTCGTTTACTGTTGCTTTATATACTCTTACTTATAGTCTTGTTTTTTTCCTGTTGTTTTTCCCCTATCTATAGTCTTATAACCTTGGTCTTTTCCTGTTGCTTCCCCCCCTCATACACATAGCCTTGGTCTTTTCCAGACTTAAGATAATAGGCATTTATCGTCTTTGCGATAATAATGTTTCGTTAACTCATAACATCAAGTGACTTCATGCGTTATCTATAACTATTTCTTTAAAATATAAAACAAAACAACTTATTTTCGATAATACAGTCCTGGTCAAAATCATAAAACCACGTCTTCTTGACCAGCACAAAACTAACTGACTTAAATATGCCGGCAAATACCAGACTTGGAATGAAGACAAGTCCGATGAGAAAAAGATTAATCTAGATGGTCCAGATGGATTTCAACACCATTAACATGATAAAAATTTGCCCAAAGAGACTTTTCAACTCGGCATAGTGGAGGAGGGTCTTTAATGATCTGAGGTGGTTTCTTGTCAGCTGAGACCCTATAGTTGCAAGTAGTGAAAGGCCGGCAAACATCATTGAAGTACATTTCAATGCTTGAAAATGCTTCTATTAGGACTGAAGGTCCACGTCTGTGTGGAAGAAATTGGATTTTCCAGCAAGACAACGCTGCGATACACACTTCTCGACAAGCACGAGAATACTTTTCTTCAAATAATATCGAATTGTTAGATCATTCAGCATGTTCTCCGGACCTCAATCCCATTGAAAATCTTTGGGGATGGATGGCAAAAAAAGTGTTCAAGGATGGAACCCAGTATGATTCGATAAAGGAACTTACTGATTCAGTTTTCAGTACATGGGGTAAAATTCCTTCGCAACTGATAAAAAAACTT
>NC_136505.1:60072358-60097358 GCF_053919585.1 Euprymna scolopes
AACGTTCGCCTACTTTTAAAGAAGTTATGAACAATTGAACATAGTAAGTTTTGTCGAATATATCTTACTGAAAAATCAAGCGTATTTCAGTAAACTTTTTTTTGATTATCATAATTCGATTACACAAAAAGATTAAAATGTTTTAACGCTTCTAAACGAGACATCAATCTTATATTTTGTCTGTTGTAAATAAGCATTGTACTGACTTTCGATATTCAGAATTATCCAGCGACGATTCCAAATACTTAATATTCGCCAAAGGGTTTGCCACTGCTAAGAACTCGGAGATAAGACATAGTTTTATCAAGACTAGAAAGTTAACCAGGTCCCAGCTGCAAAACTCACCGAACATTGCCAAAAGGTAGTGCTAAAAGCGATTCGAATGATATCAAGGAGTCTCGTGTATCATATTGTAGAAGAATTAAGTACAAGCTAAAAAACTCACTCCTTCGCGGAGAGGTAGAGAAAGTGAAAAGTATGCCACATGAAAAAAAATAGTCGGTTCTTTCAAAAATAAACATTATATCAAAACCCATGTGATCGTTGTGATGAACTACACTGAGCGACCGAACTGAAAAACCACCCTCTTCAAATACGCCAGATAAAAGTCCACCGTTTCGTCCAGTTCGAACGTTTGTTCAGTAATGTTTTTCCAGAAAAAAATCCGCTTATAGTGCCTGCTTAATTTCTTCCAGCCCCGAGTTGCTGTTACACGACGTAGGCTTCTTTTTGTGAGCCTCTATGGAATAACCAGTGCGTGCTATTTTATTTTGGACAGCCTACAAACACGTTCAGCTTTTTCAACCCATTCAGCGACGGAAGGGCCAGTGGTGGACCCGTCCAATCTAGGGATCAACTTTAAGTCAAATTTGTCCATAACGTGGAAATAGTTTCTAACACACAAAAAGGAAAAAACACTTATAAAAAAGGCAAAACAGTCAGTCACAAAGTGAATACGTTCGGGATCTACCCCTAACATTATCGGAAATAAAAAAGCGTTTTAAGACTATTTTAGTTGTCTAATAAAACAAAAATCGCAACAAAGGGTAACGGCGTTTCGAAAGTGAACTCACTATGCGTCAGCGTTTTATTAGAAAAAGTCGTAATTCATGAAAAATTGCAAAAGCGAATCTTAAAATATTCTCATATAGAACGCTCCAGTAAAAACAAGGCGAAAAATCTCATTAAGATTTATTTCTACTGGTCGACAATAGACAGGGACATATTATGTTGACAAGAAAGGTCTTGCAGAATTTAGAATTTTAATTTCAAATTATGTATTTTCAAATACGTTTTCGTTATAATTCCTTTAGATTATATATCATTTTTAAGAGCGTTTTACGCTCTATCTTATAGTATAAATTACAAGCGTTTTCTACTCAATTATACCTCCTTTTCAGAATGCTGAATACAAAATAGAAAAAAGACAAATTTGCACAATTTGTTTTATTTCAATTCAAGTTAGGTCGAAAGCTGCTGAAAACGCTCGCGATATCAATGAGATATTTGGGCCAAAGAGCCACTATCTAACGCACGGTAAAATGGTGGTTTAAGAAATTTCTTGGCGGCTACAAGAGTCTTAAACATAATGAGCGCAATGGTCGGGCATCGGATGTTGATAAAGATCAATTAAGAGCATTAGTCGAAGCCAAATCACGCATAAGTTCGAGAACTTGCTTCCAAATTAGACTTAACGTATACGACGATTGCCAACCACCTCAGAGAGATCGAACAGATTAAAAAAGGTGATAAATGGGATCCTCACGAATTAAACGACAACCGAAAGAAACGACGTCATGAAGTGTCATCTTCCTTTATTTCACGTAACAAGAACGACTCGTTTCTCGACCAGGTTGTGACTTGCGACTAAAAGTTGTTTTTTTTACGAAAACCGGCGACGCTCAGCTCAGTGGTTAGACGCCGACGAAGCTGCACGACACTTCCCAAAGCACAAACTGCATCAAAATTAGGTCATTCTGAATATTTGGTGATGCCCGAGAGGTCACATCCATTACAGTTTGTTGGATGTAGGTGAAACCCTTACGGCGGAAAGTACTATCAACAAATGGATGAAATGCATCAGAAACTTCGACAACAACATCCAACATTAGTCATCAGAATAGGTTCAATTCTCCTCCACGGCAATGTCCGACCGCATGTTGTTATACCGACTCTGCCGAAGTTGAATTAATTGGGCAACGAAACTCTGCCTCATCCGCGATACCTTCCAGATATCTCAATTATCGACTACCACTTTTTCAGATATATGGGTAACTTTCTGCGCAGGAAATGTTTAAAAACCTAAACGATATCAAAAACGCTTTCAGTGACTTCATTGTCACCAGAACACAAGAGTTTTACGTTACTGGCCTAATTACACATGTTTTGCGTTGGCAAACGTATGCTGACTCTGATGGTGCTTTTTATCAGTCAATAAATTTTTGTTTTAGTCGAGATATGTTCATCAGAATTTATAAGTTAAAACTGCAAGTACTTTCTGTTTCAAACTCATAGAAATGATTAATGCATCCAGATGATGCGCCTTGGCGACTAAAGCACCAATTTCAAATCCTGAGCGAAAACAGACCAGCTATGTTGTCGTGTATATGTATTGACTTTGCTGGACCGCTTGACGAGCATTACAACCTTATCATGGCAGACAGTCGTCCCAAGTGGCCGAAAGTCTTAAGATGGAAGAGACCGGCAACAAGCGAGTTCCTACGCGAAATACTTGCAAGATTTTGAGTACCAGACTGCGTTGTCAGTGACAATGGCACACAGTTTACGTCGGCAGAATCTAAGGATTTTTGCAACAATTTCCAAGTTAAGGACATAAGAATGTTACAATACCACAAGAGATCTATCAGGCAAGCAAATAACTTTAGAGATACGCTAAAAAGAACATTCCAAAACACTCAATAAATACATATCTGCAGAGCATTACCGCAATTCTTATAAGTCTATCGCATAAGGCTCAGCTTGAATATACTATAACCTTGCTCACTGGCAGAATAGATGAGTTTCGTGTTTGAGAAAATAATTCCCAAGCATTCAAGAAGACGAAAGCAGGCCGAAAAATGCTGATAAACCTATTTCCTCTTGTTTAGAGAATCTTTTTAAAAAAATAAAAAAAAATATGCCGTACCGTAAAGATGGTATGATCATTAGAAGGATCGATCAGATGGTGTATATATAAGCCTAGTGCAAATCCATATCAATCACAGACATATTAATCAATTAAAAAAGATATAAAATGGATCGTAAATACAAACAGAATGATGTGGAAGAACATATCGAGATCACTTACGACACATTTTACCTCTGTCTGCCTCAACATACTCCCGAACAACGACAGTCGGTGACAAGGAGGGAATTTACGGAACCTTAAACAATTAACCACAAAACAGAAGACAGTAAAAAGAAACTAGGAAACCCTGTAAAAGGCTGGAAGAGTTAGGTGGTAAGGTAACCTACCTAATAGTAAATTCGTCCGCACCTAATATATATAGCTATCAGCTGCGAGCGAGTAGAGAGCGATAGGTGAGTCATTCAGTGAGTCTGAGCGAGGACGGGAGAAAGCACTCTCGTCATCCGGGTTACTTATGTACTACGTTTTACGAAACATACACTATTCAGAATTGATATCCGCGTTCGTGTTGTTCATTAACTATTGACTATAACATTTTCCAACGTAAGTTTTACAGGTTTACGAAACACCATTTCAAATTTAGCGTAAGAACCCGGCCTACACACGAAGCCTCATTAAGTAATGTATGAATTTAATCCTAAAGTTCACCATGAAAATTTTAGCAAAAAGACGGACAAAGCCTCTCAGTGTGATATCTGGACGCATCAAGTTACACGATTTGATTTTGATACTTGCCTATTTATCAAAAAACTAATGCAATGAATAGTCTTGCTATTCTCTTTTCAATTTTGAGCGATGAATAATTTATAATAATAATAATAATAATAATAATAAATTGTCAAATTGTCATTATAACAACAACAACAACAATAATAAAAATAATAATAATAATAATAATAATAATAATAATAATAAGGAGACATTGATTTTTAAGAAAATAAACGATTAAAATAATAATGAATAAATTTATTGGCATAAAACATTTTCAAATATTTATGATTAATTGATAGCAAAAGTGTTTAAGCATCCAAGATACACAAAGACACTCTTGTCAGCCGGGTACTATTGAATATTTAATGAACTTAATGGAGCGATAGACGCCATAATGAAGTTATTTAGATTAATAAAAAAAGTAAAAGTTCGCCTTTTATTCAGGAAACAAGTTTCTTTGGCCATTAGACTTAGCTGAGTTTAATACATTCATCCATACGCACACATACACACACACACACATACGAACATGTATATATATATATATATATATATATATATATATATAGTGTCGCCAAGAAGATAGTCCGCACTTGCTATTTTTTCAATAACCGCAAATTTAAGCTAAATTGAATGTAACTGTTAAAACAACTAATACTTTATTTGATTCGCCTTTTATTCATCTATAAATTTACCTGTTCGTATTTGACTTTTAATTGAAGTATGCTAGTATGCATGTCTATGTTAAAAAATAACTTCAAATAAGGAAGGCAAAAAAAAACTTCGCACAATTGAAAATTGATATTTAAATGTCACTTTAGAACATTAATGCAACAAAAATACAACAGGAACACATTGAACTAGTAAATATTTAATAGCATAGCCCTTTCTGCAATTTGACAGTATGCAATTTTGAGGCATTTCTTCAATTAGTCTGCGGCAATACTCCTATTAAAGGACATCCCACTTCTCTTTAATTTTTGTCTAAAGTTCATTTTTCATTTTATCATTGCGTACCTGTAGCTTCATATAATGCCATACGTTCTCGATAGAGTTGACATCTGGTGATTGTGCAGGCCAATCCAAACACCAAATATCACGTTCTTCAAGGAACCCCTTGATATTGCCAACTGTTTGAATAAGATCATTGTCCTGCATGAAAATAGGATTATCATTCAAATTCCGGCCAAAGTAGGGTAGAAAATGCTCAGTCAACATATTAATGTACTTGGTCAGATAATTTCGACCTTGCCAGCGAACTATAGGCCGTGGACCATTCGCACTAATAATGCCACACACCAAAAACTGAACCTTCATCATGTTGCAGCGTTGAAACTGTGCACCTAGGGTTAAACATTTCGTCCTCCCATCGACGGATGTATTACCTACCATCACTGCTGAAAAGTGATGATCTTTATTGCATCTAAATCCAAACTGCGCTTTCTGTTATGTACAGAAATCAATGGCTTGAGTCTTACAACATAGACTCGCAAATTAAAGTCCTTCAATCTGTTCTTAACTGTAGAAAGAGAGCACTTTTTAACCAGATTACACTTGTTGGATTTGGGAAGGCGTTTCAAACAGGTTTCTGAGGCTGCGGATCTTTATAGCATTGTAAGAAGTAACTATAGGACGACCTATTTTGGAGAATCACGAACACTGCCGGTGTTTTGGTGCTTTTGCACAGTCATTCGTACCGTATTCTCATCATATTTAAATCTGTGGCCGATTTTGGATAAACCAGAAAGGAGGTGATTCATTAGCTCATGACGATCACTAAGAGAAAGTCGAGGCATATGGACTAAATGTTTCGTTCTTTAACCTGGAATAAGAACAATTACCATTAGAGATGATTTGTTGTCTTAAAGGTGGACATTTCAAGCTGGTTTTAAGCTCATTTTTTGTTATTGAGTTTCTTTTTGCCTTCTAGATTTGAAGTTAATATATTAAAATGACGTAACATTAGTTAAATTATACTTCAATTAAAAGTGAACTATGAGCAGGTAAAATCGTAGATAAATAAATGGAGAATCAAATTAGATATAGGTTGATTAAACAGTTACATTCAATTTAGCTAAAATTTGCGGGTTTTAAAAATATAACAATTGCGTTTTTGGGGGGGAAATAAGAACTTTTTTCTACTGTATATTTTCTCAGATGTTGTATTTTTATTTTATTTTGTATTTTTTCATTGGTGTCACTTTGCTATTAAGATCTTAATTTTTTTGCATTTATTTTTATATCTATTTTTTATATCGATTTTGTGTACCCATATTATTCCCCTATTTTTATTCTATATTTTATAATTTAATATCTCTTATAGATTTTATTATCTATTATCACTGTATTATGATATATTATATATTATCATTATACATTTAATATTTTAATATATTTTCATCTCATATTCCTTTATATCTTTATCCCGTTATTCTACCATTTTTTTACACAGTGGTCACCACTTATCAAGACCCGGAAGCCACTCAGGGATAAGGGTTATTGCAAGTGCATTACGTTAATGTGGAGATTTGATGAAGTGTTTACTTAAGGGAGCGGTCCTTTAGGAATTTGTTCACATTGGACTTGAAGACATCCAAGTTGTAGTCAGGTGGGAAGCAGGCAGACGGAACAGAGTTCCAGAGGCGTGCAGTTCAAAGAAAGAAGCTTTGTTCATGGAATCCCCGTTTTGATTTAGGCACAGATAAAGAGTGGGGAAAATTTTTTCACAGTGGATTCAGCTAGACGGGTGTTTTTCGTGAAAGATTGGCGAGGGGGGACCAGAGATTGGAGTTCAGATGATCACCTGCCATGAAAATAACGATAAAACAAGGATAGGCTCGCAACGTCTCTTCTGTGGGAGAGAGGTTGCAGGGTAGAGAAAAGGGCATCCCCCACTAAGCCACGAAGTCTATTTTGTACTCTAGGCTGTTTATCTTCTATTTCATTCAACTAAAACCTTCTGATATTGTGTCCTTTATAATTTATCCCTACATATTTATTATCTTAATAATATTTTTAATAATTTATATTTCGTTAAAGCACTTCTTTAATTTCAGATACCCCACTAAAATATACTGGCATAACATACACCTCATATTTCATGTAAATCATTTGCATAGCTATAACCCTTTGATACATATGATTAAAAAGTATATTTCTCCAATTAGCGTACCTTATATTCTCTAAGAGAGTCTAATCACACATTTTGTCCACATATATTAAACCCACTACGACAGGTATCCCATATACCTACCTGCATTATATAATAAAAACTATGCTCCTCCTATTTATACTTAAAGATCAATTTAGCTCCCCACAACGGCCTCAATATTTTATTTAGCGCCTGATGTAACCATCACTAGACGTCGCATTCCTATTATGTTACATAGCATCTTCTCTAATATTCTGAAGGGAAGCATTAGTCTTCAGAATACCATGCTATAAAGAGTTTTCACGTAACCTACACCCCGATTGATGTAATCAGATAATTGAATAAATCTATATGTATTATTATATGGTTTTATATCGTCATTTTCTTTCTTTATTGATTTCTATATTTGTAAATTAGGGTTGATCGATTTCAGAATGGTAACAGAGCGAAGGCCGGGAAAGTTGTAAATTATCAGAAAAAAAAAAATGACCACATGACTTTTTCATCACCCGTTTGGTCGGCCATATTAGATATTCATCGTTAGTTATTTAGACGAGACATACACATTTAAATCATGATTTTCTTTAGTTCAGATGGGTGCAATAAATAAACTTTTAACTAGAAATCACCCCTAATTAACTAATGTATAACATAAGACACAGAAAAGAAACATTTATAATGCGTACACAGCTTTATTTTCTCATATAACCACCGTACGCACTCAATGGATTTTACCGAAATAGGTTGTAAATTTTTATTTATAAGTTATTGTTTTTCATCCTTTAAAATTCAAAGTCCTCTCCTCGGTCAATGAATAAGACACCATTCTAAACAAAGGCAATTTTATTTTTTCTTAATGCAGCGTCTCAGCTTTTTAGCCACACGAGAAGTGGACTTTGTACTCATATACTCAGTATGACCATTTATCAAAATTCATGTTACCCATCTAAATCGCTCAATACGTAGTGTCTTTAATATGTACCACCTTATTATTTGACGGATGAGTATAAGGTACAATTTAGTAGGTAGGATTATGAAAATAATTTTTTTTTACATTTTAAAACAAATTATTGTAATAAAAACCAAGAATTTAATATAAAACGCATGGATTGTAATTCGTTACTTCCCAAAATTCCAACCTGTTTGGACAAATATAAATATAAAAAAAATAAACTGTACCTATTAACGGATCACCTATAGGCAACTCGAAATAAAGCGTTTATTACTCTGTCTAAAGGACAGTGAGTCAACAAGGTGAGGATGGGGAAAATGGTTGATACTGGTCAATATAAGATTATTTAAAAGGATGAGTTTCTTTAACACTGCGCTTGAAAACGATAATGTTATAATCAGCTGAGAAGCTGTCCTCCAATATTGTTTTTCCACGGCCGAATAATTCTCGAAAAGAAACACGTGGAAGTTTGGTTTTGTTTTAGATAAACAGAGGGAGAAAGGGAAATTATTTACAGCGATTGTAGCTAGATGAGTTTCTTCTCCGAAAGTTGTGTTGGGGTAATTAGTGATTTGAGCTCAGTAGAGCACCTAGCGTGAAAGTAAAATAGAGAAAGACGAGCAACCTCCTTTCTGTGAAAAAGAAGAAAAAAAAAACTATAGGGAAAGAACGAGGATATCTTTCACCAGATTTCAAAGTTTCTTTTGTACTCTGTCAGGTTAGGAATTGGTATTTCGAGCAGCAGCTCGTCAAACGTGGCAGTATTACTCCAGAAACAAACAGTTTTATTTAGATATGTTTACAAAATATATTTTATTCTTTATTGGTGGAAACTAGATGAAAAAATATTAGAATGGCTTCGAAATATATTAAAACGTCCTTCAGCCCAGTAATATTCCATCTTAAGACTTATTTGCATATTATATGTCTAATAGAATTTACTACAAACCAGACATGAAGCTACTTAATGTAAAAAGTCAAAAAGTCAAAAAGTCAAAATAATGCTTCAATATAAAAATTAGGAAACAAATGCTAGATAGATAAACAATAACACAAAAAAATTCTTCACCTTAGAAACACCGCTTATGGAATATGAGGACAAAAGGATAATAAAAAGCACCAGTTAAGAGGTTGATAAAAACAAATACAAATTCAGCGTTGTATTATTCTTTATAAAGGAAAGCGTTTTATGTGAAATAGCTGCTGGGGACGGTAGAATGGTCCAATCATTTTTCCAGTGTGTTTACGTAAAGGTGTCGCAAAATGCAAATTTATTTGTGGATCGTGGGTTTAAATCTGCCAGAAAATGCAATGTTCAGTTTGCTCACCTTCTACATTTTCCCGTGATTCCTTGAACTGTCAGGATAAAGCTATATAATTGTAAAGCATACAAATAGAAACAAACTGCAATAATAATAATAATAATAATAATAATAATAATAATAATAATAATAATAATAATAAAAGAGAAAATAAAACAGAAAGGCACGAAAAGGCGCTTATCCTAAAGCTCATCGTTTAGAAAGCGTAACCCCTCTGTAAAGTGGTTTCAAATCTGACAGGCATCTTTTCGTCTATTTTAAGTTCCACCCCTCATGGAATATGAAATGGCATTAAAAGACGTTGCAGTCCTTATTATTGAGTTCCTATCCCATTATGCACTCCATCACTTATGTTGCCAAGTGCATTCGAGTGCATTTATGTGCCATCTCTGTAGAAAGCCATTTCATTTTATGTCGAGGGACGAACAGATTGGCAATTCACAATTCTGAAAGCAATGCTTTCGAAAAATGTATCCGCATTTGGCTGTGATAACCAGGTTTGACACCTGCTACAACAACTCCTGGTTGTGTTTTTCAAATAACTATTCCATGATTAGTTTATATATATATATATATATATATATATATATATATATATATATATATATATATACATATGTATATATATATTATATTTCTGTAGAAATATATTTTCTTATTATATATCAATCCTTATATGAGACGTTCAATGTAATTACAGAGCCATATAGAGAATAAATGACAAAACGTTATATTACAAAATTCATGATGTTCATGATGTTTGCCCTTATCAGAGGAAATAGCAACAATCAATCCGTCAAAAGGAATTGAAATTTGATTTGACATGATAACAATCCGAAAATTGGAAGAGATACTGTCAAGAATTGTATGTCAACTAATTAAAGGAATAAATTGTAAGATGGTCAACATCATGAATTTTGAAATATAACTTTTGTCATTTATTCTCTCTCTCTCTCTCTCTCTCTCTCTCTCTCTCTCTATATATATATATATATATATATATATATTAATGAGAATAAAGAAAATAATATTCCGACGAGATAGAGAGAAGTAAAAAGAACAATGCAAGTTTAATGTTCATCAACGTTTTGTCTTTTACTCGGGAAGATTAAATTAGAAAAAATAAAATACCATTTTACAAAATATACTCGTGAAAAGGATATCTTTTTTCTATATATAATCAGTATATGAATAACAATACAGATATGCTCATTCTACTTCAATTACACTTGCATATTATATTTAGTCCAAAAAGAACATGAATTGCATCATAGGTTTTTAAATATCAAAACAATATATGACGTTAAAAGATTTCCGTCATTCAACGTTATACCGTCGTGAAATATCGATGAAACGTTAGTGAACATCCAACTTGTTTTGTTTCTTTTTCATCTTACTACACGTGGTTCAGTGGGGGAAGATGTGGCTGGTTACCTTTAATGCATCCAAAACCAAACTCCTATCCTTACATCATCAACGCTCTGATCCCCATCTGGCATCAATTGTGATGGATGGCTCTCGTGTTTTGACAAGCTTCTGGGTTTGACCTTTACTCCTGATCTGAAATGGAACACGTACATCAAGTCTGTTGCTAAGGTTGCTGGAAAGATGGTGGGATCCTTCTACCGCTCCAGAAGATATCTCACTATTGATGCAATTCTCTATCTATATAAAAGCCAAGTACGTCCAAGGATGGAGTACTGTTTCCATATCTGGGCAGGAGCTGCCAAAAACAGCCAAAAACAACCTATCCTGCCTTGACAGAGTACAAAATAGACTACGTGGCTTAGTAGGGGATGCCCTTTTCTCTACCCTGCAACCTCTCTCCCACAGAAGAGACGTTGCGAGCCTATCCTTGTTTTATCGTTATTTCCATGGCAGGTGCTCATCTGAACTCCGATCTCTGGTCCCCCCCTCGCCAATCTTTCACGAAAAACACCCGTCTATCCGAATCCACAGTGAAAAATTTCCCCACTCTTTATCTGTGCCTAAATCAAAACGTGGATTCCATGAACAAAGCTTCTTTCTTTGAACTGCACGCCTGTGGAACTCTGTTCCGTCTGCCTGCTTCCCACTGGATAATAACTTGGATGTCTTCAAGTCCAATGTGAACAAATTCCTAATGAACCGCCCCCTTAAGTAAACACTTCATCAAATCTCCACACTAACGTAATGTACTTGCAATAACCGTTATCCCTGAGTGGCTTCCGGGCCTTGATAAGTGGTGATCACTGTGTAAAAAAACAAAATATATATATATATATGTGTGTGTGTGTGTGTGTGTGTGTGAATACACTTTATTTCCTTATAATATATACCAATCCTTATTTAAAAAGCTCAATGTAATTACAGAACAATATAGTGAATTAATGGAAAATACTACATTTCAAATTTCATGGTCTTGACTATCTTACAATTTATTCCTTTAATTCAGATCACATTACCAATTATTGACAGTATCTGTTTGGTAGCACAATATAAATCACTTAATTATTTCCTTTTGATGGATTGATTGTTGCTATTTCTTCTGATAAGTTCAGGGCAAAATAGATTGACTAATTGATATAATAATTATGTGATTGATTTTGTGTTTTGAAACGGATACTGTCAAGAATTGTAAATGTGAACTAAATTAAAGGAATAAATTGTAAGATGGTCAACATCATCAACTTTGGAATATAAACTTTTGGCATTCATTCACTATATATATATATACGTTTTATTTTTATTACCGTATCTTTCTGTTAAGTTACATTATTGTTTAAGCTACTCGACCGTTTTTTTGCCGTCTATAGCTTCCTCAGACTTTTACAGAAATGTTCGCTATTTTAGGATGAAATAGCGAATATTTCAGTAAAAGTCTGAGGAAGCTACATGCGGCTAAAAAAACGGCCGAGTAGCTGAAACAATAATATAACTTAACAGAAAGATACGGTAATAAAAAAATAAAACGCATATTTGCTCTACAACAGTATTGACCACTTTCTTCAGTTTTTATTACTTACCATTTCCACAATATATATATATATATATATATATATATATATATATATATATATATATATCATCGATAAAAAGAAAATTCGGTACGAATGACTGCGCAAAAGCACCAAAACGTCGCAGTGTTCGTGATGCCCCTAAATCTGGTCGTCCTAGAGTTACTTCTTACAGGGAAGAAAATGCTATCAAGATCCGCAGCCTCAGGAAAAGACTAACTGAAGAGGCTGTTAAATTGCAGAAGTCTTATGCTACTAAATAATAAGTAGTTCATTGGGTTCGTGTTGCATTTGTTTGCATTTAAACAACAATCTTTCATTGTGCGGAGTTTCTTCTTGCTTTCTCGATTTGAATTTTTTTTAATTAACCATAACACTAGGATAATTCAATAAATAGAATAATATGAACAAGTAAAATCATAGAGAAATAAAAAGCGAATTAAATGAGGAATAGATAATAAAACATTTACATTCAATTTGGCTTAAATTTGAAGTTTTTGAAAAAAGGACAAGTGAAGACGTTCTTTTTGGCGGCACACAATATATATATATATTTATATATATAATATATACACATATACATATATGCATATATATATACATATATATACATATATATACATATAGACGTATACATGCATCTATACAAATACATATATATACATATATATACATGCATATATATATTACATATATATACACATATATACATGTACATACATATATATGCATATATATATGCACATACATATATATGCATATATATACATATATATACATATGCATATATATACAGATATATATACATATATATATACATATATAAACATATACACACAGATATATATACATATATATATATACACATACATATATATGCATATACATATATACATATACACATATATATGTATATATTATATATATACTAGCGGGGCTTCCCGGCGTTGCTCAGGACCGTATAAACAATGGGAAAATTGAATTTGATTTTGAATATATTTGTTATTCTTATTAGAAAGAAATTTTTTATGTCTATGTATCATTTGCTATGTCGAGCAAAAGAATATTTACCTAGCAGGACGGATATTAGACGTACGAAATAATTGTATCTTACCTAGGGTAGATAACTTACAGCGTGTATATGAAAAAAGTTTACCTTTGCAAGGACGGTGAATATACAACACATATTTAAAATAATTTTACCTACACTCAGACGGGTAATTTAAATATATATATGAAGACGGGTAATTTAAATACATATATGAAGCAATTTTACATACTTTTTGACCCCAAAACGGACATTACTCTCTCCAACTCAACCCCTAAAAGAGAACTTAAAATTAACCCAACCCTTTAAAGAGCACTTTAAATTAGCATACGCATGCTGCTTTCTACCCACTTCTCCAACCCTCACATCATGCCCGGATGATAACATAAAAAATTCAAAAAACATAGATCACCTCCTATAGAAACTTGTTTAGTAAACTTTCATAATAGACCTACAATATATATGTATTCATCTAGTTTTGAGATCGTAAACTGTTTAAGCCATATCCTGAACCGACTTCACAAATAAAGTAATTTTGAGATAGAAAATTGTTTAAGCCATTTTGGTACAACCTTTACATTCCACCGCCCTCATTTAATCCAGAGTGACGCTGATTATTCTGTTAGTATAAATTTGCTCCTATCTAGTTCAATACGGGGCAAAGCCAGGAATTCTGCTAATAGATATTTCCATCAATAGCCTTAATCCCGGGCGTCGTCGGGGATATTGCTAGTATATTTTCTCACCTATCTCATTCAATCTTGAGCAATTTCCGGTATTCTGCTAGTGTATATGTGCAGCCATCTTATACAATTCCGAACGACGCCAAGCATTTGTATATTCTTTATTTGTACCTATCTTATTCAATCCCAGGCAATGCCAGTTAATCTGTTAGTATTTATTTGAACCTGCCTCATAAAATCTAGAACGATGCCTGGTATTCTGTTTCTATATATTTCCACCTATCTTATTAAATCAACGTTTTATTTACTTGATACTTTTCTCGTATTCATCGGAAGTTATTATCTCCCATAGTTAATTCGATTTACTGTGTGTGTGTGTGTGTCTGTGTGTGTGTGTGTGTGTGTGTGTGTGACGCGGTTTGTCTTAGCCTACAGGCAATCCACTCAGGCAAGTAAGGTACCGAAATGAAGCTTATGACCCAGCGGTTGTTTTAGTGATATTTATATCCATGTTTGGTGTATGGAAATGCAAAATAAATACATAAATAAACAAAATGCAAAAAAAAAAATAACGATTTTTTATTTACTGGAAGGGAGGTCACTCGCATATTATTACAATGATTGTATATTATTCTTATGGCATTCGAAATGAAGCTACATCAAAGGGAGGTCACTTGCTCATTAGAAAATGATTGTATATTATTCTAATGGTATTCGACAATGAAGCTACATCAAAGGGAAGTCACTCGCATATTATAACAATGGTTGTATATTATTCTAATCGTATTCGACAACGGTTCGTATTCTATAATAGTAAAATGCTATCTCCATTTTATATCAAGGATTATTAAATTGCCTTATATTAAGAAATTAGAAATTAGAAATTGGTAGGTGTAATTAGAGCAGATATAAAAAACACCCCCCTCCCAATACTAAGAATGGCTTTCTAAATAATTATGGTTTTATTTCATCACAGTCCGTATTCCATAATAGTAAAATATTATTGCCCTTTTTATATTAAGAATTATGAAATTGCCTTATAACAATTGTTAGGTTTGAGTACAGGGCATATAAAAACATCCCCTCCCAAGACTAAGAATGGCTTCCCAAATAATAATGTTTTTATTTCAGCACGGTCCTATTCTATAATAGTAAAGTACTGTTCTTATACTAAGAATTATATATATAATATGCATTTTTTTTTA
Organism: Euprymna scolopes; assembly: GCF_053919585.1. Taxonomy (NCBI): domain Eukaryota; kingdom Metazoa; phylum Mollusca; class Cephalopoda; order Sepiida; family Sepiolidae; genus Euprymna; species Euprymna scolopes. The sequence continues at coordinate 60,087,575 of NC_136505.1, forward strand.
AATAGAAGATTATGTTCGGTAGGAACTTACACTATATAATACGTTTACTTGGTCTTTTGGCTAAGAAGAAAGTGTAGTAACGTTCTTAGAATTTAAGCGGTCACATATTTCCCTCCCTGCCTTCCGGTAAATAGTTAGGATATCATATGGTTACTAATACAAAAAAGAAAATGGCCATATGTTTTGTTTTGTTAACATGCCGACTCGTTCTTTACTTGATTTGTGAAATGTTACAGATAAGCACTCAGCACGCAGAATCATTCACTTGATTTTTGAAATCAGCAGTTCAGTGATGTGATTTGTGGAATATGACGTCTCGTCTCAATTTAGTACACGATCGGTAGGAAAGTCGACTATATAATATGGTTACTTGGTCTTTTGACTAAGATCAAAGTGTAGTATCTGTTCCTAGAATTCCAGCGGTCCCATCTTTCGCGTTCCTCCCTCTAAACAGAAATATTGTTACTAATACTGAAAAGAAAATGGCCGTTTAATGGTAGTTTGTCGGTGTTTTATTTGTAAACACAGCGATCGTTTCGTGTCATTGCTTAATATTTGTAAGCGCATTGTTTTTATTTTGTACTTGACATTTTCGCTTGTCATGTATTGTTTAACTGTCGTATTATACTATTTTTAAGCCGCTAATAACTTTGGTAACGTTTTCATAACGTGTAAGTTAATATTTTAATTTCTATGATACTCGCATCTTTACCGATAAGAATCTCTTAGTATATACTTTGTTTTGTATACAGAGTTCGGCATTACAGCTTGCTGACGTCAGATCACGTGATATGACTAAACGTTTTTTCAATTACGTATAAATATCATTAGATTATTACTTTATTACTACACTACGAAGTAGCCCTTCAATTCGGTTAAATCCAGAGTTTTTATCATACGAAGTAACGAAACGGTGTTCCTTCGTAACTGTTCCTTGTTAACGATCCCCAAACGGTGTTAAGTGGTGGCGGTTAAAGGAGGAATTTCTAAGAGAGAAAAGATTTTACCACTTCCAATGATTTTAACAGATTTTGCCCGTGAACTCTGAGCAGAAAAAATATAGAAATCTACGATTATCGAGGAAGTGGAGAGATAATATGCCTATAACACACCTCACACATCCTGCTGCAGTTTGCGCATATTACATTTGCATGGGATGTCTTGATTTTTAATCCTATTAAAGCCGCCAAAATCAGAGGGGAAAATAAGTTCATTTTAAATATATAGATAGAAGATAGATAGAAGAATAGAAGATAGATAGATAGATAGAATAGATAGAATAACAGGAGAGAAGAAGAGAAGATATCCAATATATAGTAATGACTTTAAAGTAAAAACAAATATCTCGTGCGCCACCATCGAGAATCGAAAACAACACGTTTAGCTTACGATTAACTTTTTCCTTTGACGTTAATTCCTGAGCTATGAAAACATGTTTGCTGCATGGCTAAAAATAAAAATATGGACCAGTAGCTTAGGTGCTCGTTGAGGCGGTTCAAGATCAAAAGTTTCGAAGATAGTTTCTATCGGCTCATCTTCCAATGGTGAACTGTCGCTGGTTTCAACTGATCGACATTTTTGACGTTTTTGGATATATGTTGGTCCTTGGATGATATATACCATGTCACCGACTCTCTTAATAATTGTATCCACCTCCCAGAATAATGTGTTGCTATATAGCATTCGAAAAACACTCTTTCACCTGGTATGAAACATTTACTGGATACACAAGTGGTCACTAGTGGCCTTCCCTGTTTGGCTTAGGATTTACTTTTTCCTTTGACGTTAGTTCCTGAGCTATGAAGACATGTTTGCTGCAAGACTAATAATTAAAAAGGAATCTCACTTTCCGCGCAAACATTGTTCCTGCAGGTGACACTGCTGTTTGTGTGTTCGGGTTGGGTGTAATCCTATACACGTGTAGAAATTGTTGAAATGCTTCCCTTTTAATCTCCGGTAGAGACACCGGGAGTTCTCTGATTTTGTTGCCCATCATCGTTTTTATTTCCCCGTCCGTCCGAAGAGTGGCAATGATGAAATCTTCAAGCGGATCCCTTTTCAATAGTATCAACCTAGATATGCTATCTGCATGGCTAATTTGGTTCTCATCAATTTTGTCAGCCTCCTTAGGTTGCTTTGGCTTGAGTAATTCTTTTGGCGCGGATTTTTTTAGTTTCCGTCTTTGCAGTTTCAGCTTTTTGCCTCCTTTGGAAGATTCTATTGAAGCTTTTTTTTTTCGATTCTCTGTTGCTGCAAATGGGACGTTTCGTTTCTTCTTGAAAACGGACAGAGTGTTTTCTTTTAGTTCGAATCTTGCCATAGCCTTTGTACATTTTCCTAGTCCTGGTGAGAATACTTCTGGAAATTCCCTTTTAATTCGTCCTTCAGTTGTTGCCCCTCCGTAGACGCGTCTTCTACCCTATGAGAATTTATTCATAGGTTTGTCTCACAATTTGAATCGCTCCATCCAATCAGTACCGAACAGGTTTTCGGATGTCCTATGTACATACACTTTCACTTTTTTAGTAACACTATTTAAGGTCACCGCAAATTCCACTTTATCGCTTATCACGGCTCCAGCTGATTTGTTCGTCTTCCACATGGTTGATATCCTTAACCTTTTCCACGTCTTAAGCTTAATGATGGACAGCTCTGATCCAGAATCCAATTGTAGATGCACAGTTTTAACATATTTGCGCCGGTTCTTATCCGAATCCAAGTCGAATCTAGTCTGTCGGACGCTGTTCCTCTCCTTGTTCTTCATGCACTAGATCGCTTTGTGGCCCTTCCTCTCCCATTCGTTGCAGTACTTATCTGGTAAAAAACATTGAGTCGACCAATGTTTCCCGCCGCAGGGCTTTTAGGGGATCCGGGTCTTGTGAATGGGTGGCACTTATTATGTGTAGCCTGAGTTTTCTTATTTCCAGCTTTACTTTTTCGGGGTGAGTATTTTCCCGGTCTGAATGTCGTCCTTCTAATGAATGTTGCGCCTGACTCCTCGACGTGTCTCGAGTTGTTCCTTACGCAGACTACCCGTTGACCATCCTCCGCTATAATCCCATTGACTAATTAATACCCATTAACTTATCCTCGAGTGGTTTCCGGGCCTTGATAAGTGGTGAATCCTTTGGAAGAAAAAAACAAGTCAGCTCTGCTGTTGTTTAAAACATTGCCATCATTACCAAAGTTTAAGTTGTTCATTTTTACTTATATTACTGATATCGGAAGCTTGAGACTAATTAGAGTGTAGCGTTGTTTTCGAAAATGAAGTTAAAATATCTTGTTTGTTTAATTACCTTTTTATAATCTACAAAATAAAAACCCAACTGTTTTTTAAATTGATATTATAAAGAACCAATGTTTTCGCTTTACTAATTCCGATTTCAAATCGAATCATTCAATTAGCTCTCAAAGGCCCATAAACAAAAAAAGAGGATCGATATCGGTTGATTTTCCACGCACGTTACATCCGGATGAATGAAGTATGAGTCCCTTAGCCTTCCGAGGTTGTGTGATTACTGAATTTTTTCATGCAACATTTCTTGGGCAAGAATAGCCTGACGGCGCCCATCCCTCTCCAAGTTTCAGAGCATATACAGCACCTGGTATTCACAAATGGTCATCTATTTTAATACTGACCAGGCTCAACGTCTCTTAACTTTGCTGATCTAACGGGAACCGGTGTGTCGGCGTGATTATGCCGTGACATCCATAAATATGTACATAAAACAAGCGAGTTATTTGGTTTATATTTTTAGTTTAGTCATAAAACCTATGTTTAATATAATTAGAAGTTTATTTTAAGAAAGAAGGAGATATATTGTATATGTCTTTTGCACGTAGAGTACGGCGTTTTATATATAAAACTTTTTTTTAATAAACTAACGTTGAGATTGTGTTTCTGTCGAAATTCTCGTCTGAAAATGACTTCTGTGTAAAGGCTTATTCGATTTATATTTTAACTCTAATAAATAAAAAGAATTCCTTTAAAGAGAAATATTTTTGTACATTTTAATATTTTTTGGCAGGGCACTTAAAATAAATTATATATGAATCTTAATAAAATAAAATGAAATCATTTTATTTATAAACATTAAAATTTTCTAATGATTTACCGATTTCAGTATAACCCGCGTTGCACAAGTAAAGATTAAACACATAAAATATAAATTTAATTATCTATTGTTTATATAATTTCCATCGGAATAAACAGATTGAACAGACAACTTTTGATCATAAAAGTGAAAGTAGCTTTTCGCCTGCCTATTCAGATAATACTTACTGGAACCGGGCGAGGGGTGTGAGATGCCTCACCCCCCAATATCAACAAAGTATAAGATATTATTGAAATGGTTTTTATCTGTTGTCTAAGGTGTAAGAGCAAATATATGAACTGCAGTAGTTGGAAACTTATTTGATCCTGCGGGCCGAATTGTGTTATAATGACAGTTCGCACACCGGACGAAGGCTATTAATGACAAATGAGAGAAAATTACCTAGTGTCAATATGACATCAATCATTCTATGAAAACGGATTTCAGTTTTGTTTTATGTTTGTTTGTCTGTTTTTTTTTAATTTTGTACACATGAATGAGAGTAATTGAGTTTTGCTTGTCTTTTAGTGGTTATAGTATTCAAATTCGGGTGGGTGGATCAGAGGAAGATTACATCCTTCGACCCGCCGGCCAAATCCGACTCGCGGGACGTAGGTTGCTGACCCTTGGGCTAAGATACGATTGATTATCCCTCCGTTGTTCTAGAGGCCGTTGTCTTCCATCTTTCGGGGAAGTCACTTTATTGCTTGCTGTCTGCACCCATCGGAAATGCCGATGGGAATACGCAGACAGTTTTCAACAGGTCACAGTGTTCCTAATTCAGGACCCTTTCCTTTCCCATGCGCACTTTGTGCCACGTGTACCTGCGATAGGAAGTAAATAAACTTCTGCTAAGAGGTGAAATCTAACAAACATCCATTTTCAAATGTTACACATTCTAATATACCATCCCCTCGAGGAGGTTATAGTATTGAATGACCGTAATATTTAATCATTTGCAATCTCAAGCGACCAAATCAGTGACTGTAGTGTCAGAAATAATAATTGATTATTAAAACATCGTAATAATATAAATAGTTTTATAGTGATTTTCTTCTAAATTTATTACAACTGAAAAATATACAAGTTCAAAAAATAAAGTAACGCTGAAGAAGATTTGAGTTGAGAGAAAATAAGGATACTTATTTATTTCAGAAGAGAATTGAAGATGTCTGTTGGTATTAAATAAACAAATATATTATCAGTGCGAATAAAAAGGAGATGCTTGAATACTACCGCACGCACGGACGATCTGTCACTCGAGTTAAATGTTCAGCACATAAACAGCCAACATAGTCCTGAAAATCAGTTAATAATGAATCCGAGTGTGAATGATTGTATGCTCTAAATGGATCTGGCAGATTTTCATTGGAGATTTTGAAATCCTCTCCTCTGTTGATTCAAGCGCACAAATCTGATAGAAGCCATCGAGTCTTGAGAATGATGAATGCCCTTAGGACGATGCTTCCGCTCAACGAATTGCATTGCAAAAGTACTTAAACAAGCCTTTGCTAGGCATAATGTTCTCTTGCTTTCATGGAAAACTTTTATGTAATTTAAGCGAAAATACTCGAGTAATAAATAAATAAAAAACAAATCTAAAATTTCCCATTTTATAAATAAATACTGACAAACAGCGGAAAGTGTAGTAGTTGCACAATGGATGCCAGTACAGACTGTGGGCTTAATGCTTTTGATTTGCATTGTTTGAGTTATGTGTTATTTTCACATTTCGGCCAATATAAGCTTTGGCCTTCTCTTGATGTAACTATCGCTAGACGTCACATCTCTATTATGTTATCTTAATTTTTTTCTTTTTCTGATGAGAAGCATTGGACTTCGAAATACTATGGCACAAGATTACCCATAACCATTTATTTATGTATCACCTTTATTGAATAAATGAATAAATTTACTCCCTCTCATTCTCTCTCTCTTCATTCATATATATATATATATATATATATATATATATATATATATATATATATATATGTAGTAATTTATAAAATATATATGGCGATTAAGCTACACTTAATATGCGACGTTTCATCCACTATAGGATTCGTCAGGCTTATGCGCGAATTCTGTGGTTGTTTCTCGTTTTTATACATGTTGAGGATTTTAATTAGCCAATCAGCTTTCTAGTATCCACCGTGCCCCTTCCTATCAGCCAATGGGCATGCATTTTATCGAACAAAGGATCTGTTTTAGAACGAAGTTAGTGGTTTAAGGCAGACGATTTTCCTCCTTTCTTTCTTTTTTATATATATAAATAAATATACATATGTGTACACACATATATGTACACATACACATATATTTACATATATGTGTGATCTTTTATGTCTATTCATGTTTATTTATTTATTTGTTTGTTTTCTATTGTTTTGTTAGTTTTTAAAGCTATTTTGTATCGCTATCGTAGAGTAAGTTTTATTTTGTGAACACAGTTGTTTGCTATTTCTCGTCTAGAGTTTAATAGATTTTGGGGTTCTTTTAAGTACAGGATAGCAAATTTTTCATGAAGGCATAATTTACATGGGTTGTCTAAATGTCTGTACGTGGTAGTTTGTCTTATTATTTTCCATTCGTCTACCGGCGAATGTCCGCTTTCTTTGAGTTCCCAGTATTTATTCGCTAGTGTTGTTTTTATACGGTGTTTTTTTATTTTTGAATGTACTTTTGTGGTCATAGTATCGGGTTTTGAAATCTAAAGAAGTCATGCCTACGTAATATTTCTTGTTATTCGGGTTTTCTTTCGCAAATATTGTTGCTTGATAAACTACGCTTTTTGTTAGACATTTATTTTGAACTGGACAAAGTGTGTGGTGTCTACAGTTGCATTTATCTTGTTCGTTATTAGTCTTTTTATTTATGGTATGGTTGTTCTTGTCCGAGGTTGGTTTGTTGTTGTTGTTATTATTATTATTATTATTATTATTATTATTATTATTACTTCTGCTAGTGTTGGTTTTATTTTTGTCATGGCGTCTACTTTTTTATTGTTTATTTTGTTGTTGTTTACATTGTTTTTATTTAGTATTTTGTTATTATGTACTTTAATTATCATCTCTAAATGTTCGCAGCAACTGTAAGATAACTTTAAGGTATTTTTATTGAAGATTTTGTGTAAGGAGTTGCTTGCGGGAAAGTGTTTTTCAATAAGATCTAGCAATTAATTGCCAATTTTTTGTTTTTAACATTTGATTGTATGGGGCCGTGTACCAAATTATAGTTCTTTTTCTTCTATTTTTAATTTTATTATAGTTGTTGGTGTTTTGTTGCTTATATTTGATATCGATATTTTTGTATCCACTATTTTTTAGGGATGTTTCGTAGATATTGGTTGACCTGTTAAATGCATTTTCATCGCTTGCGTTATTACTGAGTCTACTTACGATCGAGTTAGGAATGTGTTTTATAATTGATGGTGGGTGGTTTGACTTAGGGTTTACGTAAATTGGAGTAGCGTTATCTTTTAAGTATGGTTCATATGTGTTTTTATCTAAGTTTAACGTGATGTCCAGGAAGGTTGTTATTTTTATGTTAGCTGATACGTCTGCTTTTAGGCCTAATTTTTTCATTTCCTTGTGTCTGATTTTCTTGAAGTTTTCTCCCTAGATTTTGTTGGAGTTTTTTACTATAGCTAGTCCGTCATCTCTATATAGACCGATATCCGTAGTATCGAATATGCTTGTGAGGGTATATAGAATGAATAATCCCACAAGATCTGATACCTCTGCAGAATCTCTGGCACCCATCGCCAAATCAAACGAATTTTTCATTTTAGCTTGTATCCGTTGGTTATTGTTATTTATTAGAACTGATTTTCTACATTTTTTATGATGTTGATTTCCTCCGAGGATATATCAGTGTATGCCTCGGCAAATTCTAGGGCAATGTTTAAAAGTTCTTAGGACATCGAGGGATAAAAGTCTATGATGTCAAACTGTATGAACGTACATTTATCTTTGTTTTCTATATTTTTAAACCAGGTGATTGCTTCGGTAGTATTTGCCCACTGGTTTAGTTCTAGGTCCTTTTTGATTTGTTTGTTTACCCTAGAAAGTAAAGTTTTGCTAATTCTACCTATTTCTGGTTTAGTTGGGTTTATCAGGCGGGTGCTAGGATTATAATTAAAGTCCTATTTGTGGTCTTTAAGCAGAATGCATGTCTCTCTAGGTTTCAACTTGCCAACTTTATCGCTAATTTTTAGTTTATCGGTAATTTGTTTACTTTCAGTATTTATTATATCTAAGTAGTCGCATTCGTTTTTGTTTAGTTTTTTTTATAGTTTTTTGTAATGTTTTCTGTGATTAGTTTGTTATATTCTTGCTTATCTATTTTATAAAGGTTTCTGGTTTTCTCTGTTTTTACAAAGATTTTTTTAGAGTTGTTTATGTTTCTAACGATTTTGTGTAGTTTCCGTTGGAAATTGTTAGGTTGATTGTGGAATTCTAGGTTTTTAATTACGTTTAAAAGGTCATTTTCAAAGTGTATCAAAAGGTCTACTGTTTTCGCATTTTTAAGGGTTTTAAAACTATAGGATTCTTTTTTGTTTACGTTTTCATTTTTAATAGCTTTAAAACTAACAAAACAATAGAAAAAACCAAATAAATTAAATAAACATGAATATACATAAATATCACACATATATGTATATATATGTATGTATGTGTACATGTATGTGTGTACACATATGTATATTTATTTATATATATATATATATATATATATATAAAAGAAAGAAAGGAGGAAAATCGTCTGCCTTAAACCACTAACCTAGTTTTAAAACAGATCCTTTGTTCGATAAAATGCATGCCCATTGACTGATAGGAAGGGGCACGGTGGATACTAGAAAGCTGATTGGCTAATTAAAATTCTCAACATATATAAAACCGAGAAACAACCACAGAATTCGCGCATAAGCCTGACGAATCCTATAGTGGATGAAACGCCGAATATTCAGTGTAGCTTAATCGCCATATATATTTTATAAATTGCTAACAAGCTCTACCTACGTATTGAGCACTTTTGAAGTAATTACTTAAAGTTTACGCATAAATCTATATTTTTTTATATTAATTTTATGTGAGTAAATGAAGTAGTTATATATATATACATATATATATATTATTATTATTATTATTATTATTATTATTATTATTATTATTATTATTATTATTATTATTATATCTTGTTATATCGCTATGTTCTTCCTTTATTGAGTTCTATATAATCGCCAAAACAATTTCTGGAGCTTTGTATCATCCCGATAGGTTTCCTCTTAAAGAATCGATCTTATTTTTTTTGTTTTAACTTACACACACACGCACGCGCGCCCACGCGCCTGCGCGCACACACATACACACACACGCACACACACACACATATATATATTATATATATATATATATATATGTATATATATATTATATACGAGGTGCCTGTAATAAGACTTTTGTACAGGCATTTAAAATTATCGTAGACTCTTGAAAATCCAGTATATATTTGCTATACGTCTTATGAGATGGCTGACCAATTTTTATGATTTCAGGTTAAAACAAACAGCAGAAATTGGAGTGCACCTTACTAAAGCCTGATTGTCTTAGCTGGTGAATTTCAAAATGCAACACTGATGTGAGGACACTTTAGAAGAATGATGTTCAATAAAATTCTGTTTTAAA
>NC_136505.1:60102358-60194858 GCF_053919585.1 Euprymna scolopes
AAAAGTGGTTGTCTGACCAGTCTATATATGGCAACAATTACTCCCTAATTCTTAACGGAGAAAGTACACACGTGGAGTTTTTGATTTTTAAAAATTACTATTTAAAACTTAGGGAAGACAATGTTATTTTAAAACTGAGCAATCGACCAGCACATCCCCTTATAACGATCCTAGGCAACACCTGAAAATGTTATTTTTATCTGCGAGGTATTTATTTCTTGTGCAGAATTCTGTGTACATTTTCTATGATGAGGTTATTTCATGATAAAATGGAGAAAGAAAGAAGGAGACTTATTGAATATAGCGATAGTTTAAAATATAATTTTGTGGTTTATAAAATATATGTATACGTATGTAACGAGTGAAATATGTGTATACATGTGTAGAAAGTGAAATATATGTATACATATGTAGAGAGTGAAATATATGCATACATATGTAGAGATTGAAATATATGTATACATATGTAGCTAGAGACGCCGATAAATCGATGTGTAGATAAATATTAAAGTGTGTATACCTACGCTAAAACTGTAGTTCTCTCACACATATATATATATATATATATATATATATGTATATATATATATATATATGTATGTGTATAGTGTTCCTTTTTTATCTTACTCTGAGGCTTTCTCTCTCGATATATATATATATATATCGATATATATATATATATTCACTGATTGATAACATAATTAACTGATTGTTTTATTGCTATGAAAGAGTAAAAAGCTGTAAATGGCAACTGAATCAAGGAATAATTTGTTAGATGGTAAACATCATTAACTTTGGAATATAGACTTTTGTCATTGATTCATTATATTTCTCTTTAATTGCATTGAGCTTCTTAAATAAGGATTTATATATTATAAGGAAATAAAGTATATTTCACAGATATATATATATATATATATATATATATATATATATATATATATATATATATATATATATATACATACGGATAAGGAAAATGCTATGATGATGAGGAGATGATGACTGGGAAGAGTAGGAATGAAGAGTGGAAAGAAGAGAATAAGGGGGAGGGAAAAGAATCTGTTATTCTTTTTTTTTTCATCTACGAGTTTATCACTATATTGATGAATACCGAAAAGGTAGGCATTGCTCATGACTATGTAAAATCGGGAAAAATTCCTCACAGCCGAAAGAAGGAGAAAAGAGCAAAAAAAAAAAAAAAAATTCAGATGCTTCTGGCATTTTCCTTTATTAAAGAGAAATGGAGAAATCGACGAGCTCTTTCTTTTGTGTCAAATTGATTTTAGACTCCATCAAATATGGAATCTAAAGAAAAAAAATAATAACATAATAAAACAGATCTCCGCATGAGAATAAGAGTTTTTTTTTTCATATAAAATATTCATTTATGGTAAAATTTTTGTCAACAAAGCAAATAGTCCACAATGTTTGTAAGAGAAACTTGGCAAAGCCTTTTTAGTGTAGCCTTAAACATTTTTATACACATCTATGCATCTATTTACAAACGCTTTTTTCACCCATTCTGTCTATAAAGAATATATATATGTATGTACAGCGAGAGAGAGAGAGAGAGAGAGAGAGAGAGAGAGAGAGAAAGAGAGAGAGACAGAGAGAAAGAGAGAGAGAGACAGAGAGGGGCAGCCGGAGAGACATGTATTTTTAAAAGCAAAAAAGTATATAAGCTTTAACTCACAAAACCATTGTTAAATACGATAAATAAATCTATCCTCTCTCTCTCTCTCTCTCTCTCTCTCTCTCTCTCTATATATATATATATATATATATATATATATATATATATATATATATAAGTGAACGTGTATGTGTGTCTATCTGCGTGAATGTCTGTATACATTTCCCTACGCAATAACTCTGTCAATTTTAAGTCTACAGACTCGAAATTTGATATACAGGGTACTGAGATTTGAGAAAATCTATGTGATCGGTTTTCGGCCAGAAATGTGTCTGTTAAGGGGTCAAAGTTCAACGATTATACTTTTGAGAACTCTACCAAACTCCTCCGCCAATTTGGGGTCTAATCACTTGAAATTTTAGATATAAGTTTCTTAGACATGGATGTAACTTAATAACTTGATTTGAGCCCAAAACAATAAATGTTAGGGGTGAACTTTAAAAAAATTGGTCGTTTTTTTTTTGTGCTTAGCATACACCTCCAAACACCCGGGCAACGCCGGACACCCATGCTAGTATATATATAAATGCATTTTAACGTTTGGCAAAAATCTCTCAAGAGCTCTTTCATCTATCATCTCGCCAGGAGAAAAATCGACAGTAATTCAAAATAATGTTGTTGACGAAAATTTAGAGCACTAAGAGGAATTTAAAGTGCCAGTATCGATTAAAATAAGCAATTTAATTAAATATCGGTGCAAAAAAAAAAAAATCGATAAAAATGGCACCGCGTGGAGATGGAGGAAATCAGCGGGTGATCAAAGTTTCCCAGAGATTCAGCTCTTTTATGGATTCCTACTTTACACACACACACACACACACACACACATATATATATATATATATATATATATATATATATATATATATATATATATATATATATATATATATCGAATGTGGCGAAAATAGCGTTTTCTTTAGAATAAAGCAATGTACCCTTTTAAAAAATTGTCTTCTCTAAAAGTGATAGTAGGAAGTGAAACGCGTCGTTCTTTAGATTTTGGGAGCAGGGTAAGTTTGCAACGTTTAAACTTTAAAAAATGGCGGGGATCTCTACCGTGAAAGGCAAATAAATAGGTAGGACGGTTGGCGCATTGTCAGAGATTTTAACGCGTGAATAATGGAAAATTCCAGAAGGGAATCGTTTGGAAATTGAGCGGAAGTAAATCTTGCAGATATCTATCTATCTATCTATCTATCTATCTATCTATCTATCTATCTATCATGAAATGTTATCTCGCCTCTTCTTTTTTCACTATTTATGCACACACACACACACACACACATATATATATATATATATATATATATATATATATATATATATATATATATATATATATAGCTTAGAACGTTAGAGAGACCCCTAAAACAAAAACTACTCTATCTAACCTAGTAAGAGATCTGAAAAAAAAAAACAAATAAACTTCTCATTAAAATGGGAGATATTAAGAAAATCCAAATCTTACAGCCCATGCTCTAAATACTGCCTACTATGTAACGCAGAGGCGATCGAGATTATAACGGCACCTAATAAATGAAACATTCTCAACTCAAAACCAGAGATAATCTCCAGTTGTAAGCACAAGAGAAAGTTCAAGTACGGAAATTCAAATATCCCCGTTGAAAATATACCACCAGAAACCAACTTATATTTAGCACATCTAACACTAACCATGAAAAAAACATAACACCCTCCCTCGGTGCCCCTCTCCCCTAGCTAACGGGTAACACCCCAAATTTAAAAAAAAAATTCCTCTGCAATCGCCACTAAGACTTGGTTATCCGCTGCACTCGCCATTAAAACTTCAACTTTTTAATATAAACTATTAGCACACTCACTGAATATATAACGATTATATAACTTTAGTTGAAAAAAAAAACACCTTGAACCACCGTACTAATGCTACAACTACTTTACTCATAGCTTCTTAGACAATTATCCCTAATCAAATCTCATCCCGCTTAATCTCACGCTTGACACCACCTATTAAGCTGCAACCAAACTAGCAATTAACACCAGGTACACTAAAAATATATCCTCACCAATTTAAGGCCATAGCCTAATGGAAAATAACTTAGAAATCCGCTCCTCCATGAGCCTCTAACCTAAAAACAAGAAATATTGCCCCCCCTCACTTGCAACCCTCTCCCTACTAATCGTACAAATAATAAAAAAAACAGCACATATAAACTTATGCAATTAAAATAATACTAATCCTTCTATCCAAAAATATTTATATTTAATATTTAAATTTACTGAAATTTACTTATAAGGACCTCCGACTTTTAGTCACTATATATAGCCCCTCCCACACCGTCATCTACACAGACGTATTCCCATCTCCCATCCATGCCGCATGACGGTCAGTAAAGGTCGATCCAACCAACTCCACACGACAGCTTAGAGTATCCTCTATTTCCCCCCACCCAGCTAACCTTGTTGCTAGTATTAACTTTACATTTCATTAGAAATGAAAATAGATGGTCGCGACAACTTCCAGAGAATGCCGTCACAGTTTTTGAGCCAAACCCGAATTCTGCAATTACATACACAAAAGAGGAATAACTTATCTCACAAGCACAACTAAGGAATACCAACGAAACTATATAAAATGGAAATTTGCAAGACACACACGGAAATTCTATGTAAAAAAAAGAAACCATTACAGCGGAGAATTACTCTAATCAAATGTATGAAATGCATCAGAGACTTCGACAACAACACCCAGCATTAGTAAACAGGAAAGACTCAATTCTCTTCCACAACACTGCTCGACTTCATGTTGCTAATCTAATCCTACAGAAGATGAACGAGTTGGGCTACGGAACTCCGCCTCATCCGCCATACATTCCAGACCGCTCACTTACTGATTACCATTTTTCAAACATCTCGACAACTTGCTGTCTGAGAAATGCTTCAAAACTCAGCATTAGTCAACAGAAAAGGCTAAAATTAACTAAATTATGAGATTAAAAACGCTTTCAGCGACTTGATCACCCAGAACGCAAGATTATTTATGTTACTGGCATAAATAGACTTGTTTTGTGTTGGCAATAGTGTGTTGCTTGCAATGGTGAGGACTTCGATGATTAAAGTTTTGTTTTAGCCGAGACATATTCATCCGAATTTAAAAACTCTAAACTGTAAGAAATTTCGTGCGTATCTTATATACATACATATTTTTATCTATTTATCTGCTTAGCTATTATTATTAACTTTTTATATTCCCTCGAAGAATTTATTTAGATGAGAAGCAAATTTATACTAATATAGACTACAACCATTTCTAAAACGAACAATTTTTATAGATGAATCTAGTTAATGTACGTACAAACACACGGATAAGCAGAAGAAAAGATGTCTCTATAATTTTGTTCAATAGATAGAAACTCCCTGAAAAGTTTCGATTAAATTGTGCAATCCCTTGTATTATTGGTCAATTACAATCAGTCAGGCACAATAAGTGCCTTATGTCAACTAAAACTCGTTTGTTTTGGCCGTGGACGAAAATAAAAAAAGATAGACTTATTGAAATATAAAATCTATTCGGACATCTGTAATGAAAAGCATAATTCAGTTGGACAGACAAGCATAAAGATCGTTGAACAATGTTCGCCGAGAAAGGTAAAAAGGCTTCTTCATGCGGCTGACATCGTTTCTTATTTATCTCACATACGCTCGGGAGAAACAACTATGCCATCATCGAGTGTGCCTCTTGCTGTATTTTTTTACCACGATTAATCTCTAATGACTGGGTCCACACTGTAAAACATTCACAGCAAGAACCCATCTATCTTGCAATTTTTATCTTTGTTCTGTGGATTTAAAATAAAACGTTAATCTTTTTTTTTTTAATTTGCTACTTCTTTCTCTACTGCTAACTGTGATTGACTTTAACTTCAATATTAATTGCCTATAATACGATAGGGTGTGTGATTTTCTGTGTCACGCTTATATCAGTGTCGTGGAATTGTTACGAACTTTCATTTCTTGCGTAGGAATAATTTTACCAAGAATTATTCATAGGTTTTGGTTTCGGTTTCGATTATAGCTGATGGCAATCCAGTAATCTATTTTTTTATAAATAATTTTATCAAGCGTTCTTCATAAGTTTTAGTTTCGGTTTCGATTATAGTTGAAGGAACTCAAGTTATACACATATACATCCTTTTCCCTTTTTTGCTTCGGTTTCGATACAAGCTGATGAACCCAAGTCATATGGATATATTTTGCGATATTTGAAACTGCAACTTTATAATATCAAAAAATCGATAGATCATTAATTATAATAATAATATATACGAAATCTGCAAGAATTAAAATATCATATTTAAGCGTACTTTACAATTGGGTTACGCCGGGCACCCCTGCTAGCTTAGATAAGCACTTTTGCAGTTTTAACAAAAGAGCTACAATAATATCAGAGCGTCTCCATTTACGCTGAACATCTACAGAATGCTAACATCAATATATTATATATGAATGAGTCCCCTGAGGAATTGCCTAAGATGCCGCTAGTTAATATTATTCGGATTATTAAGGTGTTAGAAAGTGTCTACAAGGATACAGGGAATCGTTTATAAGAGACGCAAAAAGTGCAATTGATCCAATGCACGAATTCCAAGAAGGATTAGACGAGAAAGAAACACCAACAAGTTTCAAATTTCTCATTAAGAGCCATCTATGAGAATCAGACACCAATTTTTAGCATTCCCTTTCACCGTTGAATTTCTATGTGCTGATTAACGTCTCTATGTCTTTACACTAGTCTTTTTTCTACGTAGGAATAACCACTCATCAAGGGCTGGAGGCCACTCGAGGATAAGGGTTATTGAGTGTAGAGTAGTCAATAGGATAATATCTTAGTATTCGTTACTAGTGGAAATTTGATAAATTTGATTACTTAAGGTGACGGTTCATCAAGAATTTGTTTAAGTTGGACTTGAATACTACCAAATTTTAGTCAGATAGAAAACAGGCAAACGGAACAGAGTTCAACAGGCGTGCAGTTCTAAGAAAGAAGCTTTGTTCATGAAATCTACGTTTAGGTTTAGTATCTCACTTTATTTTATTTGTACGCCTATGTATCGATGACTATGTTCTTAGTCAAAACCGATATTCTGACACAAACTAAGTAAGAATAATTTGTTTTACAATGTGTTGATAAAGAAATAAAAGTTATGAAAAGGTATAGAATTAAAACTGTTGATTTATCGTTTATATACGTTAAGTTATGATTTCTTAAAACTTTCGTAATAAGTAAAAATTATTTTGCCTATTAAAGGTCGTTGAAATTTAAATATTAAATAAGACGAATGCGGCATGTAGTATGAACAAGTATGTTACATAAAAATCGCCAGTAACATTGCATGGGAAAAATATAGACAGTCGCCATAATTAAACAGAAATAATCTATCTATTATATCTATAAAAGTTAACGTGTCTGTATGTGTGTCTGTGTGTGTGTCGGTATGTGTGTCTGTATGTGTGTCTGTGTGTGTGTCTGTGTACATTTTCCTACGCAATAACCCTGTCAATTTTCAGTCTACAGACTCGAAATTTGATATACAGGTACTGAGATTTGGAAAAATATTTGTAATCCGTTTTCGGCCAGACATTCGGCTGTTAAGGTGTCAAAGTTCAACAATTTGACCTTTGAGATCTCTACCAAACTCCTCCGCCAATTTTGGGTCTAAACACTTGACCTTTTAGATTTAGATTCCTTGGACATGTATCTAACTTAATAACTTAATTTGAGCCCAAAACAATAAATGTTAGGGGTCATAATAGGGGTCAAAGTTAACAAAATTGACCGCTTTTTAAAATTTTTGCTCAGCATACACCTCCAAACAACGCCGGGCTGAAACGCTAACATTTCTATAAAAGTAAAAATGTGTGTGTGTGTGTGTGTGTGTGTGTGTGTGTGTGCCTGACTGTCTGTCTGTCTGTTTATACTTCCCTACCAAATAATTCTGTAAAATTTCGGTCTACAGACTCGAGATTTGACATAAGGGTTATTGAGATTTGGGAAAATCTTTTTAATCGGTTTTAGGCCAGAAATTTGTCTGTTAAGGGGTCAAAGTTCAACGATTTGATATTTAGCAATTTTACCAAACTCCTCTGCAAATTTTGTGTCTAAACACTTGAAATTTTAGATATAGTTTACTTAGACATGAACCTAACTTAATAATTTGATTTGAGCCCAAAACGATAAATGACTTCGCCAATTTTTGGTTCAAACATTTGAAAGTTCACATAAAGTGTATTCAGACATAGGGCAAGCTTTTTAATCGTTTTTGTTTTTGCTGAAAATTTGGTTTTCAAGGGATCAAAGTTCAAAAGATTTTACCTTTGCAAGTTTACATAAAGGAGACTCAGACATGCAGCAGGCTTTCTAATCGGTTTTTGGGCGAGAATTCGGTTAAAGTTGAAAGAGTTGCCCTTTACAGACTGTACCAAAATCCTCCACCAATTTTGGGTCTAAAAACTTGACATTTTAGGTGTAGGTTACTTGAATATGGGTCAAATATTTTAACTTTATTTGAGCCCAAAACAATAAATGATAAGGGGTCAAAATTGGGATCAAAGTTAAAAAAAAACATTGACGTCTGTGGTCTCTGCCAAGTCTTTTTCTATGGTAGTTAAGGAAGCCTATTATATAGGAAGGCATTGCCGTACATATTCACACTTTTTTTATATATGCATAGGCACATTAAGTTATAAACAGTACATAGGGCCAGAGCAAAGCCGGGCTGCACTGCTAGTAATAAATAAAAACCATGATTGTTTTCAGTATATATATATATATATATATATATATATATATATATATATATATATATATATATATATGTATATATATGTGTGTGTGTGTGTGTGTGCTTGTGTGTGTGTTAGTGTGTCTT
The DNA here is from genome assembly GCF_053919585.1 of Euprymna scolopes. Taxonomy (NCBI): domain Eukaryota; kingdom Metazoa; phylum Mollusca; class Cephalopoda; order Sepiida; family Sepiolidae; genus Euprymna; species Euprymna scolopes. Next base: position 60,110,966 of record NC_136505.1, read on the forward strand.
TGTATGTGTGTATAAGAATCTATGTACATATATATATAGAGAGAGATATATAGATAGATAGATAGATAGAGAGAGAGAGAGAGAGAGAGAGAGAGAAAGATAAACACAGTAAAATCAATTTCCTAGGAACCCAGTTTAACAAGTCAGCAGACATTGTATATGCGAATGACTCAATATTCATTCAGAACGTAATATATCTTAAGAGATATGCCTCATCCAATCATACAAAGTAAATTAAGAAACCCCTGGATGTTTTATACCTTTGATAATAAAAAAACTTTCATGGAAATAAAGAATAATAAGACGAAAAATGTACGTATATGTCTCCTAGATTCAAATTGCATTTTGTCTAGTATTAATTCGCGTATGTGCTTTCAAGAATAAGCTTAGATATACCTTAGTGAATTACCGAGATAGTAATGAGTTACGTATTTTCAAAAAGATTCATCAGATGTGTTGCAGATAAACACGTAGTAGAAATTAAGTAAATAATATGCCGACGTGATGGAAGGATTTTTGTTAAAGGAAAACCCTAAATTATTCATATACGTCATGCGCCTTTTGTTTATTTAATCATACGCATGCATTAGATGATCATGCTTTTAAGTTTAAACATGTCGCATTAAATTCATTCTAATAAGTTTCGGCGAAGATTTGGATTTTAGAAACAGGACAACTATTTTGAATTTAAATCGCCCATCAGTGTTTTTTTTTTTTTTAATTCTGATGGCTCTTATTCTTGAAGAAAATGATCACTTATTCGATGTCATAAACGCGTTGCATATTTTGATTTTTAACAGCCGTGTTACACGCAAAGAAGATTAGAACATTCTTTCTGCAGTACAAACGCACATAATTTTATTTTATTTCTATCAACTATAGTCTTTGGGACATTTTGTACATATTATGCGAGCAAGTCTTGAAAGACGAAACGTAGATAAATATACACATAATTGAGGTTTTTCTTTTTCGTTTTTCATACAGATATGTATATAGGCTGACTACTTCCAGGTAATACATGCGACACTTCCTCTCAACACTAAACCGCATATTACCTTTTTATTTTTACTTTTTAAATACATAAATGATTATTATATATATAAAATCGTAGTGGCATTTCCAAGAAGAGACGGCGTCTAGAACTCTATACATGCTGAATATGTTCTTTTATATATAGCCATCCTTGTAAATCTAGGATTATTAGCCATTCCATGTCATAGTGATAGTAAACTTCGTTCTTTTTAACTCCTTACATCGAATGGTTTCCTGTTTGTCTGTAGCGATCTCAATACTTAAAATCCAACTCCGAACTCTTACATCACAATATTTTTTTAAATTGAACCATTTGGTGTACGATGTATACAGGATGGAACGCTAAAAGTATCCCTCTAAAGAAAACTACACTACAGCTATATTTTAATACTTTTATAGAAAAAATCAATTCTGGTAACTTTATTATGTAATAGAGCTGACATCTATTGTAGCCCCCTTCAGCCTCAATCACCGCCTCGATACAGGTCAGGAACTGGAAGCATGCCTTTTCCACAAGCGCCAGCGGGAAATCGGCGGATAGCGGCGATCAAGCTGGCTTTAGTGTTATGGAAGGTCATGTTAGTGATGTGCTCGACATATAACCAAACGAAATAGTCCAGCGGGTTCAGGTCGGGGGAAGAAGGAGGGAAGTGAGAGAAGGGCACAAAATCGTATCACTCCTTCTGAAGCCAAGCCTGGGTCTATTTCGACGTGTAAGCAAACGCCGAGTTCTGCTGCAACACCCAGAATCTGCCAGAGGTCACCTGATTGCACCATGGGGTCACCACACTTTTCAGCAAATCCAGGTGTCCTTTGGTGATTACTTCAAGCCGGCAGCTAGGATTTGAGGTAGGATGATTTGGGCCTCACTTGAAACCACACCAAGGACCATAACAGTGGCCGGAACCTTTGTTTTCATCGCCCTGGGCAGTCCCTATTATACGTGGAATTCCAGCAATACATTTTGAAGGTGTAGGCATTGGTACTGTTGTTATAACTTGGGTAGTGCGGCGCATCTTTAATCTCGCTCGATGAGCATTGTGTGCCTTTCAAATATGAGAGAGGGCTCCTAACGCTCTTGGGATTTGAACACATCTGGCCAACCAGTAGATGGTCTGCAACAAATAATGAAAACCTGTTTTCATCAAACGGAAATGGAACCATGTCATCTTTTCTAGGGCGACACATTCATCGTTCTACCCTATATATATATATATATATATATATATATATATATATATATATATATATATATACTAGCAGGCTGATCGGAATTGCCCAGTCGTAAAAGACGGTTAAAATAGTAAATATTTTGATTAATGCAGATTTCGTATGTATTATTATATTATATTGGACTCAATATATAGTTATAATTTAAAAAGTTAAAAAAATGACTTTTGTGCCACCACCGATAATAGAAACCAAAAACTTTTACCTTACTGTTTACTTTTTCTTTCGACGTTAATACCTGAGCGATGAAGACATGTTTGCAACAATGCTAACAATTAAGACCTTAACCTATAGCTATTACGTTAGGCATAGGTATTCGTAACGCAGTCGTTCGACCTCTACTCGACAAATTTCACTTTCTAATTTTCACACTTTTGCACCGATTTTCCCCGGCTTAAACCCAAATATAAAGTTTTGCATGGGCTCGAATAACTTATATATTAAGTTTCACGTCTGTAGACTAAAAAAGTTAGAGGTGTGGTAGGCACAAATTGTAAACAAATATATATATATATATACGCATACATAAATATGTATAAAAAGACATTTGTGTTTACTATAATCTTTTTACGAAAATATTACGCAAGTATAAAACATGTAGAATATCTGCATGAATATAATTACACGTAATAGTTGACTAAAGGTGATCATTCTATTAGAAAACCGAAAAAAAAAACTATTAGAAAATTAATTAAAATGCATGTTTAAAAGAATATGCAAATTAGCTAGATCTTTTACCGATGAATGCAATTCCACGACCATATATAACAATGTTGTATTTTCTTTTTAAATAAACGGAAAAATGTTTTTAATATGAATATCAACACACACAAAAAAACACATTTGTAGGAGTATAAATATACATATTGTACTATATATATATATATATATATATATATATATATATATATATATATATATATATATATATATATATATATATTAGTGTTGACACTGTTAATATGATGATTAAAAAATAAAAAATGAAAATAAAGGTTAGCTGAACAGGTTTCTTTCCTCGCTCGACGGTGCTAAATCGAAGAAAATACTATTAAAAAATAGCCAGGAATATGGCGGGGAAGAAAAAAACACGAAAAATTAGTGGGGAAAATTACATAGAAATCGAATGGAGTCCTAAGAGATATTCTTTTGTCTTGCAAAGAGAAGATCTCAAGGACTTAATAAAAATAATTCCTGAAATTTTTAGATGAAAGAATGAGTGCGAAGTACATAAGATCCTAAACATATAAGTACTGACATTTTTGGCACACGTATGATTATTTATAAGGTGCTTGCAAATCGGAGAACCATACGTATTACTTAGGATATCCGTATATGTATACACTTATATATTCTGAAGGTTTTTAATGATACAAAACTTATCAAAGTAGGTGAATTGATGAACTCTAAAACGACATTATTAATGTGTATAAAACAATTTTATGTATGTATTTATAATCCTTTAATCTCTGAGCGTATATACAATTCACTGGATAAAGCGGGGGAGGGCAGAGCGGTAGCTATAGATATATCTAAGGCTTTTGACAGGATATGGCATGAGGGTCTTCTCAGGAAAATTAGATCATATTAGATCATATCACTGGTGGAATACTTAACATAATTAAATCCTTCTTAGATAAGAGAAAAATCCAGGTTGTCCTCAACGGTCGTACATCTAAACAATATGATGTAAATGCGGGAGTGCCTAAGAGGTTTATCTTTGGACCTCTATTGTTCCTGATATTTATAAATTACCTCCCCGACAAAATTGCCTCTGAGATGGGTATATATGCTGGTAACACCACACTCTATAACAGGCACGACAGGAAAACAAATGAACACATATCTAAAGAAATGGCAAAAACTAATACACACACACATACTCACACACACATACACACACATGCACACACATACACACCAACACCACCACCATCGCCATCATCATCGTCGTCGTCGTCATCGTAATCGTCATCATCATCATCATCATCATCATGAGCTCCTTGCCCGGACCAATGTGACTCTTCCTCTCCAGAGTTTCCTGTCTCCCATCTGTCTCAGATCTTCAGGTTCACAGTTTGCATTGTGTACTATCTGCTGGATATACGTGGATCTAGGTCGTGCTTTGCTTGCGCGTCCATGTCGTGGAGTCCATAGCAATACATCACTCAGCAATTCATGCTTGCTCCTCAGACAGTAACCGGCAAATCGTAGCTGTTTTTCCCTGATGGTATTAGATATGGCAGGTAGGTTGTCATAAAGTTGCTGCCTCGTGGGATGATTTTGCCAAGATATATTTAATACTGTTCGTAACATACGGGTGTATGTGCCGTCTAGTTTTGTTTCCAATCTTTTGGCAAGTGGCCAGGCTTTAGCACCATATACAAGGACAGGCTCTACCACTGCCCTGAAGAACTGCCCTTTCAGTTTGTTCGTTAGCCTTGAAGTCCACACTAAACGCAGCCCATCCAATGCGGCCTATGCTTTTCATAATAAATATCATATATAATAAAACTGATAAATAAAATAAAAATAGCAGACTATGTAAAAAATGTCTGGCCATCCATCATATAATACTAATATAAACGAGCGTATGCCAAGACATTTAAAGATAATAAATAATCAATATTTATTGTATTTTACCTATATATCAAATATCGACGTTGTCTATATAAAAGTATGCCCCATATAATCACAAAAACAATGAAAATAATTTTCAATCATAATTGTACTAATAGTACTAGTGTTGCTAGTAATAGTTATATCAAATCTGTAATTGTAGAATAAAAAGTATATATATATATATATATATATATATGCGACTACTTCCTTTTAATCACATAAATGAATATACGAAAATATAAATTTATGCGTAAATTTTCAGTATTTACTTCAACAGTGCTCAGTACGTAGGTAGCGCTAGGTAGTAAATTATAAAATATATATATGGCAATTAAGCTACACAGAACATTCTGCGTTTCATTCTCGTGAGAATTCGTCAGGCTTATATATGTATATATATATATATATATATATATATATATATATATGTATATATATATATATATATATATACAATTTAACACAAATATCAAAACGCGTGATAATGGAAAATTGTACGTAGTATATATAGCAGCTTCAGTCCAGTCTTTCCGTCGTAGATATAACAATTATATGATTACATACAAAAAGGTGATTTATAAAAATATAGTATATTATCTAAATATTTGAGAACAAATTTTCAATACCGCTATTCTTATAAACATCTTCGGATAAGAACAATATTGCAATATGAATGGTAAAATCTTTATTTTAAGAGATTATATATGAATATATGAACGATAAGTCAACAGTTTGCATTCTATAAGCGGAGCATATGCAGCGCTTTGACCTCCCAAGTATTAATACTGACCAGGCTGAACGTGATTAGGCAGAACACACGCACACATTCATATCTATATACTATTCATGGGGAGTTTATTAATCATGTATATAATTAGCATGAATTATTATATGTAGATAATTAATATTCATTACTTTTATATAATAAATATATTATTATATTATTATAGAGAGTTTATTATATATAAATAAAATTCAACACAAATATATATATATATATATATATATATATATATATATATATACATACACACACATATATATATATACGCGAAATATTCCGTACATATATATATATATATATATATATATATATATATATATATATATATATATATATATATACGGAATATTCTGTGTAGCTTAATTGCCATATATATTTTCATAACTTGCCACCTAGCTCTACCTATGTATTGAGCACTGTTGAAGTAAATACTGAAAATTCACGCATAAAATTTCATATCGGTATATTAATATATGTGATTAAATGAAGTAGTCACACACACACATACACACACACGCACACACACACATATATATAATATATATATATATATATATATATATATATATATATATATATATATATATACATAAACTTTCCTCAATAATTCACAAGAAAAATATTGGCATTTAAAGAGATGATGATATCAATATATGTAGAAATACATTAATCAAACATTACAAAGTAAAATAAGAAATAATACAAAGTTAAAACCTATTGATTTTTATATCAATAAAATACATGTATAATATGTTATCTGAATAATGATAAACAACAAATCTAACAGAAAACAATGTAATTCGTCTTATGCTTAAATACATATTCGAATTATTCCAGCAATATACGCTTGATAACAAGAAGATTTATATTTGTGTTCATTTTCCTGGTCTGTTTTGACTTGTATTTGGTATTTTTATTACCTTATCTCATATTCCAACTATTATTTTTTTTAGTAGTATTTTATATGAAAACATATTGCGATAACTACTTTTTATTACTTGATCGAATATTAAAAAAAATTTTTTTTAGCGATTTTTCTAAACGATGAGGAAGTAAGTTTTCTTATTACTTTATCTTTATATTACACGTATCATTTTTATTAGTCATTTTTATAATACCACTGCTATAAAAGTTTTTATTACGTCACCCATATCAGAAATGTTAATGCCATGTCAATTTTTACAAAAATCACACGCATAACAGTTTTTATTACTTAACCGTATATTTCAAATATCATTTTTATTAGTATCTTTATAAACACTAACACAATTATATTTTTAATATATTATTTAATTGTGTTCATTATTGAGATGAGTATTGTTTATTGATTTATTTTATTGCGGACTATTATCCCCATCTTTCTTAGTTGTTATTTCACGACGTTTCCGCCGACTATTTCTCTGGCCTTCGTCAGGTGGTAACTGCGACGAACTCTGAATCTTACTTAACCAAAACGTGGTGAAATGACAACAACTATGGAAGGCAGTGGTTGCTGAGGATGCAGTTAGAAGATTCGGAGTTCCTATCCTGTAGCGGTTACCACCTGACGAAGACCAGAGGAATAGTTAGCCGAAACGTCGTGAAACAACAACTAAGACAGATGAGGATAATAGTCCGCAATAAAATAAATTAATATTTTTTTATTATTATTATAATACTTGACTTTATATTACATGTATCGTTTTTATTAGTAATGTAACCTAACCCAACGGCTATAAGAGTTTTTTTTCTGGACCTGTTATAACAAATGTTAAATTTAACCCTTTTCCGATGCAAAAATTGTAAATATAGAATACATATTTTAAACATCAAACCAGTTATATGTATTAAGATAGGCAACGCCATGTAAACACACTGGCTTTGAACAAGTAAAAGAATTACACGGCAAGGGATTATAAACATGTGTATCGTCGGTTGTGTTAATAAATTTGACTATGCATCTAAAATTTTGATTTATCCAAAGAATTTGAGTGTATTAAAACAATGGAAAGTTCGTTAGATTGTCATCCTGAAATTGTCTTCAATGAGTTGTTATTACTTAGGTATCACCGCGTATCAAAGCCAAAAGTCACTTGACGTTTTAGACATATGTGATAGATAGATTTTCAATTTGACGATAAATAATATCATGAGAGCATTTAAAATAATAAATGAAATGAATGACGTAATCCATAGTGATAGTCTATAACACTGTCTTTGGTAGACGACTATGTTCAAGTCTACAGGGAAGCAGGTCCTGCTACCAAGACCAATAGCAATGCGTGTATCGATTGTAAAACTATTTCTGAATCTATCCATTTGCTTGGATTTACTGACGAGTTTTGAAGCTATGTTTTCTAATAAAACTATCAACTTCGTAACTATTAAGAAACACGGGTCAGTCATCCAAGTAGTCTCTGATTCCTCGATTTTTTTTTATCATTGTCCGTTTTCTTATTCAGTGAAATCCACTTTTATAACGCAGTTGTCTCCATCTTAACAGCGACCTTTAACTTCATTCTGTCGAACGGAAACAGTCGAGCCTGGGAACGATTTGACATTAAATGATCTTTAACCGCCCTGTGGAACTGCCCATCCGGTCACACCTTAGTCAATATCGGCTTCAATCGTAGCTTCTGCTATTCTGCCACAATCGATTGTCACTTGTTGAATGATGTACGTCTCATCTGGACCGAATTTCGTTAGAACGTACGCTTATCTCCAATTGTGATAATTTTTTTTTTTTCAAACGTATTAACGTATTAAGGAAATGTGCTATCGTTGTAAATTGCACTGTTTTCGTTTGAAATGTCAAACCGTTTTCTTCTGAGCTTTGAATATGCCCGCTTAAATATCCATCTCCGCCGCGTGAGCAATTTTCACGAACTTGAAGACGTAATTGTAGCATTTCCTTTAAATCTGATAAACGTGACAGCGGTTGCGGCACGTGCATGCATGTTTTTTAGACTGCAACAGCTTCTATATAGAGATTGGCAGTTCTTGTTTATTTGTGTATTATTTGTCTATTGATTCCTGATTTCTACACAAGGCTTTAGAGACGATATATATATATATATATATATATATATATATATATATATATATATAATTCTTGAACTTTATTAAACAGATTAAGTGTGATTAAATCTACGTCATTTTGATCAGAAGGAATATCATATACCGTGGAAGTTATTATTTAAATGAATAATTTTGAGGGACCCCTAGAAGCCAGAGGTGATCTCATTAAAACGAAACAATGTTGCTCGTGTAACGATACAAGCAATTATCTTTTTAATCGTTTTTCTCTTTCTTTATTTTCCTTTTCATCTCTCTTTCTCTCGTGTAGAAGCAACTCGCTATTTAAAGACAACTTCTCCATCTGCTTTTCTATGTGACTTTTCAATTCCGGTTAATTAAAGATTTGAAAACCATCTTAAAAATTCAATATGACAAAATGTAATAAACGCAAATTAAATATGGCTCATTTTATTTCAGGCAATGTCGGGTTTCGTTTAAGTATGTACACACACACACACACGTACACACACACACACACACACACACACACACACATATATATATATATATATTCCGATATAAAGAATAAGAATATTGTCGCATTGTAAAATCCAAATATTTATTTTTCATACAAAACAGCTCCTCCGACATGTTAAACTTTCAATACATATTTTTCAAATCCGTTTCGTTGTGCAGCAACAAATGGTCATAATTATGTCGACATTGTCTCTTCGTGGATATTATTTTCATAAAAATTAGAAACTTTTTGGTTAGATAGAATAAATTTGACCTTCTTATCAAGATCAAAGTGTAGTATCTGTTCTTCAGATGCTACACGTCAATGTCTTATTATCTTTCAGTGGAGGAGAAATACTTCACGACTGAGACAATTAAAAAAATTTTTTTCTTTTCTTCACGTTAAAAAAATAACACCGGTGTCTAACTCTGTCCCGTGGGGAAGCATTGTAAATAGGACAATACGATAATGTCAGAAGGAAAAATTCCAGAGACGGCTGAAAGTTCGTGTGTTTGTCCCGGTAGCCATATTTGTTCGTACTTTCAATAAAAAAAAAGTTCGCTTCGGCAGATCTATAGTGTATACGGCATTATGATAGAAAGTATCTGAATTTTTCCTCCGTCTATTATCCATGTTTCATATTTCATAAAAATACTTGCAGTACTTTTCAATCTATGGCATAGTTTATATTAAGAGATATTCGATTCTATTTGCTTGCCTAAACTAAATCACTCATAATGTATTAGACTCTGTTTTATGTGCAACATCTATATCAAAATTTACATGAATATGATTATAGTTGTTGTTTCTTCCGATATATGTACTTACAGAATCACACACTCATAAACACAAGGACAAGGAGATGGCGGTGGCTAAGTGGTTAACAACATGAACTGAGAACCTGGGTGTTCCAAGTTTGAATTCAGTTCGTTTAGTAAAAACACTTTCACTTTGGTAACCTTCAAGTATTCCCTTCCCAGGCTACATGATGCGAATCTAGAAAGAATTCTTACTAGAAAGATAATCGGAGAAACATATGCCAAAAATCGCATCTGATTTATTCGAAATGGATTAATGATGCTCAAAAATAACAAGCATTTATCCTTTTCACAGGGATATTATGTTTTCTTTTGATATGTTTACCTATTATTAAATCCTAATTAACCTCGTTCTCATGTCTTTTTGTGTAATTATCTAGTAAGAAAATGAACGGTAAAATATATAGTCTAGTACAAATCTCCCACCATATCATACGTGGCTCTGCTTCTATTACGGTCAGGTTAGAAACATACACCGTCCATCACTCCATACATCATTTTTGTATAAAAGAAAGAAATAAAATTACATAAATGAAAGGAGAGTATAGCAATTATTGCCAATAGAAATGTGTGCCCTGCAAACAGTCTGTCACCAAGAAACTGGTCTGCGAGAAACTACTTTAAGAATTTTAATCGAATTTTTTTTCAATTCATTATTTCTATTCTTGAATTCCATTCTAACAATCAATTACTTTTCTATATTTATTTAAATTCAATCCAATATATATATATATATATATATATATATATATATATATATATATATATATATATATATATTAGCACGTATAGAAATATATATCTACTGATATTACTAGCACGTCTATAAACCCTGTGTATTACTTTATTGCAGGTCAATTTTTAAAATTTTGAAATTGCTATGGAACGCAGTGAAGTGAAATTTCCACTGCTATTGATTACTTTGATATTATCCCATTGACTACTGTACACTCAATAACCCTTATCCTCGAGTGGCCTCTGGATCTCGATAAACTGCGACTCGTGCGTAAAAAAAGTAGACATTCCAGAGTTGAACAAGATACGCCTAAAGAAGGTCATTATATCGACCGAAACGTTTTGAAAATAACATTCAAGATGAGAACAGTAAGGCAATGAATCCAAATAATGCAATAAAAAAAACAAAAACAAAAAAAAAACCCTCTTTTTATCTACTTATATTAGTAAATTAAAGTGGATTTTTGCTTCTAAATTTAGACACCATATCAAGTATTACACCATCAGGTTAGCTGAAGATACATGCTTCTTGACCTAAATTACACCAAACATTTATGTCATTATTTTTTTCCTTTCTCTTTGCAAAACTCAATCATATTCTGCAAAGCCAAAAAAAAAAAAAAAACCAGCAACCTTCATCTACTAAACAGCTAAACCAGATGCTATGAATAAATATTTGAAGACATAAACAACTTGAAGCATAAAACTTTTACCAAAATTACTGGATTTGGCATTAAATAACCCGAAAAGGAAATTCCAAGATGCTTTATGTCTCTGATTTTTGTGGGATTTCAACGAATATTTTGAAAATTATGCTAATCTTTCTATTTTCTGGTAATTATAAATGTGTATCACTTTATTTTAAAGGTCTAAAATGTATATTTTCGGTAATAAAACAATATTCTAACATCATATTTCTATTTATATGAAATAAAGAATATATCTAGTTACAATATCAACCAAAAACAAGAACGAATTTCACATTATTTTGTTTAAGGAAATATTTATTTATCAACATAACTCCCATGCTTCAAAATCACTTTGAATAGCCTCTTGTCAACTGATGATGTCAGTCGGTGGATTTAAGATGATGTGATGCTATAGGAAACGTTCAAAATATTCCGCCTTTCGACGAAAATTGAACGCTTCTTTCATAAACTTTCATCTTGATGCTCAGTTGGGTTTATATATGGAGAACAAGGTGGCCATGTCATCAAATTTTCTCCATTAATGCCTTATGACTTAAGGTAGGATGTTGTAGCCTTGGCTGAGTGGAATGGAACATTTTCGTGCATAAAAATCAATTTGCTCTGACGCGCCAATGGAAGGTCACCAAACCATGGTGACAAATGCTCATTAAAATATAAAATATAAGACTGGCTTGTTAGTTAGGCATCTTCTGGCACTTGAAATGGTCTAATTAGTTCATTGCAGACTATTTCAGCCCAAAACATGATATCTCCACCGAATCGGAATCGGTGAGGGGTCTACTTATTTGGTCCATCAAGTGTTGCACTGGTTTCATCGGTGAAAATAACATTTTCAAAGCTAGTTTTCCGAGCTCAAACCAAACGTTTTTCCTTATGAGTTTGTTTTAATACAGTGTTTTCTATGGGCTTAATGCTTCTTGCAATTTCGTTTAAGACATTGAAGCGTATCTTTTTGGACTAGGAAGGTATTCCAGCTTTGTCAAATATAGCGAGTTTTTCTAACATAAACTGCCTTTCTTGTGTTTTTTTCCTTCCTTGGTTTTATGTTTGGATTTTGAACGAATGAAAATCAATATTCTTCGATCTCTTCCAAGCTCCTTGGCTAGATCAACGAGACAAACCTTCTGCAAGGCATGCGACAACACCTTCGTTTTCACTAGCTGTCAATCTACCCTTTTAAAGCATTTTGGGAGTCCTTCAAGAAAGTGACACATACTTAAAATTACCAGAAAGTAGAAAAATTGCATAATTTTCAAAATATTTGTTCAAATTCCACAAAAATCAGGGAAATAAGATATCTTGTTATGCTCTTTCAGTGCACTAAATTTCACTTCTCTGCGTTTCATAGCAATTTAAAAATTAAAAAAAAATATTAACCTACAATAAAGCGATACATAGGGTTTATATATATATATATATATATATATATATATATATATATATGTAATATTTTTAAAATGTAATTATCCGCTGACACGTGTTTCGTCGTCTACGGCTCATCAGAGTGGCTGTATCTAGCGAGATTCGAAATCGGTACCCAACGGTAATGAGTCTAAACCCTTACCCCTGGACCATCATAAAAGGGAAAATTATTCCCAACTCGCATTTAAGTAAAAAAGCACTTCCGTAAATAATTGAATTCATTCAAAACATATCGCTAAAACCAAAACAAAAACAACATCTAAGTAAATCGCGTTATATCTAGACAGTCGGCGAGATGGTCCAGGGGTAACGGTTTAGGCTCATTACCGTTGGGTCCCGATTTCGAATCTCGCTAGATACAGCAACTCTGATGAGTCGTAGACGACGAAACACGTGTTAGTAGATAATTACATTTAAAAAATAATATATATATATATATATATATATATATATATATATATATACCGCTCCCCATGTGGGGGTACCAAATTGGTTAAAAGGGAACATTATTCCCAACTCGCATTTAGGTAAAAATGCACTTTCGTAAATAATTGAATTCATTCAAAACATATCGCTAAAACCAAAACAAAAACAACATATATATGCATATATGACCGCTACTATTATGATAACATACAGAGTGTGCAATATCCTGTGTCATTTGATGAATTCCCGCTTCAAGAATTTTTGTTTTAAAAAAGCATATCATTCAATGAATTATCGATTTGTGAATGATGCCTTCATTTCTCCATCGTTTCTTTTACGCACATGTCGTCCTCGTTTTATAGTTTCTCTTAAATCTTTCCATAATATTAGATCCTAATCATGATAAATTTCCGTTTTAAGGGTTCTTTACTTCATAAAAACATTGCTGAGAACATTTTTTCTTATTAATTCTAGGTTTATGAATTTTTAATTAAGAAATCCCCTGTTCAATTGCCTAAAATATACTGGTTGGCCAGTTGTGTACAAATTCGAATAGCGATAGGAGCCTTTTATCATATCTCAAAGTGACACAATGTTTCACGAGCGAGATTGGAGATGCGCCGCTGTAAAACTCATGCTTTCTACTAATCCAAGTTATGACTACATGATCACTGCCAGCATCCTTAAAATCTATCACTGGATTGCAACGAATAACAGGAACGTGCTCAATGTAATGAAACAAAGTTTCTGGCCACGGTATTAATCTTTGGTGTGGTTTAAAGTGATGGTCACATGGTTACATCTTCGAAGTGGCTTGAAAGTCAACACTATATAGTATCTGTATGTGCTGAAGGGTGTGGTGATCCCCTGATGCAACCAGGTGGCCGCTGGCAAACTCTGAGTCCGGCCCCAGGACTTGGTGCCGGGTTACATATCCAAAGAGATCCAAGCTTGGCTTTAGAAGGAGTGCTACGACCTTGTATACTTCTCTTAACCCTAACCCGCTGGACTACTTCGTTTGGTCATACGTCGAGAACATCACGAACATTACCGCCCACAACAACATAGTCTACCTGATCGCCGCTATCCGCCGAGCTCCTGCCGAGCTCCAGGTAAGCTTCCGCCGGCAATTGTGGAAAAGGCATGCTCCCTGTTCCGGACCCGTATCAAAGCGATGACTGATGTTAGAGGCGGCTATTTTGAATAGATGTGATTTACAATAAAAATGTTTTAAAATAAAGCTGTAGTGTTGTTTTTTAGAGGGACAATTTTATTGTTCCACCTGTATAATTTTAGGTTTGTAAATTTAGCACTTCGTGACCTGCTTTTTGTATTATTAGTCTGCATTTTCATTCTTTCCAAGAAAATTTAAAAAAAATATAAAGTTACAAAAATTAATAATGCCTCAGAAAAATGTCTTGAAGAGGGATATTAACAGGTGGAACCAATTGATGCATCACAATACTTAGGCTCTACGTGTTTGAATAATCTTTTCTAAAAAATGAAATGCTCCTTGCTTACTACCGACGAATTGTTTCAAACGACAGAATCAAATTTCAGTGAAGAAAACAAAAAGAAGAAAAAAAAACTCCGTTCCTTCAGAGTTTAGTTAAAAGAAGAGACAAACCCTCGTTTTGATGAATCAACTCCAAATTTCACCAAATAACTTTTATATGTGTACTAGCAGTTCACCCCGGCGTTGTCCGGGTGTTTAGAGATGTTTAGAGGTGTATGTTGAGCAAGAAAAAAAAGCGATCAATTCGATAAAGGCATCAAAAGATGATAAAAGTGTTTTTCATTTTCTTCATATATTCTTTACTGTTCACTTTTATCATTTATTTGCTTCTCTTTCTTTTATACCAGTAATATTTCTTTTTTGACACCTATTTCCTTTGTTTGTTCATCTCATTATCTCATAGTTACCATTAATTACCTTTTTATCGTGCAAATACGTATTGTAAAGTATTTTAAATAAAACATGCACGTAATGAAATCAAAAGGGATGTAGTATTTACCAGATAGACGCAATGATAAACTTCAATCTAATATAAATACCAGTATTTATATATAGATAATTTAATCCCAACCGAATAAAAAAGCTCAATACGCAATAGAGATTAGAGCATTTCTCTTATACATATATATATATATATGTATATATATATATACGTATATATATGCATACATATATACATACATATATATATACATATATATAAATATATATGCACACACATACATATATATATATATATATATATATATATATATATATATATTGAGTCTAAAGATTAATAATTGTAAATTATAAATCAGTTTAAAAAGGATGAACAGACAAAATCAAATTGAGTGTACGATCGTTTCGGAAACGATATTCATTCTATTAAAATTGACAATAAACATTGACAATAATTGGCAAAGATGGTGTTTTTGAAAATAGTCCCCTCATCAGTAAAAAGAGGGGTGGTGCGGAGAGTTGAAGACACCAAAATAAAACCAGCATTTTTGTGGAAGTGAGGTGGATAGTCCTTATTGAGTTGCATTAGAACATTTGTTTTAAAGTTCGTCAGTACATAAGTGGGCATGTTGTATTTTGGCCACAAATGGTTGAAACTGTTTTTGAAACTTTGAACTTTCCGATACGATCGTACACTCACTTTGATTTTGTTTGTTCATCCTTTTGAAACTGATTTACATTTTACAATTATTACTCTTTATACTCAATATTAATATAGCTCTAGGATAAATATACCAATTGAGCTTATTATATATGTACAGTACTATGCTCTTTTCAATTATTAATGCTTTGAAATAATATTTGCTCTTTAGTCTCCAGGTCTAATTATCACTATAATATATATATATATATATATATATATATATGAATAATGTTCCCTATCTTGGGTTGAGCATATCGGAAAGTGATATACAAACAGCCATTAGCGTATTAAACGACGCTCTTTGTGTAAACAAATCGAACGGAGGCATTTGGACACTGGCAAAACATCGTTAATTCATTACCCATTCAGCATCAGCTGTATAGCGCAATGGTGAGAAGCCTTGATTGTCATTTGGGCGGTCGGGTTTTGATCCTGGCTTGAGGCAGTTGTCTGTCTAGCCGCACTAATGAGCTATGAAACAGCGAAACAGTACTCCATGTGGATGACTATATATATATATATATATATATATATATATATATATATATATATATATATATATATAGTGCGTAATATCTTATAATGATCTGACAGTATGTGGAAACCTAAGTATAATACCCCACAACTAAAGACTGAATGAAATAACTAAAAAAAGGTGACAAAACGTAATCGTGATATTTCACTTCTACCTGTAGTTCTAATAGTCAAATAAACGAATATTTTATGATCAGCATGTACAGTATTTCCTACTCTGTATTTCGCGACACTACAAGTTGTCAAAAAATGACACGCATTATGTCATACGTAAGGGGAAATGCAAGAATATAAAGCTTACAATACAGATCAAACTGCACAACATCCGATACTAAAGTCTTCCTCACTCTCTTTACTGACACTAAATCTGAATGCATTCTATTATGAAATGATTTAATATATCTAAAAAAAGACTTTACTTCCCAAACGCGCAATAACAGTAAATGAAGACACCTTATGTTTTCATTTTATACAGTTATGTTGAATTAAGTTCTCTGTTTTTCAAGATCTTTGAATTTAACAATACAAGTTTGACAGAAAGCCGATACGAAACAAGTGCGTAGGATTGTTTTGTGTGTGAGTGGTTTCAAATCGCAAGTTTGTTAACGGCCGTTGAATTCTGGGACGGATTTCGCATTTGTTGTTGACGAAACTTGGTATTTGTCATTGTCAAGATGATTATGTGTTTGTAATTGAGTTTAGTTAAAAATACGTCGAAGCATGAACGGAAACAACATGGCTTATTCAAATCTTATACAGATTAAATAAAGCCTTTATGTGAGTATCAATCATTTTGCGTGCGCGTATCTTCCTTTAAACGTAACTACTTATATAAATACCTGCGTCTCTCTTCATCTCTCTCTCTTACATACACATGCATATATATATATATATATATATATATATATATATATATATATATATATATATACTAGCGCGCCACTCGGCGTTATTCGGTCATAAAATACGCTTAAATATGATATTGTAATTTATGCAGATTTTATATTCTTTTTAGACAAGTCTCTATTGATTATTGTATTGTACCCAATATATAATAGTGATTTCAAAAATATTTGAAAGATATATGACTTTGATGCCATCTGCAAGAATCGAAATCAGCTATCAGATAAATAGTGTATTTACACACTTATTATTAGTTACAACATTGAATCCGCCGATTCTTCATGGTAAAATCGCCTTTTCTAGATTTAAATATGATATATATACGAGGTACCTTAAATAAGTTTCCAGACTTTTTTCATAGTCCCCTTTGAAGTAATCTCTTCAGGCTTCAATGCACTTGTATCGTTCTGAAACTTCAGAAAGTTCTCTTCTGTGATCATGTCAATGGCCCTCGTGACAATTTCTTTCAATTGCCTCATAACGACAACCTCTCATGTTTTTTAAGCTTATAGAACAATTAAAAGTCACAGAGAGCAAGGAAATGTCTTGATGCCCATCTTGGTCAAATAGTCTGTGACAAGGATGATCTTCTCTGAGCAACCTTTGGACAGACTTCACGCAAATTTTTCGCATCTTCCGTTTTTCGCGAATAATCGTGTGTACAATTTTCACACTAAAATCAAACTTTGCACTTAATGCCCCTATAGACACACGACGGTATTTATCTATTATTTTTTTTATTTGGTACAATCAGCTCTAGGTGTTCTGATTACCTTAGTCCCCTCACGCGTCACATTATCCCTTACAGACTCCCTGCATTTCTTGAATCACTTATGCCACTCAAAAAACTGATGCTCGATTCATGCAGGATGGTTCAAAAGCAGTCTAAATCCTTTCAACTGTTGCTGTGGCATTTTCCCAGATTTATAACAGCTTTCAATTGCATATCATTTCTTATAAAGTATTCTCAATTGCAGATTGAATTTTTCAAATTCCCAAGCTGTGATTAGCAGGACTGAATAGAGTGTATTCCAATTCCTGTTGTTGTTGTTGTACATTTGGACCTAAAATCATAAAGATTGGTCAGTCATCTCATAAAGTGTATTGCAATAATATATTGAATTTTCAAGAGTCTACGATAATTTTTAATGTCTGTAAAAACTATCTGAAAACTTATTAAAGTCACTTCGTACACATACACACACACATCTCTCTCTCTCTCTCTCTCTCTCTCTCTCTCTCTCTCTATATATATATATATATATATATATATATATATATATATATATAATATTATCGCAAACAAGGAGCCAAGACCTTTCGTAGAGTTTTATAATCAATATTATCCATATCTCTCTCACGCGCTCTCTCTCTCTCTCTCTCTCTCTCTCTCTCTCTCACTCTATACATACATACGTATATATATATATATATATATATATATATATATATATATATATAAAATGGGTTAATAAATTCCAACGAAAGAAAGATGTATATTTAAATAAGGGAGTAGTCACCAACAATGTGTATTTTTTAACATTATTTTATTATTCCGTGTCTTGGTTTTTCATTGAGAATTATGTTTGGATCATTGTAATAATGTTTTTAAGTCATTAAAAACATTATTACAATGATCCAAACATAATTCTCAATGAAAAACCAAGACACGGAATAATAAAATAATGTTAAAAAATACACATTGTTGGTGACTACTCCCTTATTTAAATATATATATATATATATATATATATATATATATATATATATATATGTGTGTGTGTGTGTGTATGAGTGTGTGTGTGTGTGTGTGTATAAGATTCACGCAAGCAAGGAACCAAGACCTTTCGCAGAGTTTTATAATTAATATTATCCATCTCTCCCCTGCTCTCTCTCTCTCTCTCTCCACTGTATTTGTTTTTACATAAGCAGTAATATATTGCATCACAATCATGACCAGGTTTGGTCTGATAGTTACCAGTCATTAGAGACCTCCTCAGCCAATACAGCTTATATAGTATTGAGCACTCTTGTATTTACTTCGTTAAACTTCATTGCTTACTTCACCTCTGAAAAACACTAACCTCAGAGTATGTATATATATATGCATGCATTTATGTATGTTTGTGTGCGTGTGTATAAAAATTCATGCGCCTGGTGTACTGAAAATTAAAAAGGGGCCATAATTGCTGAATCTGCACATCTTGAAGAACGTGGGAGAAAACGTTCTATTTCAAAGGACAGAATTCAGCACCTCTGCTGCAGAATCATCCCCAATGTGTCTGACATGCAAATGACTCTTCAGAGCTCGGATCGAATGATGAGCAATTTGCAGACCCACAAAACAACTACATCATCATAGTCATCTTCATCAGCGATAGCCGAACATCCTGTAAATCTGTATAATTTCAACAAAATAAACAAGATCAAAATAAAAAAAAAATCGTTTCAGCAAATGTGCATGTACATAGGTATATGAATAACGTTTTAATGTCAATTAACATGCATAGAATAATCTATCCATGTTAGTTCCACTTTTTTCTGGAAACTACTTGAGCAATCTCTCTGAAATTTTACATGGACTTTTGCTTTGAAAAGATGAAGCGGAATAAGTATTCATTCAATGCACGGTTAAAGAATCTGTTGAATTAGAATATAATGCAGCCACCAAAAGACCATATTCACTCTAGAAGTTTGTCAGAATGACGTTGACACACGGATTCCTGTTAGATCAAAAAAGTTAAGCAATGCTAAGCCTGACCAATACCAAATAGGTTACTATTTGGGAATACCAGGCGATGTATGAATTAAGTAGGTGTATATGTATAATACATTAGAGAACTAATGTCCCCTTCTTACACGGTACCAGGCCACCCTTAGCACATGCTAGTCTCTCCTGGTATTCAAGAAGGTCCATATAGAAGCAGATGAAGCCGATCAACTATGGTGAAAATAATCCATCTTGAAGTAAATCTGATGACACCCTCGAAAAAAAACCCTAAAAATTTTGTCACCTTTGCAAGGCACTTTTTTCGTGATTATGTGTAAAAACAACTCGCTTCCAATTTGTCATTAGCTCGGAAGTGGTAAGGCGCAGAAAAGTGTCATGAGACATTTGTGCGGAACATAAATAGGAGGAATAACTTTTGGAACGTCCCTCGTAATACAAATATATAAATATACTCTCGACAACTAAACTACAGAGAAATGTTTGTTTCCTTGCCTAAAACAGTTACTCGTCTATTTGACTTGTTGAACCTGACCCGTTTCACATTGCAAACGAATGATATCATTTGATGCCTCACTTAATTTTAATCTTTAACATTTATCTTATTGTGCGATTTCTTTTAAACCGAATATTGCTGATATTGTTGATATGTTAATAATTTTTCATGTGATAATTAACTTATAAGATATTTAAACCATGCTATATGTTCAACATTTTCTCCTTTAAAATAAAAAAAAAAAAAACGTTTTTCAACGTTTTTAATTTTCAGATTTATTTCTTGTCTGAGAAGATCAATAATGATCGAAACGGTTTGCACATCGTAGCAAAATAACATTATATTTACTTAAAGGGAATTAAAAAGTGATAAATTTGCTCTCTTTAATAGAGCACTATCTACACTATCAACGATGCTTGTTGGAATTCAATGATTCTAATCTTTTGAACATTTTTACCAGAAATAATTATATATATATATATATATATATATATATATATATATATATATTTATGGGCATAGAAAATTGTAAAACATGTGTACTTAAAAATAATATGAAATCTAGCTATAATTTTTTGCTTAAGAGTCCCAACTTTAGATTATATATTCTTACATACATACATATATACGGTATGATCATGTATATGCATACTTTTTACAGTATGCATTATTAATCTTATTATTATTATTTACTAAACTAGGAGTAGTCACACGAGTCATCATCAAAGATTGCTCTTTGAAAATAACTTGTGGTGTTCTCTGAAGTGTTAGTGTCAACAAGTCTTCCCAGATTTTCAGTACTCTCTGCCTCTTTCGATCACGTTTGCAAAAGAATTTGCGTTATCGCAACAGCCGCTCACCATTCTTCGTTGGCGGCGACCATTGGTTTTCACTGGAATCTGTATTGCTATAAGCCTCCCCGAGGTATCAGTCCTTTTTATACTCATCCAGCGGAGGTCTGGATAGTGCTTTCTCTCCTTGGTCTTTTCATCCTCCTTGACCCTCATAAGTTGGAGTGGTGCTCGTTTATGGTGACACTCACAGAAAAAAAGAGGCGGTATTTTTCAATTATATAGTTCAAGTTTTCAGGATTCTATGTGATGTTCATGTGTGTATTGGTTTCCACTTCCAAGGGTTTTCCTTAATGTTTCTGCAGTTTTCATTATTGAAATTCATTGTATGTTCTCTGTCATCCCTTTGATTCCAACCCCCCCCCCTATTCTTTTTTCAATTTTTTTAGTATCGTTCCCTGTTGCTCCTACTATTACTGGTTTTATCTTGACTTTCTTCATTTAGTAGATCCCTTTGAGCTCTCTGGTCAAATCCGTTCATTTGCTCCGCCTTTTAGTTCCCTTTATTTTTCTTCTGTGGTCTGCTGGAACGGTAAAACCTACAATTAGGCAAGACTTTTCCTTGTTGTTAACTATTATGATACCCGGTTTTCTTGCTTGGATGGGATTAAACGTTTGTATATCCATGCCCCATAGGATCTTGTGTCTTTCATTTTCTAGTAATGCTGCCGGTTTGTGTTTGTACCATTTGTCTGTATGTTCAAGATGCAATTGTTTGCATAATTGTCAATGTACTGCCTTTCCCAGTTGATCATGTCTATTTTTATATTCGTTTAGAGCTAGTTTTATGTAATCACATATTATGTGGTTTAGTGTTTCGTCTCTTTATCTGCAGAGTCTGCATTTGCTATTTTCTTGTGTCTTGCGGACCCTTGCTCTGATGTGGTTGGTTTTGATTGCGTTATCTTGGGCAGCAGTTATTAGTGATCCAGTTTCTCTGTTAAGTGTTCTATTTTGTATCCATTTCCAAGTGTTTTGTTAGTCTCTTATTTTTCATTCCAATGAATTGTCCTTGTACCTGTTTCTCTTTCCATTTTCCTTTCTTTATCTTATTCCTTTGCCCTTTTTCTCTCTTGTTTGTTTCTTCATTGTCTCCTGCTGCAGTAATGATTCTTTCGATGTTCTGCATTATGTATTTTTCTAATCCTTTTGTTTTTGTTATTCACACAATCTTCTATACAAACCAGCCATCTTCCTCCTTCTTTCCTTTTTACATATAGTTGATTAGTATCATCCTTTGGGTGTCGCGCATTGTGCATCGTCATGAGTTCTCTGGTCTTCTGGTCGAGATTCCTTAGATCTTATTTGGTCCAGCTTATAAACGGCCCAAAGTATCTTATTAGTGGCACTACCCACGGGTTTATTCCTTTAATTACTTATCGACTATTTAGTTTGGTTTCGAATAGTTTCCTTGTGTTTCTGGGGTATTACTTTCCTATTTTCTCTTTAATTTCCATTGCTTTGATGACGTCTGCTTCCAACACTTCCAAGTATTTATAGCTTTCATGTTGACCTAGTGCTCTCATTTCCGTTTGATTGGGCAGTATTACCCATTCTGTTGCTACTAGTTTTCCCCTCTTCATGGCCAGTAGTGCGCACTTTTCCTTAACGGATTCCATTTTGATATCTTGGCTAAAGATTCTAGTCGTGTTTATTAGTGTTTCTAGTTCTGTCTTTGTTTTTGCAAACAGTTTCAGGTCATATACATTGGGTGGTTCATTCTTTCTTCTGTGTTAGTGAACTTGTATCCGGCTTGATATTTTCTTATGATGTTGTTTAGGGGCATCATGGCTATAATGAACAGTAATGGGATAGGGAATCACCTTGGAAGATCTATCTTTGTATTTTAATTTCAGTTATGTATTGACCATCAGCTGTCAGTTCAAATCTCCATGTTTTCATTTCATTTTCTCTCCGATTGGTTATATTACCTGGTATTTTGTACATTCTCAGACATTCTATTATCTATGCTTTCGGGATTCTATCATATGGTTTCTTATAGTCTATCAATGCCATAGCTAAGTTCTTTTATCTACTTTTTACGTCATTCAGAATCATTTGGTCTATATATGTATAATAGGTCGTGTGTTCCTCTTTTCCCTTTTTGGCACCCCTTCTGTTCCGCTGGGAAAAGTTCGCGGTTATGAAGGGACTGATAAATTTGTTCTCTCAGTTGTGCAGTAAGCATTTTCCATATGTTAGGTAAACAGGTTATAGGTCTGTAATTTCTGGGGATGGTCTTTTTTCTGTGTCTTTTTGCACCAGTGTGGTTCTACCTTTGGTCATCCATTCTGCGACATGTGCTTCACAGATGCATCTTTTCAGTTGCTGAACTAACCTTTCATGTAGTTTTGTGAATTTCCTAAACCAAAAAAAACATGTACTGCGTCATAACCTGGCGCTTTTTCGAACGGTTCTATTATTATTATTATTATTATTATTATTATTATTATTATTATAATTATTATTATTTTAAACAACCAATAACAGCATCATCATCATCATAATCATCATCAACAACAACAGCAACAATAATAATAATAATAATAATAATAATAATAATAATAATAATAATAATAATAATAATAATAATAATAATAAGATAAAAAGTACTACCGGAACAGTAGTAGAAACTCGCTATGAAGCAAGTGAACAACATAAGATGTTGTATTTGAGAGAAACAGCTTACCTTATAGGCTTGTATATACTGATGTGTATTAGCTGTTTTCTTTTTTGATAAAGTCAATGACAAGGGAGAGATAAAGCGCCTTCATAGGGCTCTCCTCGTCTGAGTTTTATAGGATGGTGCTTTTGGGGGCGGTATTTCATAGCATGTCTTTTAAAACTTTATATAGTCATGTTTGGGGGGTATTTCGTCTTATAGATAATATTAGGTCATCAGGAGAGAATAATAATAATAATAATAATAATAATAATAATACCCTTCCCGTCCTAATGTTAATACTATGGCTTTAAATATTGACGATGATAAAACAGGCTGAAAATGAAAATCATCGACAATGACCTTGCTTCTAAGCAAGAATTAAACTTTTCTTGTAAAGGTGATTTTAATCTTATAAATTGCTAACGTAAACATAATTTCCGAAGACAAGATTGCTAATTTGAGCTTGTTTCTAAGTAATGGCGCTATTAAAACAAAATAAACAAAAACAAATGAAATGTAATTTATTCATTAAAACTGATTAAAATAATGGGGCGAATAATGTATTTTGCAAAAATTAGCTTGTAACCGGAATTAAAAATTGGCTTGTAACCGGAATTAAATATTGGCTTGTAACCGGAATTAAAAATTAGCTTGTAACCGGAATTAAATATTGGCTTGTAACCGGAATTAAAAATTAGCTTGTAACCGGAATTAAATATTGGCTTGTAACCGGAATTAAAAATTGGCTTGTAACCGGAATTAAAAATTAGCTTGTAACCGGAATTAAAAAATTGGCTGATAAACGGAGTTGGAAGCGTTGAAACTGCCGACGTAAACGTACGGTTTGAAGGCAAGTTTTTCATCCTGAAAATACGATAAAACAAATATCACGGTGGGGTTTTACAGAAAACCTACTGTTGTATCGAGTGCAAATAATGTAAATAGTATTAGCATTTGTACGTTTTCTTAGTGTTATGAGTTGTTTGTTAAGATTACAGGATACTTATAAAACACCAACTTCTTCCCTTGATAGTAGAATACATTGTTAATGTATATGTACTGTCGTGGCTCCATGGCAAAGGTTATTGGTAATGCTTTAACGGGGATACAAACTTCGTTTCATAGTCCAATATATGCTCGCTTTTTTCTTCAGTAAATATTAAGAGTGTTGCTCCAAATGCCTTAAGAAATTGTTGTAGACACGTGCTAGGTATCACAAATGAAAGAAACTACAAGTAGTATAAAGTGTATAAAATATATGTATTTCTCATAAAGAATACAGGAGCTACTAAAGTGGTATGAGAGGAACGTGTTGGTAGCATGCAGTTAAACATGATATGAATTTCTCCCCTTTTAGTCTCTGAAACCAGTGGTAATCATAGGACTGGTTGATTCCATTTAGTTCTCAAATAGGGATGATTTGTATCCCACAAGAGAAATTCATATTCCTGTCATCCAGAGAATCTTTTATTGTCAGCTATCTTTTTATTATTCAATTTCCACCCCAAAACAAGCACAGTGCCACTTTGAAGTAGGGGGCTACTATCGGGGACATAAATTGCAGGGGTATTATGAAGGGAGATGAGTAGCAAGATGTCTGTTCACATTACACGTGAACTTGTGCATGCTAGTACAGTTGGGAAAGCAGATTCCCGGAATGGAGTTCCAAAGTCTAGCAGTTCTGGGGAAGAAACCATATTACTTACTGACGCGTCGTGAAATTCGGCAAAAGTCTGCTGAGATGACAATTACTGCAAGAAATGTTGCAACACATGATGCTTCTGTTCACACAATTTACAAACCAGCTTTATTCAACTTTTATGCTTTCGATTACTTAGCATTAATTAAGTTGAAAACCATAGATATTACTTCTCATCCCATAGTAATGTGCAGAAGAAAGACTTTTTGAATGCCATTATACTAATATACAAAAAATGTACGACATAATCACGTTGACACCGGATTTACGGCATAATCACGTTGACACACCGGATGTACGGCATAATAACGTTAACACCGGATATACGGCATAATCACGTTGACACCGGATGTACGGCATAATCACGTTGGAACACCGGATTTACGGCATAATCACGTTGACACACCGGATCTACGGCATAATAACATTGACACACTGGATGTACGGTATAATCACGTTGGCAAACCGGATGTACGGCATAATCACGTTGGAGCACCGGATGTACAGCATAATTACTTTGGCACACCGTATGTACGGCTTAATCACGTTGACACACCGTATGTACGGCTTAATCACGTTGACACACCGGATGTACGGCATAATCACGTAGACACACCGGATGTACGGCATAATAACGTTGGCACACCGGATGTAGGGTATAATCACATTGACACACCGGATGTATGGCTTAATCACGTTAACACGCCGGATGTACAACATAATCACGTTAACACAGGATGTACGACATATTCACATTAACACTGGATGTACAGCATAACCCCGTTGATACACCGGATGTACGGCATAATCCCGTTGATACACCGGATGTACGGCATAAACACGTTGGCACAATGGATGCACGGCATAATTACGTTGACACAACGGTTCATGTCAGAAAACCAAAGTTAAGCAACGTTCAGCCTGGCTAGTACAAGATGGGTGACCATTTGGGAATTTTAGGCGCTGTAGGTGCTTTCTGCTTATCTCGGCATTGTTTTCATTCATTCTGAACCTCCACTTGCGACTGGTATTTAACAATGTCGAATCAGAAGAGGCACGGTTTGAAACTGCGCAACTCTTGCCACAAACATTTTTTTGCGGAGACAACTTTACCCTGTTTATCCATAGTGAGTCAAGACTGAAAGAAACCTTGATAACCAATATATCCTTGCCAGAGTGAAACGGTTAAACCGGTGATAAAATATATTACATGGTTATCAGAAAAGGGTTAAAGCCATTCTAAATGACATGGTATGTTCGCTTCCTTATATAAATCCAGACTTTAAGAATAATAAATAATTTTATGTAATTGACACTTACTAGTTTAATTTATGTTGAGTAAAACTGAAATAATGTCCAATGTAATACAAGACAATGCTAGTATAACACATTTTTTTTCATTAAATGTTGGGACCCCTAAACATAAAACAGTCATCCAAAATATGTACTATAACAACTTTAAGACCCATAACAAAGCTTATAAGAACGGTTTGTATTTTTCACTCTAACCTAATATATATATATATATATATATATATATATATACTTATATATATATGTATATATATGTATATATATATATATGTGTGTGTGTGTGTGTGTGTGTGTGTGTGTGTGTGTGTGAGGAGAATAATGGAAATAGTATTCCGACCAATTCATCCAGAAGAAGTCTCGAAAAAAAGACGAAACGTTGATGAACATATAACATAGAAAGATGGCGGGGTTTAAGAACAAAAATATACTATACTACCTTCTAATAAAATCATAAAATACCTGGAGGATCGATCTATAATAGGAGAAGGTAACGCCTGTTATTATGGTATCATAGAAACAGCAAATATACACTTCAATTCCTCTTCTGGTTCTCTCAAAAATAGAGTTTAGTTCTTTGAAATTTGGTCTCATTAGATCTGAACAGATATTACATTATCCACTCCTCCTGAAGAGGGTGTAATAACAGAGAAAATTAGCCCACTCTCTTATAAAGGAGGAAGTAATTCTTCAGAGAACGGACTTATGACAGCAGAACCGATTCTACACTACCCAGTCCCCTTAAAAATACGATAATAATCATATCAGAGATCTGATGCTTCCGTTCAGTCTCGAAAGACAAAGGACATCCCTCGTAAGGGAAGCTGCGCGTGTATTTGTGTGGCAAGGTTTGTGCAATCACAACCACACCTCTCCTGAATCGGCACTGATTGAGTCCAGTGGCAAGGAGATGTCCAGGACGACTGGAAACAATACCAATATAAGCGGAGAGCACATATAGCATCTGGAAGTCCCAAATGGTCACCCATCTGGTACTGACCAGGTTCCACGTTGCTTAAGTTCGGTGACGTGACGAAAACCGGTGTGTCAAACGTGATCATGCTATAATAATAAACCAATTAATATTTTATTTTGGTTATTTAAATACACTTTGCCATTAAATTAATTCATTATTCATTATAGTTACTGCGCTATTTTAGGTACGATTAAAGTTTAGTACAGAGTGACCCCCCAAAATGGGCCCACCTCTAATTAGGCCCCGTTTCTTAGTGTTTTATCCGAATGAAATGAAACGTTGGTCATAACTAGTTTATTATATTCAAAACATCACATCAAAACACTAGGGTCTTTGGCCTTCTTTCTCCGTCTACAGTATATGTTCTAGATGGCCTCCATTTAGCTTTTGTTTTTTTTGGGGTCACCCTGTATATGTTCTCAGTACTCAGTTTTATCGATGAAATATATTGCATATTTATGAAAAATATGACAATACACAATTAGAACTGTATATTACAGAAAACTAACTTATGAAAACCTGTATATATAATAGGCGGATTACGAACTTACTGTGTTTGACAGTATTTGCAGTTCGGTTTAATGTATAGATGATATATCCAAAGCCTATGTTGCGTCATAGAATTATAAGTTTGCAACCTGTTTTTATGTTATTATAGTAAGGATAGAGGTGCCACATATCAGATATTTTTCATTTTTGGATTTAGATGTATGTATTGTGTAATATATATATATATATATATATATATATATATATATATATATATATATATATTACTTTCCATTTATGTGCTTGTCTGTTTTGTACGCATATGTACATTTGAGAAAACACATGTCGCAATGGTTTTCTACATCCTCTCTGATTAAAGAATTTATCGCAATTCTCCATGTTTATTCATTGCGTAGGCGATAAAAGCAGTGCCAAGTGATCGCCAATTATCGAACATGCGCACAAATAAACGCCGAAGAAAGAAAAGAAATGGGAAGAAGAAGAAGAAGAAGAAGAAGAAGGAAAAAAACGATGGAAGTAGGAGGTGTAATTATAATGAGAAGACAGAACAGGGCGGGGTGTAAAAAGCGAAAGGAGTAAAAGGGAAATCAGCAGATGATAAATAATAAAAAGTTTAAGAGATCAAGAATAATAAAAGAAAAATAATAGGAAAAACAGTAAACGGCAACAACGGCAACAAGAAGAGAGAAACAAAAGAGGGGAAAAAAGAAGACGAATAATACAGAAAAAAAAAGAAAAAAATCATTGCTGAAAAAAAAATGGTATTACGGAAATCTCGCAGACGAAAAAAACCGAAACTTTGTGAACGAGTTTAAAGTATCAAATTCCACTTCATCTTTAATGGGAAGCTGCAGAAAACGAGAGTATTATAGGTAATTAAAACGAAATAAGCAATAGTTCGATTACAAAAAAGCGAAGATACTTAATCGAGTGTCTGTATTTTCCAATCACTTGAGTTTTCTCATTCTTTTTCTTTCCATTCGATTTGTTTAAATTTTGTCTTTTACTTTTGGCCAATCAGTTGAATCCAGAGAAATTAATGACCCAACTGCTCTTCAATCCTTTATTCAAAAACGGACACTTAACGAAAATCATGACCGAACGTAGATGCAATTCTCATGAATCAGCGAGTTACGACATCATGTACTGGCTTGATTCGTTTTTGCATTGGCATTGGTTCAACCTGATAGAACCAAATATTCACAGAACAAACCAGGTGAAAGTTACCAACGTCCATAGAGAAAAGTGGTCCATCCGACAAGAATTTTACATAAACGACAGATTATTCTGACAGCGCTTGATTTCCGTCGTTGCAAAATGTATGTTTTAAAAATGTATCTTATTCTTACATATTCACATATTTATAGTCCTCAGAGCGGCTAACCTCGCGCCAGATGAGCTCAAATATAAATGAAGAATAAAAAAACAAATGAGATCGATCGAGCGATAAAACAGAATCACGGACATACATTTCGCAGAGTACAATAAATGAATAAGGCAAGAATAATGTACATCTCATATGTATCTCGAACGTTTCCGATTCTTCGTCGAAGCATCATCTTGCGTCGGGGATATTTAAATTGCTAGAAATTTTCCTGGAATAGAAAGAAAAGTTCTCTTGGTGTGTAACTGACATAACGTGCCCGTTTCTCAGCTATCTTAAGACGCATTTTTTTAATCCATCTTTTTCTTTGTTCATTTGCTTTTTCATCTAATTGAAAATGAAGCAATGCGAGATGATCTTTTACAAATAACGGAAGTGAACATAAATGGTATCGACCTATTTCACCTTCAACAAAAACAGATAGTTTATTCAACTAGTTTTGTAGAGGTTCGCCTTAGATCTGCAAAGACAAAGTAAGATATAGTTAAGGACACAACAAAGCATAATCAGTTTATCTTCTCCGTATTGAGTTTCAATGAGCTTTTCACGCTACATAGAACGTCGGAATTAAAAAATATAATATATAATCGGCTATATATATATCTGTATGTCGGTCTGTCACTCTGCCTGTCTGTCACCCTGCCTGTCTGCCGGGCTGTCTGTCTGTCTCCATATTTTCAAACTCTATCTCCATCAAAACTAAGGCCCCTAACGCCGCTCAGAGCCTTTTAAGGCGCAGAGCAGCGTTAGTGGCCTCAAATGATTGGATATTTTACTGACCGTTCTGTTATAGGTATTCAGCTGGTTTAATTTTAAGGGGTTGCAAATGGGTCAATATTGAAAAAAAAATCGTTATACATTTTGTAAATCCATCTTAGTTTAGTTTTAATTTTAATTTTAATCGGTTTGTAGACGTGTCACATTGGTACGGTGGTAACGTCACTGTATTTGAATGCTATAGTTTCGATTTCGATTTTAGCTAGTGGCACGTAGATACTTTTTTACTTTTAAAATCACGACTGTATAATAATATATACAACAGCTGGACAAATTAAAATATCATAATTAAGCGTATTTTGTGTCCGGGCAAATCCGCCCCCTTAGTATTGTAAAAAATTCGTTTTCTAATATATGCACATTGGTCAACAATACATATATATATATATATATATATATATATATATGTATATTACTATTAATTTTTGAAATTACTTCAACATTGCTTAATACGTAAGTAGAGCTAAGTTGTAAGTAATTATAATACATGACAATTAAGCTACACACAATCTTCTGTGTTTCAGCTGTATTTCGCGACTGAAGAATTCCCAAGCTAAAATGCATGGAATTTGGATTATCTGTTTCTTTTATATACCTATGTGGTGTTTAGATTAGCTAGCTAAACAAGTAGATACATTTGTATTTCCGTCTGTGAGTTGTAGTTTCTTTAAGCTAATGCTGGTCTTCACTCAGACAGAATTTTTGGCAGACATTTACTTTCCATTATATGGTTCTGATAGATTGTTATAATCTTATGTTTTGTATAGGTTAGTTCATTTCCTTTCTTTATAAATATGTTGAATTTATGGTAAGGCTTACCTTAACACATGTTTGTGTTGAGTATTTTTCTTAAGAGCTCTTATATTTTATTTTTCCTTTGTATTGTTAGCCCAAATTACCATTATTTGTGTCTATACAGTTGTTCGCCATTTCATTTCCACAGTTTAATAAGTTTGAGAGATCCTTAAAGTTGAGAATTTAAAGTTTATCACTTGGACATTATCTACATACATGGACTGGCCTGTCGTATCATTTTTCATTCGAATATTGGCGCGTGTCCGATTTTCTTGACCTCCAATAATCGGTCACTAATCCCGTTAATTTTTTTCGTTTTTTTATTATTAACGCAAAGAGTGGGAAATAAAAGACGGATACACGGATATCATTATATCCATGTTACTACTTGTGCAAAAAATGTTTGTTGTTGCGAATAGTTAGGAGATTATCGTAAAGGTTGTATTGTTGTATACTCGTATGGTTGCATTGTTGTAATATTGTATCGTTGCATTGTTGTATTATTGTAATATTGTAATATTGCAGTGTTGTATTGTTGCCTTGTTGCATTGTTGTATCGTTGCATTGTTGCATTGTTGTATTGTTGCATTGTTGTATTGTTTTATTGTTGTATTGCTGTATTGTTGTAATGTTGTATTGTTGTATTGTTGTAATGTTGCATTCTTGTATTGTTGTATTGTTGTCATGTTGCATTGTTGCATTGTTGTCTTGTTGTAATGTTGCATTGTTGTATTGTTTTATTGTTGTATTGCTGTATTGTTGTATTGTTGTATTGTTTTATTGTTGTATTGTTTTATTGTTGTATTGTTGTATTGTTTTATTGTTGTATTGTTTTATTGTTGTAATGTTGTAATGTTGCATTGTTGTATTGTTGTA
Organism: Euprymna scolopes; assembly: GCF_053919585.1. NCBI lineage: Eukaryota > Metazoa > Mollusca > Cephalopoda > Sepiida > Sepiolidae > Euprymna > Euprymna scolopes. The sequence continues at coordinate 60,143,424 of NC_136505.1, forward strand.
TTTTTGTAAGTTTGCATTGTTGTATTGTTGTAATGTTGCATTGTTGCATTGCTGTATTGTTGTAATGTTGCATTGTTGTATTGTTGTAATGTTGCATTGTTGTAATGTTATGTTGCTGCATTGTTGTATTGTTGTAATGTTGCATTGTTGCATTGTTGCATTATTGTATTGCTGCATTGTTGCATTGTTGCATTGTTGTATTGTTGCATTGTTGTATTGCTGCATTATTGTATTGTTGTAATGTTGCATTGTTGTAATGTTGCATTGTTGTGTTGTTACATTGTTGTATTGTTGCATTGTTGTATTGTTGAATTATCGTATTGTTGCATTGTCGTATTGTTGTATCGCTGTTTTGTTGAACAATGACTTCATTGATTCTATAACGTGCGATACTAATTAAGGTCGAACCTCACTAAAAGTTGATATTCGATAATTATGAGAAGAGTGGTTCCTTTACATTTACCTCCACTGTCATAATCTCGTTATTTGTAGTGGTAGAACAAACACTTAAAAATTCTTCAGTAATGATCTCTTATTTCCATGTCATCTGTTCGAATTTAGATGATCACTTGTATTTACTGTTGAGTATTATGCTAGTTACTAGTTTACATTCTTCTACTCTCTATTCCTCTTTCTTTCTCTATTTATATACTCTCTTTTAATCTAACTCGTTTTTATCATACGTTTTCTCTTTTTTATTCGCTCTCTCTTTCTTTTCTCTCTTTTTTGTTCTTAAGTCTTCCTGTTTCTTTCAAGTTCTAATAAATTGAATAAACCTTAATTTTCAATTTATTCGCGAGCATGTCACTAATCACTAACTTTCTTTCTATTTCCTTCAATTTCTTCCATTCTATGTGATTTGACTAACTGTTCTTATTTTATGCCATCTCTTTTCATTTCCATTACGGCTCAACTATTTCAGCTATTTAAACCTTTGGTGTAGATAAACGTGTGGAATACTGTTTAACCTCCCCCCCTCTCTCTCTCTCTCTCTCTCTCTGTACGTGTGTGAGAAGGATAAACAGAGATGCATATATAAGAATAGTACGTGGTGTCTTAAATAAGTTTCCAGATTATTTTAGTGCGTGACATTTTAGATTGTCCTAGACTCTTGAAAATTCGGTATGTTATTGCTATTTATCGTATGAGATCACTGACCAATTTTTATGATGTCAGGTTCAAATGAACAGCTACAGCAGTAATAGGAATACATCCTAATAATGTCTGATAGCTGGTGAATTTCTAAAATATGACCAGAACGTGAGGACGCTTTAGAAGAACGATATGCAATAGAATTCTGTTTAAATTTAGAAAAGTGACATAGAAACGTATGGAATGCTTCAGACTGCGTTTGGACCATCTTGCATAAATTGAGGTTTGAGTAGCATAAAGGCAGGGAGTCTGAGGGATGATAAGAGGTGAGGGGGAGTAAGGAAGTCAGAACAACAGAGTTGTTTAATCATATTAAGAATATCATGAATAATGGCCTACGTGTGTCTATCGAGACAATAAATCAACAGTTTGACGTCAGTGTGGGAACTGTATACACAATTATTCGCGAAGAACTGAAGATGCGGAACATTTACGCGAATGCACCAGTCCACAACTCCATCCCCGACACAGAACATGTGACTAAGATAGGCATCTAACCAGTTCCTCACTCTGAATGTAGTCCACGCCTTGCTCCCCGTGACTTTTGGGTATTCCCTAAACTCAAGGAAAACATTAGAGGCTGACATTATGAGAAAATGGAGATCAAAGAGAAAGTGACGCGGGTCATTGACACGATCACACAAAAAGATTCCTAGGGGCCTTCTAAAAGTTGTTGAAACAGTACAACAAGCACATTGTGGGCGTTGGAGATTACTTCGAAGGGGACTAGAGTTAGATGTGTGTACTATATATAAAAGTGCCCATATAAAAAAATCTGGAAAATTATTGATGACACCTCGTCTGTAAATAAGTAGTTTCGTCTAAAGGAAGATACGAGTACGCAAAACGATTGGTACATACATAAAAGCTTTATAGAAGACTAACCAATGTGCCCGGCGTTGCCTGGGAGTTTGGAGATGTGTATTGTGCCAAAAAATGGTAGTAGGCAGGCAGGCTCGAACCCGTGACGCGAAAGCGGAAAAGAATGTTAAAGCAAATCTGACGTCTTACCGCTTCTCCATGACGCGATCGAAAGGTCGGAAAGTTAAAATTAGGCAAAGCCAATCGCACCGATACGATGGCTCGCAAAAATAGGTCGAAAAAAATTGACCCCTCCTTGTAGAAAAGTGCACAGTTAAGGGTGAAAAACTTAATGTTTTTAGCCGGTTTTTCGGTATTTGTCGTCCGGGATGACGAGCTTCAAAATGATCGCAATCTCGTTAAAATCTGTCGTATCTGTCGAAAGTTTTAGACATACATACATACATACATACATACATTCAAACAGACAGGTAAAATCTATATTATAGATGCCTAAGATTTGAATATTGCGAACTGTAAATCGTTTAATAATTACATTTTCTAAAGCAAGTGTCATATGTAAAACTGTAAACCGTAAATTGTTATATATTAAATTGTTTCTGCGAGAAGACTTTTAAACCAGCCTGTATATATATAATGGACTCTTCAATCATGTTCGACGTATGAAGTTCTGAAAATAAGATTCTCCACTATTTTAATGGTGCTTGAATCGTTGGTGACATTTCAATCCCGCCAGAGATTTGCATTTTAACTCACAGCAACAGCAGGTGTAGGCACTGGAAGCGTTTGATATGTAGTTACGTATTGCGGTTTTTTCGTTTTACCCTTTACGTTGTGTAGGTGAAAAATTGTTGTAAGGTGGTGATTTTTACATCCAGTTTAACATTTGAAATAACATGAAGCACGTTGCAAAAACAATATCCTCAAATTTTCTCGGCTATATGTTTACGGACACAAGGTTATTTTAAATTTATCTTTTTATTTCAAAAAAAGTCCGACCCAACATTCCTTACGTCACGTTCACCATGCCTCAGCATTTTGGAAATTCCGTCATCGTTCATTCTCAATACATTACTGGAAAATCTAATGCAATTCTTTTGCTCTTTACTCATCTTATATAAGTGAGACGTTCATCAGCGCTAAGAATATATATACATATATATATATTAAACTGTAATTCAATGAATTTTCAAAAAACTCTTATTGAAATGAAATGAAGTGGTTGAGTTTCATATCAAAGAATTTTTATTATTCTAAGCAAGACAAAGAATGTTTTAGAAAGTTTATCTCCTGCTACAGAACTTCTGATAAATTTATTTTCACTTTGACTTTCCATGTCTCACTGACTTTAGCAAATAGGGTGCATACCTTTATAACTATTTGCTAATATTTTCACTCCTCTGATGAGATGGTAGACATCGAAACCCTATAGGTTAAGGAGATTAACTTTCTAAAACATTCTTTGTCTTACTTAGAATAATAAAAATTCTTTGATATGAAACTCAACCACTTCATTTCATTTCAATAAGAGTTTTTTGAAATTCATTGAATTACAGTTTAATTTATTTGCTCTATCTTGAATATCGAGCAATTCTCGTTTAGATGGGATAACTTATAGAATATTACTGCCAGTAATATTTTGTAAACCTACAATCTCACGTTTACATAACCACTGATTGTTAAATAAAAACTACTCCGAAGTACATATATATATATATATATATATATATATATATTTATATATATATATATACATATATATACATACATATATATATAACTACTTCATTTACTCACATAAAATTAATATACGAAAGTATAGATTTATGCGTAGACTAAGTATTTACTCCAAAAGTGTTCAATACGTAGGTAGAGCTAGTTAGTAATTTATAAAATATATATATATATATATATATATATATATATATATATATATATATATATATACTGGGAACTCAAAGAAAGCGGACATTCGCCGGTAGTCGATGGAAAATAATAAGACAAGCTACCACGTGTAGACATTTAGACGACCCATGTAAATTATGCCTTCATGAAAGATTTGCTATCCTGTACTTTAAAGAACCCCAAAATCTATTAAACTGTAGAAGAGAAATAGCAAATAACTTTGTTCAAAAAATAAAACTTACTCTATGATAGCGATATAAAATAGCTTTAAAACTAAAAAAAACAATAGAAAATAAACAAATAAAAAAAAAATTAAATAAACATGAATATACATAAACGATCACACATATATGTATATATATATGTGTGTGTGTATATGTGTGCATGTATGTATGTACACATATGTATATTTATATATATATAAAAATAAAAAAGGAGGAAAACGTCTGCCTTAAACCACTAACCTAGTTCTAAAACAGATCCTTTGTTCGATAAAATGCATGCCCATTGGCTGATAGGAAGGGGGAGGTGGATACTAGAAAGCTGATTTGCTAACTAAAATCCTCAACAGAAGAGAACCATATAAAAACGAGAAACAACCACAGAATTCGCGCATAAGCCTGACGAATCTCATAGTGGATGAAACGCCGAATATTCAGTGTAGTTTAGTCACCATATATATTTTATAAATTACTATATATATATATATATATATATACGATTTTAAAAAATATATAGTACATATTACCAAGATGCACCAATGTTTTCTTTATGATGAGTCAGACGTTTTTTTTTCTGAATTATTCCAACATAAATCTTCAGCGTCCGTCGGAACAAAATAAAATGCACCTATCTACATGCATATATTTATGAAACCATTGGGACTTCGCGGTAATATGTAATGTATAGTTTTGAAATAATTCGTATTAAGCTCTCACGTTAGCGATCGAAAGTTTTATTGATTTTTCCTAAATTCTAACACCCTATATATTATTATTATTATTACTATTACTATTATTATTATTATTATTATTATTATTATTATTATTATTATTATTATTATTATTTACTATACAAATTATAAAATACCTACAGACACTAGTATTTAATCCTTTAAGGAATCATGAGTGCAGAGTGGCACGATTAATACCAGTCGTTATATATATATATATATATATATATATATATATATATATATATATATATATATATATATAACATAAGCAGACAGAGATAGCGACTACAGTCAGGTCAACGTCTCCCTGGACAAGCCCAATAAAAGAGCAACAAATATTGAGCATACCAATGAATAATAAACACTTACAAGCCGCCACTCCTTGGAAAAACCTCAAATTAACTACGAAAATCACAATTTTTACATCTCCAACACATTTGAAAATAATTTCTGACGAGGACGCATCACAGACCGTCTGAAACGCGCGTAAAAACGATTTCAGTGACTTAAAAACATTATTACAATGATCCAAACATAATTCTCAATGAAAAACCAAGACACGGAATAATAAAATAATGTTTAAAAATACACATTGTTGGTGACTACTCCCTTATTTAATTATATATATATATATATACTGTTTTAAAAATATAAGTATCCACTGACACGTGTTTCGTGTCGTCTACGACTCATCAGAGTGGCTGATTCTAGCGAGATTCGAAATCAGGACCCCACGGTAATGAACCTGAACTCTTTATATATATATATATATATATATATATATATATATATGTATGTATATATATATATATATATATATATATATATATGTATGTATATATATATATATAAATATATATATATATATATATATATAAATATATATATATATATATATATATATATATATATATATATATATATATATAGCTTGCCGTGATGACATCCTTAACGAGTATAAAATTCCTACTTATAAGAGAACGCCTTGCGTTATAGCTGATTCTGATGATCACATCCCTTATTCGAAGCGAAGTAGGTTCATTCAACTCTCGGAATTTTGCCGCAGTTCGCTTGATCTGTGTTAGTTAATAGACTTTCTCATGTGTTAATTGGTTGTCTCAGTAGATAAAGTTCTCGCTTCGTATGTAAGAGGCTCGGGTTTCGAATCCCGTGTTCGGATGTATCAAACTGATATGCTTAAATAAGGGCGAAACTCGAGTCTTTGGATTCCGCTTTATTGGTTGTTATGGCTCTTTTGAGCTGCGACGTTATCTGGCTGTGAAAATGTATATATATATATGTATATATATATATATATATATATATATATATATATACATATAAAACAGAAGTCACATTGACAGTCCGACACATTTAGATATTTGTTTAATTCTTTTACAGCCTATCGTCATATGCTGAGCCACCTACATAATCTAAAATCTCTAGAATGATGTTGCTTTTATTATTGTTTTTTATGTATATTTTTTAGCGGCGATTAATGAATGAGCCACTAACATAAAAATAAGAAACATACATGCAGACAACTATATATAAAAGTCAGTAAAGAATCGAAACGATTGTATAGTAAATAAAATGTAACTTTTTTTAAATGAGCATAGAAATTGTTCCACTGAATACGTATATTATAAATATATATATGGCTCTAGTGTACCACTATCGAGCAATCTAAATTAACAATCTGTTATTGATATTTATATTTGAAATTTTATTGGAAAATTTTAGTACAATAGTTCGAACTATATATATATATATATATATACTAATATGTATATATATATATATATATATATATATATATATATATATATATATATATATATATTAGTATTGGGACGATTAATCGCAATCGGAATCGGGAATCGGAAAAATCGGAATATTTGAGGGTATCGGAATCAATATCGAAATCGGAAAAATTTGTGCCGATTTTCCGGCGCCAAAAAGATTTTTTTTAATTATCTTTTTTATTTGATTTTTTTTTAAGTAAAATCTTCAATTGCTGGTGATAGTGGTAAAGTAATATATATTCATTGATTTTAAAATATTTATTGATTTTAAACGACCAGTGAAGCTAAAATCGATGGATCTTCCCTCACAGCTATGTTTTTACGTTTAGGAAAATACCTGAACATTTAACATGTGTTTTTCTTCGGTAATCCTAGAAAAATAGAGTTACATTGTTAAAAATTTAGAGATTTATAAAGAATCGGAATCGGAATCGGTAATTGTATCAGAATCGGGAATTAAGTGTGAAATCGGTAATTGTATCGGAATCGGAAAAAAATATTGGAATCGTCCCATCACTAATATATATATATATATATATATATATATATATATATATATATATATATATATATATATGTTGTTCTTCAGGTATTAGATCTGTTATTGCAGACATTGATGATCATGGTTCACCCGCTTCCTATGAGATCTATCGTCATGTTTCCAGTGATCCTTTTGAGACTGTCAGTGAACTCGTTCGTTGTCTTTCTCTGCTCTTCTTCCTAACATCAAGCTTTCTTCCGAGCCGTCCGCCCGTATCAAATGGCCGAAGTACTTAAACTGTCTGGCATGGATGGTATTGAGTAATTCATTTTTTGTACTCTGCCTTACAAATGACTTTTTCGTTGTCTTCCTTTCTGTCCATGAGCTTTGTAGAATTCTCCATTAAAAGCCATCTCCGCTGTTTCTATATGACTTACAGCCGCTTTTGTTACTATTAACATTCGCAACCGTAAAAGAGAAGTGACCCCCCACACACAACTATATATATATATATATATATATATATATATATATATATATATATATATATATATATATATATATATATAGGCTCGAACCCGTACCGCGTGTATCAGCTCAGTTTTCATTTGCTTTTCCCTCGCCATGAATCAGAAAAAAAAAAGCAGATCATAACGACTCACTCGCTATTTGGCTTGTCTCTGGTTGATTATGCCTTTACTTTTGTGTCTGTTTTTTAAATTGAATTTGCCTCTCGAACGTGTAGAACAATATTTACGTGCGGACATGGTAGGTGGCAGATCACATCATTGTTATTTTAGACATTCTGTTAATTTTTTGTCTAGACCTGCCGTATGCATAAAAATGTAATCGCTTCTTATAAGTTTCTTCTTGGATCATTGTTTGTGCGATTCGCTCAGGCAGTCGATCAATAAATAAATAAGATTAACAGGTTCCTTCAGTCTTTGATAGAATATGGATAGCCACGTAGGGGTTCCTGTGCGGTACTTTTATAAATACAAGACGCATACAACACTACAGCTGAAAACTTTTATTTAAGAATAAATTCATCTAACTTGATTATGTAGTAGAACTGACATCTATTTAATGTAGCCTTCTTCGGCTTCAATTTTGGTGTCTCCCCATCTTCCCCCTCAACCGTTTATGCTGATGAGGAGACGATATCCGGAAATATTTAAATTATTTCTCGATGCTTTTATTTTCATTTGCAAATATCGAATAAATAAAAAGATACCGTTTCCGAAACGATCGTACATGCAAAAATTGGATTTTGTTAAGCTTACCCCTTATGTAAGCTTGATAATTACATAATTAAAACCTCTCACCTTTTCTATATATAGCTCTAGGTTAAGAACACCTATTGAGCTTCTCATGAGTGCAACACTCCTTGCTTTATAGACCTTGTCTCTCTCTCTCTCAATATATATATATATATATATATATATATATATATATATGTATGTATATAAATGTATATAAATGTATATATAAATGTTTAATTTCAACTGTATCTCTCGCACTTGGCGGTAGCCGAATGGGTCGGTCCTTGCTAATGAAGCTAGACATGACTTCTGTTGCCGGGTTCGAATCTCTCGACTGGCGTTAATGGTGACATCCCCCACTGATGATTGCCAAAAGGACGAAAAACTAGTGTCTGCAGGTATTTAGTAATTATTATAGCAAATAATATATATATATATATATATATATATATATATATATATATATATATATATATATATTACCATATTTTTGGCGGACAAGATTCAAGCCAGGGCTGACGGTCTACAGAGATTTAATTTGATTTAGATATCCTCATAAAAATGAGATTTCTTAATATTTAACACAATAATCATTACAAGTCATATGCTTATGAAGAAAAAAAAAGTACGGATATATTAAAAACACTGGATGCAGATGCGATTAAGGAGTTTAAGCACACTCGTTCACACTAATCATAAACTGTCGCATTCGACTATTGATTTTCATTTATCTTTTGCATATGGTTCTAATGTAGTTACGACGAGTTTTTCATTGTATAAAAAATCAATCAAATAATTCACATAACAATTCAATACGCATTCATAACACGTGTATACACAAAGATTTGTGTTACAACCTCATCAAGATAATATGGACTTCCCAGAACAATCATGTTCGAAAAAGGTCAGATTATCGTACAGATCGATGACGGCCTTTCGATAGTCTAGTAAACCTCACTTTTTTTATTTCGTCCTTTTGTCCTCACGTTCAATGAAGTATGTTTCCAACTAAGTAGTGGGTAGAGTTATAACTGTTTAAGACTCACTGTTCACTAGTTTTTACTAAGAAGAGTTTATTTTTAAGGTCCATACATTAAGTGGATTCATGTTATGTCGAGTACTTTACAAAAAAAAAAGAACAAATTAAAAACTACAGTAACCAAAGAGCTACCCCAATAATAGGCAGCTGTCCATTACTCAACGTATATTTGTTTTGAAAACGAAACAATGTACACTTCCTGCTCTCCAAACCAAATCTCGAGTAAATGACGGGCACTTCGCCCATCATCATAATCATGGTTATTGTCATCATCGTTATAATCATCGTAGTCATTATCATCACATGTTTAACGCTCGTTTTATAACATGAAATACATTAGACAGCTTTAAGAAGTTGACTTCCGAGTAGTCTATCTCTGACTAGGTCTGTATTTATCCATCCTTTCTCCCGGGTACATTTTAATCCCATTCATTTTATTTTTTCTTCCACTTATGGACCGCACTTAGTATCTCACCTGTTCTACATACACCAACACAATAATCGTATCCATTCTATCAGCGTGATCAGATCATCGAAGTCTGCTCTTATATACACATCTTCGTATTGTGTTCAGAAATATAATTGTAAAAGAAAGTCGTTAATTCCACAATTATATTATACGCAGATATTTTTAGCTATTTGCTTCGGGCATTAAACAAACCGTAATATAATTTGGCGTGTCATAAAGAAGACGCACGAAACAAACATATTAATCGTTTACAACCAAAAAAAAAAAAGACTTGTGTTGCAGGATTAGACGCAAGCGCATTGAAGTGACGTACAATAATCAAACGGAAGGAATCGATAAATGATTTACAACAGACATTGTCTTTTGTCATTCACGAATTACATAAAGAGAACGAAAGAAAGTTTAAACAAAATCTTATTTCGAACTTGAGTAATCCAGGCGATGCCTCAGCATTGAATGCGAAAAACAATACTCATGCTTTGAAAGATGAGCCAACAATGGAATCTAACAGGAACTTTCTTCATTGCATGAAAATAGACAAACCTCGCGAACAAAAGATTGTTAACTGTTGAAGAGTGTAGTTTAAGACCATATACTACCTTGCGCGGCAATATCGCTTGCCCTAACGTTTTTTTTTCATCGTTTTGCCTTTCACCTTCTCTTCTAGCTATGTCGTCGCCTCTCACATTGACGGTTACTGATAAGAGCGTACAGGAGTTCACAAGTATAAAAAATAATACAAAACAAACTCTCATTCATTTTCAACTATCTACACGTTCTGTCGAGGTGGTATTCGTCAGTTAGCGTCAGCTCATCTCAATCTCACATAATAATAATAATAATAATAATAATAATAATAATAATAATAATGAATAAATAATACAATTTTTTCCCGAATTAGTGAACGTCGTTCTAAATTCTTTTTGTGTTTCTGCGGAACCATTTTCATGTTCGAAGTATATAAATCGATATGAAATCCATTATCAATTTAATTGTATTTGAGTAATTTAGAAAGCCAAGAAAATTTAATTTAGAAAGGCAAGAAAGTAGAATTTTCTGTATCGAACAATTAGTAAAATTGAAAACGAAGATAAAAACAAACAAACCAAGAGACGTACAAACGCAAAAAGAATCGTTTGGGAAAATGATGGTGTGCATCGTTATATGTTTGCGGCGCCATATTTAATTCTTTTTCTTTAATTCTTAATTATGCATTACACAGCGTTAGAGAAAAGCCACTTCTCTCGGCGTAGATTTCATAAACTACGATACTTATTTTGATATAAGTGTTATCGGATGCAATAGACTTGCTTTAAATGGAAAATAATTTAGCAGAATTCTGCAAATTAAAAGTGTTTGATGCCAGGTGTTATGGATCACGTCACTTCATAATTTCATATTCCCGTCTTAAATATTCCTTTTTTCTTTGTATTGATCGTATATTTCGGCCTAAAAACGACTGTCAGATAAGACGAGATACAACAATTGGATCAAATCTTAATTATTTTATCATATACTAGCCTGCGTACCCGGCGTTGCCTGGATGTTTGAAGGTGTGAGTTGAGCCAAAAAAAAGTGGAAGTAGGCAGGCAGGCTCGAACCCGTACCGCGAAGGAGGAAAAGAAAGTGAAAAAAATCAAAAACAAAATAACGTGACGCGTAAGCTGTTGCGCCCACTGTCGAACCGGAAGTAACGTAGGTTTAAATTAAAGCTAGACAATCGAAAAGTAGCGATGATTTTCGAAAATATCGGTGGAAAAAGCGAGCCTCCCCGTAGAAAAGTGCCAAGTTGAGGATGAATGAATTAATGTTTTGGCCAATTTTTCGATATTTGTCTTCCGAAGGGTCCCGCTTCAAAATGATACCCATATCGTGAAAATCCGTCGTCTCTATCGAATGTTTTTGCGAGAATACATACATACATACATACATACATACATATATTTAAACAGCCGGTGAAACTTCTATCATAGATGGGTTGTATAAGACGACCACTAAATCAAAAAATTGTGTTTCTTAGCCGAGGCTAGCGATTGCAACACCCAGTATCTTCTGAAATATTGTTTTTTAAAGATGGTTTTTTAACTGATACACCGAAATATACGGTAGTTCGATGAAAATCTCTAATGCATATTTATATTTACTATATGAAAACAGATTGGACAGAAAAACAAGAACAAATAAATTTTAAAGTTTCATACGACAATAAATATGTTATTTTATAACTTAACGTGATAAACCCACGACAAGCTATTTAAATTTAAAGTTTGGCCGACTGCCCAAATGACGGAATTTTTTAAATATAAACATAACATATGCTTATACGCAGCTAATATGTTTGTTCAATTTTCACATTTAACCATCTCAAAGGAGACGAACAATTGCAGATATATTCCCCCTCATTATAACAAAAAGCAATATATATATATATATATATATATATATATATATATATATATATATATATATAGTTCAAAATTTTGTTGAAATTTCAAAGACTCGCATTTTCTTTTTTTCCATTACAGCTGTTTCGTTAGTAGGAAGGCAATTTTACGATTTATGTGTCCATAAAAAATCTTGTCCCCACCAACTTCTTCAGATGTTTTTCCATTATATATATATATATATATATATATATATATATATATATATATATATATATATATATATGTATATATATATATATTACATTACACCGGTCAAGGAAATTAATAAAATCATAATCTCAGCAAACCATTTTCCCTTAAAAAACAGATTTATTATAATCTCGAGATATAGCTGAGTTGGAGAGCATTCAACTATAGATTAAATGTTCCCTTGTTCAAGCACGTGTGTACGTCACCGCTTTAAATCCACCGGGCAAAATATCCCTCGTAATATATAATAATCGATAGAGAATTGATTATATAATAATACATACGCAATCTGCGAAAATTCAAATATTATATATAAGCGTATTGTACGACCTGGCAACGTCGAGCGTCCAGCTTATATATATATATATATATATATATATATATATATATATATATATATATATATATATATATATACGTACACGCGTGTTTCGAGGTCGTTACCTCTCGTCAGCGTAGTTCAACTCTTTCTAGGGATAGAACCTCAGACCATGTTTACCACAGTCCGGTGCCTTAACCGTTAGGCCACAAACCCTAGATTAATTTTTATTTAATTGTTTATTTTTATCGCTTATAAATTTAGATTTGTTATTGTTGTTTTTTCAAGCGATAGATACGGTTAATATTGACTCCACCTCGAAGCTCATTTTTTTTTATTTACTTAGAAAGTCACCCTTTTTAATTTGTTTGGACGTATAAACATTTTTATTTATTATTTTTAAAACAGTAATCTACGTAAAAAACAACAATAACACATCTAAATTTATAAGCGATAAAAATAAAAAGTAAAATTAATCTAGGGTTTGTGGCCTAACGGTTAAGGCACCGGACTGTAGTAAACATGGTCTGAGGTTCGATCCCTAGAAACAGTTGAACTACGCTGACGAGAGGTAACGACATCAAAACACGCGTGTACGTAGATTACTGTTTTAAAATAATAAATAAATAAAAATGTTATATACGTCCAAACAAATTAAAAAGGGCGATTTTCTAAGTAAATAAAAAAAATGAGCTTCGAGGCGGAGCCAATATTAACCGTATGTATCGCTTGAAAAAATAACAATAACAAATTTATATATATATATATATATATGTGTGTGTGTGTGTGCGCGTGTGTGTGTGAGTGTGTGTGTGTAAAAATATATATAAATATATATACAAATATATATATATGTAAAAATATATATAAATATATATATGAATATATATACAAATATATATATAATTATATATATATACATATATATATATATATATATATATATATATATAAAAATCGGATACACTTGATGGATGGGCAGGGAATACCAGGTCCTGTTATATATATATAAATAAAACAAGACCTGGTATTCCGTGCTCATGCATGAAGTGTATCCGATTGTTTTGATATCTCATTGCTGGGATGTAACAGTGGTTCATTGGTTAACGACACCGTCTGATGACCTAGGTGTTCTAAGTTCAAATCCGGCTTCACTTAGAAACTTGGCAACCTTAACATGGTCTTTCCAGTATGTACCCGATGTGTTTATAAAAATAATTCTGACGTGCGGGGAAACCAATGTCAACGATAGAATTTTCGGATTCATACGATATAATGAGGATTTCATTTAATTATCGAACTCAAAAGTTCCACATTAGTGTAAGTGCCCTTTAAGATTGTGCATCATTACTGTAACATGTAATAATGTCTCGCGAAATTGAGTGGGATTATTCATATTTTGTTCAATTTTGAATTATTTTTCGTTTTAAAAGAAAACATTAAAACTATAAAGTTGTATTATAGGCTAGTCCAAATGTTTTTGCCAATTTAAAATTTCATCTTGAAAATAAAAAAAAAATCTGTGTTTTAAAAAATCTTTTTCATAACAACCTTTGCTCCTTACAACTTAACTGCATCTCTCAACGCTTATTGAATTCTTACGGATATGATATGAAATATGAACACAACTCGTGCTCAGTCTTCTCTCGTGACAACTGCGGCCATCGAAATGATTTTGTAAATATCGAAATAAAGGTATCCATATAAACACTTTATGTATTTAGCTTAATCTCCGAGTATATTTTTTGTTCTTGTAAAGAAAGCTATCATCGCAAGCATTGCCTCGATTTTCTTTCTAACAATTGACGTTGTGTCTAATATTGGTGGCGTGGGATCATTTTTACAAGAAATTGATGTTTTGCCTAATATTGGTGATGTGGGCTCTTTTTTTTTCTAGAAATTGAAGTTGTGTCTAATATTGGTGGTGTGGGATCTTTTTTTTTCTGGAAATTGAAGTTGTGTCTAATATTGGTGATGTGGGCTCTTTTTTTTGCTAGAAATTGAAGTTGTGTATAATATTGGTGGTGTGGCATCTTTTTTCAAGAAATTAATGTTTTGTCTAATATTGGTGATGTGGGCTCTTTTTTTTCTAGAAATTGAAGTTGTGTCTAATATTGGTTGTGTGGGATCCTTTTTTCAAGAAATTGATATTTTGTCTTATATTGGTGATGTAGGCTCTTTTTTTTCTAGAAATTGAAGTTGTATCTAATGTATTAGTGGTGTGGAGTCTTTTCATTCTAGAAATGTAAGTTGTATCTAATATTGGAAGTGTGGGGGTCTTTTTTTCTACAAATTGAAGTTGTATCTAATATTGGTGGTGTGGGGTCTTTTCTTTCTGGAAATTGAAGTTGTGTCTAATATTGGTGGTGTGGGATCCTTTTTTCAAGAAATTGAAGTTGTGTCTAATATTGGTGGTGTGGGGTCTTTTCTTTCTAGAAATTGAAGTTGTGTCTAATATTGGTGGTGTGGGGTCTTTTTTTGCTAGAAATTAAGTTGTGTCTAATATTGGTGGTGTGGGGTCTTTTTTTGCTAGAAATTGAAGTTGTGTCTAATATTGGTGGTGTGGGGTCTTTTCTTTCTAGAAATTGAAGTTGTGTCTAATATTGGTGGTGTGGGGTCTTTTTTGCTAGAAATTAAGTTGTGTCTAATATTGGTGGTGTGGGATCTTTTCTTTCTAGAAATTGAAGTTGTGTCTAATATTGGTGGTGTGGGGTCTTTTTTTCTAGAAATTGAAGTTGTGTCTAATATTGGTGGTGTGGGGTCTTTTTTTGCTAGAAATTAAGTTGTGTCTTATATTGGTGGTGTGGGGTCTTTTCTTTCTAGAAATTGAAGTTGTGTCTAATATTGGTGGTGTGGGGTCTTTTTTTGCTAGAAATTAAGTTGTGTCTAATATTGGTGGTGTGGGGTCTTTTTTTGCTAGAAATTAAGTTGTGTCTAATATTGGTGGTGTGGGGTCTTTTATTTCTGGAAATTGAAGTTGTGTCTAATATTGGTGGTGTGGGGTCTTTTCTTTCTAGAAATTGAAGTTGTGTCTAATATTGGTGGTGTGGGGTCTTTTTTGCTAGAAATTAAGTTGTGTCTAATATTGGTGGTGTGGGGTCTTTTCTTTCTAGAAATTGAAGTTGTGTCTAATATTGGTGGTGTGGGGTCTTTTTTGCTAGAAATTGAATTTGTGTCTAATATTGGTGGTGTGAGGTCTTTTTTTGCTAAAAATTTAAGTTGTGTCTAATATTGGTGGTGTGGGGTCTTTTTTTGCTAGAAATTAAGTTGTCTAATATTGGTGGTGTGGGGTCTTTTTTTGCTAGAAATTAAGTTGTGTCTAATATTGGTGGTGTGGGGTCTTTTTTTGCTAGAAATTAAGTTGTGTCTTATATTGGTGGTGTGGGATCTTTTTTTTCTAGAAATGAAGTTGTGTCTAATATTGGTAGTGTGGGAGGCATGTAAAAATCCGGTCTTCTTTATGTCGACAGAAGCTTCCTATTATTTTATATTGCCACCGAGTTATTACTTTGTTTTACATGGACATGCCTGTGTTCTGAATGTATAATGAACATATGGAGTAGTATGAGGAGAAGCATTATTATGGAACAGGTGCTAAGTAAAGAAATGGTCGTTTTTTAGTAAATATATAAATGAAAATATTGCCGAAAATATGCTTTAATTATGCTCTAAACAGAAATATACATTTTGAATGTCATATCAAACAACATACTGTTTTTTTCATATGACTTGCCCTTCTGATGTGCAACGATAATAGCTTGAATTACAGTTTAAAAGGGAAAAGTCAATTATCATAGCGCAGTTGTGCTTTAAACAGAAATATTTATTTCGAACGCGCACTTGTCATATCCAAGATTATACTGTTGCATTTATATGTTGAGACTTTTGACTTGTGTGATAATAAAACTTCTCACGTTCACGTGTGATGTTAGGCTATGTAAGGTGTTAACTTTGGTGAAAAGTACTTGTTCCTTCTTTCATCTGATTATTTTGATTATCAATTATCGATACTTATCGAAGACATTCCGATGGATAACCTATCTAAAAACACTGCCAGGCACTCAAAGTACCTACATGTGAAATTTCATAAAAATCAGCCAAGCCCTTGTCGAGAATATGGGAAACGGACTCACATACAGACACAAACAAAGTTTATTTTATAAAATAGTATATATATATATATATATAGTAATTTATAAAATATATATGGCGATTAAGCTACACTGAATATTCTGCGTTTCATCCACTATAGGATTCGTCAGGCTTATGCGCGAATTCTGTGGTTGTTTTTCGTTTTTATATATGTTGAGGATTTTAGTTAGCCAATCAGCTTTCTAGTATCCACCGCGCCCCTTCTTATCAGCCAATGGGCATGCATTTTATCGAACAAAGGATCTGTTTTAGAACTAGGTTAGTGGTTTAAGGCAGACGATTTTCCTCATTTCTGCTCTTTTTTATATATATAAATATACATATGTGTACAGACATACATGCACACACACACACACACACATATATATATATATGTGTGTGTTGTGTGTGTGTGTGTGGTCGTTTATGTATATTCATGTTTATTTAATTAATTTATTTATTTGTTTTCTATTGTTTTTGTTAGTTTTAAAGCTATTTTGTATCGCTATCCTATATATATATATATATATATATATATATATATATATATATATATATATATATATATATATATGTGTGTATGTGTGTGTGTGTGTCTGTGTCTGTGTGTGTGTGTGTCTTAATATATGTGCTATTGTAAAATAATAACTTGGTTGGTTGTTTTTGTTTTACGGCATATCACGCCTTTTCAGGTTATTTAATGCCGAATCCAGTAATTTTGAAGAAAATTTTTTAATAGAATATATATAGATTTTTTAGTCAGTTTATATTTAACCCATAGTTGGGACCCTAACAGGTACTAACACTCCGGGTCTGAGTGGACCTGGGAACAATGGGAATTAAATGGTGGCTCCACACTCCCCAAACCCCCAAGCGGGGGGCTCAATATCGGATATAGTTTAAAGTCATATCCAGGACCAAAATAATTACTTGAAATGAATATTATGTTTTCTATAGGGGACAAAAAGCGAATAAAAATCGTATTTAAGCTGATTCTTTTGAAAATCAAACAAACACATACTTTTATTAATTGATTTACTTCACTTATAACCGTTCTTTTTTTCTCAAGCATTTCACAATTTTTATTGAAAAGTACTTGCATTAGTTTTGTGCATAATCAATTATAACTTTCGTGTTTGAAAATTATGCATAATTAAATATGACTAAATATAATTAAGCATGGTTATTGATTTGACTACAACATAGTTTGAAAATAAATGTTATGCTGCGACCATTCGAAACTTTAACGATGGAGGATTTGTACAATGAATAAAATGATTGCAAAAACTGTTTTACAATTTCTTTTAATAGTTAAACGTTTTGGGTGTTACAGGAAAAGAAATAACTGATGCGATGATTATTGATTGGATTTATAATTAAAATTAAACGCATTTGATTGCTTATTAACCAATCTTCAATAAACGCTTGCAAAGATGAGATGCTGCGTGATAACATTTGGTGGTTGTGATAAACACACTGAGGAAAAACCCAAGGTTATGATAGTTTCAGGAACTAAATAGGAAAGAGCTGTCTTTTTGCTCGAGTTCATGTGAGCTATCGAAAGCTAAACGCACTAAATGAATGCACTCTGGCCTACAAAAATACCTTGTAGCCTATCGGTATTCCCTAGTAAGAGCGCATCAGGGGTATAATGTCCAATTACGTGCTAAGATGGATTACTGTTGCCACGTATGAGACAATTTGTATTTTTGTTCCTGTCCAGATTGCCACTTTGTGGGGAGTTAGATTTTACGCACATTAAACACCGACTTTGTGTCTAATTCTGCCCTCGTGGGGAGGCATGTAAATAGAAACAACATCTATTTCCTCATTCTCTTTTTACAGCTGTGGCGTCCCTCACATGATCATTTCTCAAGCGTCCTTCAGGCCTCGCACGTCTCATGTGATCTCGAAGGTTATCTCCTCTCACCCGAGATTTAGAATGTTATCACTTCTTTCACGATATCTTTATCTTTTTTTTACAGTCCTTTTCTTCCCCCCCCCCCACGGACCACTTCCATTCACATATGTACGCGCACCTGCTCTGTTACAATAGTCGTGTATTTATTTAGCTCTCTCATTGTTCCGATTGAGCAATTTATTGATTTATTTTCAACATACCTCGAGTACTATATATATATATATATATATATATATATATATATATATATATATATATATTCTTGTTTATTGTTATATAAACATGCTCACATCCTGCTGCTACAAATAGCCACTTGTTTCAATCAAACAACAGATATCATCAGGCAGCGACTTGACTATTCAAAAGTTCAATGAATAACCTTTATTATTCATTGAATTTTTGAATAGTCAAGTCGCTGCCTGATGATATCTGTTGTTTGATTGAAACAAGTGGCTATTTGTAGCAGCAGGATGTGACCATGTTTATATAACAATAAACAAGTATTATCAGCTCTTTTTATTGAGCACTATCTAACAACCTCGTTGAATTCATTAGTCTATTACTTTTGAATAAAAAACCCCGAGTATATATATATATATATATATTTTGTGCTTCTGTGTATGTATTATATCTATGTGTGTGTCGTCGCAACCGATGGTAATTGTTCTTCGCTTAAAAAAAACCCTACTAAATCCCAAAAAATCACGCATAGAAGAATACTCTTATACCGTATCCGGACAGGACACACATACATGACTCACTTTTACAGACTAAAAAGTTAAGAACCTCCAAAAATGTATACCATGTCGCGAACCTTATACAGTGTGTACGAGCCCTTTCTAGTCTCGTACAAAAACACGCATCCACATCTCAACCATTTTCTTTTCATACACATACGCGAACACGTACACACACGTAGATATATTCACGTTCACGTACATATACCCACATTCACGTGCATACACACACAAACGCTAACGTACACACATGTACGCACACATACGCGCACACGTACGCACACATGGGCAACGTCACTTCCCCTTTGAAGGAAATCCACACATGCGCAAAAGACCACTGGAAACACCTATAAAAGCAAGAGACCTGAGCTGTTTAGCCCCTTTTCGAGTCGGCTTCCGACCTAAGCGGTCGACGGACCAAACGGCTCCCTTGCGGGGCGCGCGCGCCCGCACGCCTCACGTCACCTGTAACTATGCGTCGGGCAAGAGCCAAAAGATAGTACGTACACCTTTACACGCTTTCTATCTCCATAACCGGGATTGACTTTCTCTCTAAATATATACAACAATAGACTTTCCCCCTCATCAGCTAACAGCGAGAGACACACGCCAGCGTGGATTGACTTTCTCTCTCTCTACAACAATAGCATTTCCTTCTCACCAGCTAATAGCGAGAGACGCACGCCAAACTGGATTGACTTTCTCTCTCTCTCTCTCTCTACAACAATAGACTTTAGAGATGAACACGCATTTCCTTCTATATCACAAGTTCAGCTACAAATTGGTGACACCCGAACCTGAACTGAACACGCATTTTCTTCTATTCTACAAGTCCACAACAAACTGGCGACCGACTGACGTGAAACGAACACACATTGTGACTTTACTTTTTGAAATTAATTGTTTTGAGCGAGACGCACGTTTTATTTGATAAAAAAGCGAGCATTTCAACAAAGAAAAACAAGTGAACTACGATGACAAAACCCCTCGACAGACTCAGCAGAAAAATAAACACGGAGCTGTCGACTTCATACTGAATATAAAGAAAAATTCGGGCTCGACAAACATTTTTCACGGTTTCCTGACATTACCCTGCAACAAACACGAAGAGAAAAATCACATAGGCCTATACACATTCTCTCTCGCACAGCAGATGCAACAACAAAGAAACAATACCAGGACATCCCTATTAATACATAGGAAGAAGTTGAATCTATCTATATTCTTTTTTCATTTTAATATACTTTCATAGGAATGTTTCTTTTATGTCAAAATAAAGTATTTTCTTTAAGTCACAAGTGTCACACTCATACATGAATTCCATAGCTAATATAACATACTGACCAAACGGGTCACGGGTCCGACAATGGAAGATCAGAAAATAAATAAACGTGGATTTATAAGACCAAAACATTCAACCTTGATCGCCCTTCGGGGCACGTGGCGCAATGGATAGAGACGTTGAGTCACTGCGGTTCCAAGTGAGCAATGTCTGAAGATAGCGGTTTTAATCCTACACTGAACGTGAATATATCTACGTGTGTGTACGTGTGCGCGTATGTGTATGACAGGAAAATGGCTTGAGATGTGAACGCGTGTTTTTGTGCGAGACTAGAAAGGGCTCGTACAATACTCCCCTTCCCAGGAAAAAAACATGCAGTGTGTATATATATATATATATATATATATATATATATATATATATATATATATATATATTCTTTTTTTCAGTATCAAAAATGTAATTGTCTGGTTTAGATGCTTGAAAATACCATAAGGTTGAAATAAATTATTGCATCGACAATTATGTAATTTCCGTGTTATATTTTTTTATTGCTCTGTTTACCACATTGAGCTCTCATACCCGGATTTCCTCTGGAATTATTCCATTATAACACTATATATATATATATATATATATATATATATATATATATATATATATATATATATATATATATATATGATTAGTTTTTTTTTGTTTTTTGGAAAAAGAATTCCAGCAGAGTGCTCAATTAAAAGGAAAATCCAAATTTTAAGAGCGTACTTATATTTTGTGTACAGAAAGTTGTTAGTTGAGACAGATCATTGGTACCGTCGGTTTCAAGCCCGATAATGAGGGCCGTTTAAGGTATCCTTATCAAGCTCTCTTCAGCCAATATTCGTCTATCTTATTACCGGAAGTGTGAAGTATATATACCTCGCGAATTCACGTTCAAATCTCGTTTTGTTTACTCCTCCCCCTTTTTTTTAATATATATATATATATATATATATATATATATATATATATATATATATATATATATATATATATATCGGATAATGTAATACCTAATTTTCAACTTTGAATTATTTGAGATTAAGGATCTCTTACTAATTTCAGAGAACTTAAACTGAAGTAAAATGGAATAAGAGAGAAAGAAAACACGTAAACTGACCGACTGATTCGATAGTGACCGCTCTTACTTTGAAGTCATAATTGTTTATTTTTCTTAATCATTATTATAAAGATGCTGCGTCTATAGGAAATTGAGATGTACACAAATAAAACATGCTGTTGGGGAAACAATGCCAATACTTGTAGGAAATAGAATTTCGTGACTGGACACACCCAGAAAGTTTTACTTTTGAGTAGCTTTTCTAACGTCCATCTTAATAATATTTCTAAGCTTAATTTCTCGAATGAATTTTCCCCGTTTCCAGTATCGTGTTTAAAATAATTTACTCTCTCACAGATATCTCTTTCTAAAATTATGTATTGTAAAAAAACACAAAATGCTTTTGGAATTCTATGACTAAACACTTATTTATTCGCATCAGTTTATATTATTTACAGACGGATTGATATGAAAATAATTCAAATCATGAAGCTGATTCCATTTCTCGTAATCTTAATTATTCAGACAAGAAACAAAATAAGATTACATACTCACACATACATATATATGTAGTTGTGGCATTTCGAGTGCGCATGCATGTACTGTCACAGCGACCAATCAGCGTTCGTTTGAAATGCAAGAGCATTAATGGTTTCCTTTAGAACGAGGCGGATTTTAATCTGATTAATGTGAATGACGTATAATCTCTTTGCTTTCTGCTGACGGGCAAAGTGTAAGAGAAGTTTGAGGTTTTAATTCAGAAGAGCTTTGTCATCAAGAAAAATAATAGAGCAGAAAGAGACTGAGTTGTTTGGCGAGAATTTTTAGGTAACAGCAAAACCACTAACTTTTGGGATACCTCTTTGCAAACGGTACTTTTGGAAGTAATTTTCTTCATTATCCCGATTTCATCTAGTATAAAATGGTAGAAAATGTGAATGAAATGTTTATAAGGATTTCGCCTTTAGAAGCAAGAGTGCACAAACGGAATCTTTGATTGTCCTGAAACAACAAGTGAGTTTTAAAAAATATTCATAACAATTTACTTTAATGTGTACCAAAGGAAACAATTTACTTTGATCGATATCAAAGCAAAATAGTCTAGATCATTTCTGAAATATCATTTTCACTGTTAATTGCGGTATGTTGATTTTTTTACAATGAGGTCACCACTTACCAAGGCCCGGAGGCCACTAGAGGATAAGGGTTAATGAGTGTACAGTAGTCAGTGGGATAATATCGTAGTAACCGTTAGTAGTGGAAATTTGGTAAGGTGGATTACTTAAGGGGACTGCTCATCAAGAACTTGTTTACGTTGGACTTGAAGAAGACCATATTGTAGTTAGCTGGAACGCAGGCGTGCAGTTGTAAAAATGAAACTTTGTTCATGGAATTCACATTTTGGTTTAGACACAGACAAAGAGTGGGGGAAATTATTGATTGTGGTTTTAGCTAGACGAGTGTTTTTCGTGAAAGTTTTTGCCGATAGAGCAGAGGCAGGCTCTCAACATCTCTTCTGTGGGGAAAAAGGTTGCAGGGAAGAGTAAAGGCTACGACGTCTATTTTGAACTATAGCTCTAGCAGTTCCTGCCCAGATGTTGTCACAGTACTCTATCCAAACACGTAATTAGCTCTTATACAGATAGTAAATTAAATCGTCAGTGAGATATCTACTGAAGCGATAGAATAGTTCCACTATTTTTCCAGCGACTTTGGCAACAGATTAGATTACGTGTTTTATTTCAGATCAGGAGTAAAGGTCAGACTCCGAAGCTTGTCAAAACATGGAGCCTCTCGAAGACGAGAGTCATTCATTTCAATTGATTTTATATGCATTAAAATTAATCAGCTATCTTTTTCCCCAATCACCACGTGCTCAAGGTAAAGGAGACAGAAATAGAGAGATCTTGGTCATTTACGATCTTTGAAGTATTGCTATAGATGGTAGTGTCGTCAGCATAAATGTCTACAAATGATCTTAGGATGTAATTTGGGAGATCATTGGTCTAGATCAGGAAGAGAGTTGGTTCAGTTTAATTCTAAGATATCCATTCTCCCAGGTGTTATCTTCTCTCTTTGCGGAGGGGGTAGCATATTGCTAAGATCCTGAGGTGGCCTTACAGAGGAATGCCAACGGGGCATCGCAAGCATTTTTGCAGACCAGAAAGCTCTTCCTACTGGTCACTGGCTCTTCACTCCCACTTTCCCGATACTTCTGTCACAGCTTACAGTCTTTGGAGTAAAATAAATAGTTTTAATTAATGGTGATATTATTTTATCCAATTTCAAAAGTTAAATTGTTTAAACTGTAAAAACGAAGACGTAAATATGGTGTTATGGGCGCGAAAAGATAAAAGCAACGTATTGCAATCTCGAGCAACAACGGTTTTTATGTTTGTATATAAACTTTATTAAGCGCATTTGATCAAATTGGATCAGCAATAACTCCTCTAAATCTGTTTTGTAAGCTACATGGATTTCCTGTTTACAGTAGACGCGTGTAAGCGGTAGACACACAGTTACTGAATAGCATTTGCAATAAGGAAACAATTTTACGTTTCTAAATTTTTGAGATGAGGATTGGTTCTTATCGAACTCGGAAGTGTTTGTGTCAACCTCGGGAATTTAGACAGAACTTCGAACTGAACGCTTTATTTGTTTCATGGGAGTAGCATTCTCCCGTCCCATCAGCACAGGTTATATGTCGATAGAGAAGTCAAGAAATAAAATGGAAAATACCTTCAAATATTGTCATCTTTTGTTTTATTTTGGAAGATACTGAATCATGTTGTATTTTTGGTGCTTCTGTAAATGTTTAAGAAAAGCTTCGTCTGTCGGTGCTCGTCCAGGGAATTGAACTAGGCGTTACTTTATAAATCGTTCAAATTCGCTATTTATTGTGAATTAGTGATGGGACGATTCAAAAACTCCTTTTGATTTTTTACATAATTACAGATTCTGTTCTAAATTGCCGATTCGAGTTCGATTGAGAATTCTATCTTCAAACTCATTAATCTAACATTTGCATAGAGGATATTGCAAAGGCTGCTGCAAAGAAAGTGGGTTCCTTCCATCCAGCTAGAAGACTTCTCACACCGGACAGTATCCTATATCTCTAGAATGCCACCATTCACCCATGCATGGAGTATTGTGGTCACATCTGGGCTGGTGCATCTACACCAGTCTCTCCCCCCTTAGATAGGGTCTAAAAAAGAGTTGTCAATCTAATCGGTCCTACTTTATTAACTAAGCTCAAGTTTGAAATTGCATTTTTCTTTTATCAAGATCAACTTTTTTATGCCATTCTTCGAAGTCTGTCACGATTTCGTCGTAAGTATCACATTCGTTGCTTTGCATTCTTATTCTTAAGTTTAAATAGTTTAAAGTGTTTAGAATATCCTTTCATGTGACACGCTTTAAGAATAGCATTTTCATCGAAAAACGCGCAGATCAAATAGACGTATATTTTGGAAATCTGTCGTCGTTTACTTTTGATTTACGTCACGTTTAATCCGGTTGGGTTCGGACTGTTTGCAATTCCATCGAGAATTCTTGACAATTTAATGCGTGCAAAACTTCGTTTTTAAAATGTTATCAACAAAAGAAAATTGAAACGAGATGTTTGACAACAATTCGCAATAAATAGTGAACGTATTCCGAACAGGCTTAAAGTCGATATTGAAGAATTTGCCATTTTATATCCTTTTCATTTTTTTTTTTTGTTGCCTTCATTTCGTCGGTTACTTCTATTGAGTTTTCCTCATCTACACACAACTACTTTCTCATCAAATTTTGTGTACAAACATGAATTCTCAATATCAAAATTAAAGAAAAAATAATACAGATGAAATAGCTTAGAAAAATATATATGTATGTATATATAATCATAAAGTATGAATAAAATAAGAATATGATCATGTAAAAATATATACTGATATATACAGATTTATTAATTTATTCAAACAGTCTAAATATTGTATCTCCCACTGCACATTTATTTACCTCATAATGTAACTATCGGTAGACGTCGTATTCCTATTATGTTACCAGCATCTTCTCTCCTTTTCTGAAGAGAAGTATAGGCTTCGAAATACCATGGCTTAAAGAGTTTTTACTAATCCTACACCCTAATTGATGTATCATTGTTATTGTATAAAGGAATATTTCTGTGTACATCAGTATATATTTTTATAATATCATTTTTTTATTTTACTGATACTGTAAAAAAAATTGTTGAGCTTTGCATTATCCCGATAAATCACCTTTTAAAGAATCGATATCATTCTTATTCTTTTAATTCCTCTCCATATATATATATATATATATATATATATATATATATATATATATATATATATATATATATATGGGGGGTGTATGGGTGTGCGTGTATTTGGTTGGTGCAAATATAATGTCGTTTTCGACGTATATATATCTGATAAAAAAACGACATTATTTTTATACCAACCCAATACACACACACACACACACACACACACACATATATATATATATATTATTCTGATAAACGTGATTAGTTGAGCACTGTAAGGACCTGCTAATTATATTGTACGCTTTAATTGAAACATAGTTCTCGGCTTGTCACATATCTTTGAAGTTAGCCTCTAGTTTTGTTCCCTCTGATTTGAGTTTGACTCTGTACGTGCGTATACTGCGAATAGTTATCTTCCACACTGCCCATGCCATTAGGACAAAACGTATACGTATAATGAAAAATATTTGTTAATACGTATAATGATAATTGTACATATTAATAATTATGAAAATTATGCGTATACACATAATAAAAAATATTTATTAATTAAAATTAATAATAATAATAATAATAATAATAATAATAATAATATATATATATATATATATATATATATATATATATATATATATATATATATATATATATATATATATATATATTATACTTGCCCGGAGGCAGACATAAGGTTTGTCGATCTTTGTAAAAACCAGTAAGCACTCCAGCCGACAGAACAAAGTCCGACTAATTCAGTCCTCAGTACGCCGTATAGGCACCTTATAAGATTAGCAAATAGTAAGCGTTTCTTGGAGCGAAGTAAAATATAAGCGTATTGACCACCCAGGACTAAATAGAACCATTGCTGAGTGCAACAATAAAAATGGCACCGTGGAATTAGTTTGCATCACAACTCAAATATATGTGTATACTTTGTACGCACGATTTAAAAAAGAATTACTTTAGCATACAGGTATTATATAGATACATGTTACACTACTGATGTAGTTTACACATTTTTTTTTTATTAATCTAAATTATATAATATATTATATAATAAGTATATAATATTAAACTACATCTATATTATATAATTTAAAATCACCAGAATGCCTGGAAAATGCTTTATTTAACTGTCTAAATATTTACATTCATCACCAATCTGTGGAATTATTGTTTACTAGCGGGACCTGTGGATACTCTACAGGGAACTCATTCATATATAATATATTGATGTTGGCATTCTGTAAATTTATATAAATAAATATGAATAGACATAACCCTATTTCTTATTTAGTATTATTCTATAAACCGATTGCATATGCTTTGAATTTCCTCTATGAGTACAAACTTATCCTGGACTAATATATATATTATGAAAAGGAAGGGCTGTAAATTTGGGTTGAATTTGAGGGTATCAAAACCAAAGCAAAATATGATGACAGTAAAAATAAAATAGATAAACCCCATAATTTATTATACCATACATGTTCACACCGAAACACTTATCACAATATTCTGTGGATCTATATTAAAAAAACCTTGTTAAACTTTGTGACATATTTCCATTCTATGGAGGTCAGGTGCGAACGAACACCCCATAATTTAATTATACCACATTTCTTCAAACTGAAACATAATTATCAAAGCATATTTACGCAGATAAATATGAAAAGTCTTTATTAAAGTTTGTCCCTATTTCCATTCTATGGAGGCCAGGCGCGAACGCAGACCACACAATTTTATTATAGCATCCCTATTTAAGTTAAAACATACTTATCAAAGTATTCTCATGTACATCTATATCACAAACACTTGTAAACGTTTTTTTTTTTAATGTTTACATTTTTTATTTCCATACTTTTGGGATCAGGCGCGAACGCAGACTCCACAATATTAATGAACCAACGTTCTGCCAGATCAAACATACCTATTCCTGTGTCTCGATACATCTTCTATTATTATATGGGATCAGTTTTTTAAAATAGTCAACCATATAGGAGCCTATTCGTGACCAGACACACACACCCACACCCACACACACACACACATATACATTCAGCTTTATATTATAATATATATATATATATATATATGTATATATGTATATATATATATATATATTGGATAGCGTGTGTGGTGTATATTTTGTGTGTTACGCTTACATCCGAGTGATTGTAGTTTAATTGTTATGAACTTCTATTTCTTGTAATAAATAATTTTACTAAGAACTCTTCATGAGTTTTGCTTTCGGTTTCGATTATAGCTGATGGCACTCAACTAATTTATTTTTTATGAATAATTTTGCTATAAATTCTTCATAAGTTTTGGTTTCGTTATAGCCGATGGCACATAAGTCATATATATATATATATATATATATATATATATATATATATATATATATATATATATATATATATATATATATATATTTAGTATTGTGCGACAGTGTCTCTCTCGGTACAAAATGTTGAGATCCCACAACAAGCAAGAGCAAGATAGCCAGCAACAAGTCAAACCGCAGACCAGCTTAATGCGGTTACTGGTCTTCCGCTTTATGGTTTTTAAAATCAGAGATTTGCTTCTCCTAGAGGGGTTACATTCTTTCTTAGGAGACCTCTTCATCCTAAATACGCATCCAGATAAACACATGCACGCACACATACATGCATACATGCATATGCACACAAACATACATACACATGTACACACACATGCACACATATCCACATGCACATACACACGACGCGCACATATACACGAACACATACAGGTACACATAGAATATACATGAAGGAGCGTTCCAAACGACAGAAATCCTTAATACAATATCGGAAATATTATATTAAAATAATAGTTAATGCCATCATTAAATATACACATATATTATAATTAAACAATAATCATACTTATACACACAGGTACTAGTGTTTCATGCTTAAGCAATCATCAGTTTAGGGACAAGAATTCCTGCCAGTGATGAAATCCGAACCTGCCAATTACTTTGCCATAACGCCTAGTATACAAAACGATTGCCACGAGAAGATTAAAATTAAAAAAAGGCAAGAAAGTTTTCGCTTTATTTTAAGGCATATCAACATATAAGTAATTTTATGATGAAACAGATTTTATGTTGTGATCTACTATATTATTATTACAACATAGATAATGTTCCTAACATATTATTATTACAACATAACATATGTTTCTATCATAATATTATCAAAACATGTCTCTATCATAATAATATTACAACATAACACATATTTCTACTATATTATTATTACAACATATGTTTCTACCACAATATTATTACAACATAACAAATATTTCTATCCTATTATTATTACAACATAACGCATGTTTCTACCATAATATTATTACAACATATTTTTCTACCATATTATTATTACAATATAACACATATTTATAACATAATAATATTACAACATAACACATATTTCTCCCATATAATTATTAAATCATATGTTTCTACCATAATATTATTAAAACATAACATATGTTTCTATCATATAATTATTGCAACATAACATATGTTTCTACAATATTATTATTGAAACATAACATATGTTTCTACCATATTATTACAACATAACATGTTTCTACCATATTATTATTACAGAATAACATATGTTTCTACCATATTATTATTAAAACATAACATATATTTCTACCGTATTATTATTACAACGTAACATATGTTTCTACCATATTATTATAACAACATAACATGTTTCTACCATAATATTATTGAAACATAATATACGTTTACTATATTATTATTACAACATAACACACGTTTCTACTATAATATTATTACAACATAACAAATGTTTCTACCATATTACTATTACACATTATATGTTTTAACCATATTATTATTACAACATAACATATGTTTCTGCGATATTATTTTTACAAAATAACATGTTTAACCATATTATTATTACAATATAACATATGTTCTTACAATAATATTATTACAAGATCACATATGTTTCTACCGTATTATAATTAAAACATAACATATTTTTCTACCATATTATTATTATTATTACAACATAACATATATTTCTGCCATATTATTATTACAACATAACATATGTTCTTACAATAATATTATTACAACATAACATATGTTTCTACCGTATTATTATTAACACATAACATATGCTTCTACCATATTATTATTACAACATAACATATGTTTCTACCATATAATTATTACAGAATAACATATGTTTCTACCATATTATTATTACAACATAACATATGTTTCTACCATATAATTATTACATCATAACATATGTTTCTACTATATTATTATTACAACATAAGATATATTTCCACCGTATTATTATTATTACAACGTAACATATGTTTCTACCATGTTATTATAACAACATAACATATGTTTCTACCATAATATTATTGCAACATAATATATGTTTACCATACTATTATTACAACATAACACACGTGTCTACCATAAGCTTATTACAACATAACATATGTTTCTACCATATTATTATTGCATAACATACGTTTCTACCATATTATTATTACAACATAACATATGTTTCTGCGATAGTTTTATTAAAAAATAACATGTTTCTACCATATTATTATTACAATATAACATATGTTTCTTTCATAATATTATCAAATCATAACACATTTCTCTACAATAATAATATTACAACATAACATGTTCTTACAATAATATTATTACAACAAAATATATGTTTCTACTGTATTATTATTACAACATAACATATGTTTCTACTATTTTAATATTACAACATAACATAGGTTTTAACATATTATTAGTACAACATAACACATGTTTCTACCATAATATTATGCAATATACCATATGTTTCTACCATATTATTACAACATCACATATGTTTCTACCATATTACTATCACAACATCACATATGTTTCTACCATATTATCATTACAGCATATCATATGTTTCTACCATATTATTATTAGAACATCACATTTGTTACTACCATATTATCATTACGACATAACGTGTTTCTGCCATATTATTATTACAATATAACATATGCTCCTACCATATTATTATTACATCATGACATACGTTTCTACCATATTATTAATAAAACATTGCATATGTGTCTACCATATTATTATGACAGCATAACATATGTTTCTCTCATTCTCTTATTATTACAACATCACATATGTTGCTGCCATATTATTATTACAAAATAACATATGTCCTACCATATTAATATTACAACATTACCTGTTTCCACCTTATTATTACAACATAACATATGTTTCTACCGTATTATTATTATAACATTGCATATGTTTGACCATATTATTATTACAACATAACACATGTTTCTACCATAATATTATCACAACATATAATATGTTTCTACCATATAATTATTAACACATAACGGTTTTCTACCATAATATTATTACAACACATTATATGTTTCTGCCATATTATTATTACAACATAACATATGTTTCTAACGTATTATTATTACAACATATGTTTCTACCATATTATTATTACAAAATGACACATGTCTCTACCGTAATATAATTACAACATACCATATGTTTCTATCATATTAATGTTACAACATAAATATGTTTCTACCAAACTATTATTACAACATAACATATGTTTCTACCATATGATTATAACATCACATATTAACCTCTCATATTTTTATTACAACATATCATAATATTTTGCCAGATTATTTGTAAAACATTACATATTATTCTACCATATAATTATTACAAAATTACATATTATTCTACGACGTTAATATTATCGCAACATAAAATCTGTTGATAGCTTTTCATCAATAAATAACTTGTAAAATGTTCATATGACGTAAAATAAAACGCCAACTGTTCTTGCTTTTTCTTTTTTATTATATTTTATATACTTTTTATAAAGTTTTCTTTCTTCTTTTTTTTGACTTTCCCATCTTTGTAGAATTTATTTTCTGTTTGCTGCTCACCGTCTTAAACAAGCGATCAATCTGACGCGATGTTTTCATTCCAAGTTCGAATGGCTACCAATGCACAAACGTCAGAATGTTTTCAAACGGAATAAAATGGCCACGACGCAATCGGACGAGAGATCTTTATAAAATAATTTATCTACCTGATTTACAAATATTGATGTTACATCGATTCTGGATTCCTAAACTTCTAAACTTTTGAATCTAAATACGAGGGCCGTTCCAAAAGCAAGACCTCCTATTTCTTAACGCAAACACAACAACTTTGAGGAGCTAAGAAGACGGGAGTGGTACAATTAAAACGAGAGACCTATTGTGTTCCAAAACTCTTCTACGTAGTCACTACTATTTTTAAATCACATTTGCCAGCCTTTTTTTTTAAGTCTCTGTCGAAAATGTTCGCAGCGTGCTTTGTTAGATGTCTGTTGCCACTCTGAAATCTACGAACGCATCTCCTAACTGTGCTTACTGACATTACTGCATCGGTTTCATAAACACTGAACAAGCGCCTGTAACAGGTGATCGGTTAAATTTTTCCTGCACAAAGGCATAAAATGAGACATATCTGCTTCTGCCGCACGTCCATGAGAGGGGTTGCTTTCTTTTTGTCTCATACCGTCAATATCGTCAAGAGAGATGTGAGAATATCAGATTATGAATGTACAAATTCAGGCATCTCCTCTGGTCCATTCGAGCAAAATATTAAAAACAAAATAGGTGGCATTACTTGTGGAACGTACATCGATATATGCTACATTTTGTTTTCTTTTATCTAACACTCAAATGCTGGTTAATTTTTTAGGTTTGAATATAACATATTACTTCGAAGTAATATTCTTTTTGAAGTGGAAATATGGTTTACATCATCATCATCATCATCATCATCATCATCATCATCATCATCATCATCATCAGATATTCTGAAGACACTGATTTCCTTACCAAAAATGCGCCAAACATTAATGTTATTGTTTTTATTTTTCATTTTACTTTTCAAAGTACAGCCATATTCTACGGATTCAACAAGCAAAAAGAAACCCAACAATTTTTGCTCTACAAAACAACCAAACCAAACACCATGTATAAATATGTGAATATCTTAACTGAAAACGAGATACGTGTCAAAAATATAATGATTCGACATTAAATAACCCAACACGAGATGAAATGCTGTCAAACAAAACAACCAAACCATCATCATGATTATAATAATTATTATTATCATCATCAACAGCATCATCATCATCTGAATTTTTTATCAGTACTCGACAATGAACTCACCCCCCCCTGATTTCCTTTCGATCTTGTTTGGTCATTGACCAGGCATAGCTTGTAGCATCCAGTTGGCTGCGAGGCTGTCTATACGCCGTAGTTTAGGCGTTTTCTTTACTGATTTCCTTTGCTTCGACGACCACTCTCTAACTATAGCTATCCTCCTGTTCTCTTTTCATCCCGAAAGTTGACCTACACATCATACGACCGTACGTTTAGTATTGATTCTTATATGTACTAATGATGCGAGCTCTTTGTTTTCCTGACTAATTTATAACCCGCAGAAAAATTAAACAGTATTCAAGCAATTATAAAAAAAGAAAGATTCATTAATTTATTGTTTGTCACCTCGTCGAATAAAAATTACAATAAGGATACAAACAAAAAATAATAAGAGGCTACTTATCTAATGAGATATATGTGAAAATTGTACAATCTATAAGGTATTCTGAGGTATGTAAAATGTTTTAAGTAAAAAGTATAAAGATAATAAAAATAAAACAAAATTTCCCTCGGAAAAGAGGGGATTCGTTGTTTGCACTATTTAATGAATACACACACACACACAAATATATATATATATATATATATATATATATATATATATATATATATATGTATATGTATATGTATATATAGTAGCAGGGAGATTCGACGTTGACCGGGATTAAATAAGGATCAATAAATGTTCCACCTCCTTATACATTTATTGTCATGGAATTTTTTTTTTGCCAAATCTGCCTTTTTCTCTCTCTCTATCTCTCGTCCCTCTCTCTCTCTCTCTCTCTCTCTCTCTCTCTCTATATATATATATATATATATATATATAACATATATATGTATATACATATATATATATATATATATATATATATATACTTAAAAATGTGAGAGGATATATAATTATTTCCAAAGCTAGACAACACCGCAACTTACAAGAGACATGATAACCAACACACCGGAAGTCTTAAACAAAATTCGTCCCTTTTTCGGCTTATCATTCACACATATTCGAACTCGGGATTTTATCCTGGGCCTCTTTCATGCGAGGTGAGCATTCTATCAACAGTATGCTCTTCTTGCACACAAGAGGCTCGAGGTTCAAATTCTGAGTTTGCGTGTGTCTAATTGATTAGCGCAAAATGGAGAAACTTGAGTCTTAGATTTCCGGTTTGTTGGCTGTTATGGCTCTAGTGAGCTGCGACGTTGTTCGGCTGTGGATATATATATATATATATATATATATATATACATATATATATATATATTATACAAGTATGTTAGATGACTTCTACAGGTAGTTGAAATAAGTATGCTGAAAGACGGCGGAATTTCAAAATGCCTTCATCTTCCAATGAGCTTATTCGATATTTCACAGTAGGAAAATTTAAAAAGCGATGTACAAGTCAATTCGTAGGTATTCATCCCTATTCACAATATATTTCAATATTCATTCATTAGAAATTTGATTTTTCGGAAAAGGTGTGTCGCTTGAATTATGACATTTGGCACAAATGCATTCAATTGGGAATGTTCTTACTCCGAGATGAAAGTGTACAAATTGCCTCCAATGTAACGAGAACGCCTTAGTTTTCACATCTGCACTGATCAATTCTCTGCATCTGTGTTTCTCATCACTAAAATAAGCCGATCTTCCACATCAGTTTGGTGTGGTCTTTTTTTATTTTTAATTTCCGCGAGACTTAGTGCCTGAATTATAAAAATTCTTAGGTTGGTTTATTTCCTTACAGGATTATTCAGAAAACAATCAATGGTGCACTTTAACATTGTGTGTTTTCCACATAGTGTGCATCCAAAACATCTGATTTTTGGTCGGGAAAGATGTTTAGGTTTTAAGAGTTGGCGAATGGTGTATAAAAATTGATCGGATTGCTATCCCCGTGTTTATGTGATATTGCATATCTTCTTTCATTCATGTTATGATGTTCGTTCATCGCCTGCGAAGATGACCGTGATCATGCAATTGTTCTGTGGTTCAAGAATGGCTTGTTAGACTGATTGAAGCTTTGAAGTATTTCCCGCATGTTGCACACCTGTGGGATGATTAGGTATCAGAGGTTTTGACTGGTTTGTCTTTTCTAATTTCACTTTATTTGCGTTCTTTATTGCGTTCGGATCCAGCGATTCTTACCTCTTTGTGAGTATTGGCATGACAGGAAAATTTGTCTTGGGTTAGTTTTTCTCATGTTAGAATATTAATCGAACTGTTAGAGAAAGAGCTTCACATTGTCCTTGAACTTTTTTCGATGTCCTCCTTCGGGTCTTTTACTTTGGACATTTAGCAAAATAGGAACTGTTTTGGAAGCCTTAAATCAGGCATTCCGCTTATACCAACGAACCCAGGTTCGTTGGTATAAGCGGAATGCTTAGATTTTTATGAAACTTACCCAAAATGTGGAGGGCATCGTTCTTAATATAAATTCTGTATGTGTGACCCTGGCAAAAGTCTGGTTTGCATCCCCCGGGGATTTTTGTGTTGAAAACGCCCTTTCTTCTGGTGCATTTCTCATATTTCCCAACAAAAACTAGATGTGTATGTCTATATAGTGGTTTTTCATGTTGCTGAATGTAAATATACATGTGTTAAGGTGTGAAACTGCACTGTTTGTCCATTGTCACTGGTATTTGGCATTCAAAGTTGCTCACCAAGGGTCAAAAATGTACCAAGATTGCAAAAAATGACACTTTTTGTCCCATAAATTTTTACCTATCCATTAGATTTTTCTGAAACTTGTCCAAAATGTGGAGACCATTGTTCTTAATATACATATAGTATGGGTGACACTGGTAACATTCTGGTTAGCGTCCCCCGGGTACTTTTAGTGCTAGAAAACACACCTTTTTAGGACTCCCATGCAGCACCAATTTTTAAAGCTATATTTCGTACAGAGGGGGACCATGCATGCGGTGCTCGTTTTTTAAGCAAGGAGCATGAAGCAACATTTTGGTCCCGAGATTTATCGGAGAGGGACCTATGTTTTTGGTAGGGTTGTCTGTCCGTTAGTCTGGACGATTGACGGATAATCGTCCATTAGTTTTTCCTGAAATTTTGTCACAAATTATATTTTAATATATAAATGTGTATAGTAAAAAAAAAATTTTTTTTTTCGAAAAATCCTGTTTTGCCCGCAGGGGCTCAAAAGGGGTCAAAAATGGTCAAAAATGACACTTTTTGTCCCGTAACATTTGATTCATCCATTAGATTTTTCTGAAACTTGGCCAAAATGTGGAGGACATTGTTCTTAATATAAATTCAGTATAGATGACCCTGGCAACAGTCTGGTTTGCATCCCCGGGGACTTTTACTGCTGAAAACGTCCTTTCTTCTGGCGCGTTTTTCATATTTCTCAACAAAAACTTGATATGTATGTCTATATAGAGGTTTCCTATGTTGCTGAATGTAAATATACATGTGTTAAGGTGTGAAACTACACTTTTTGTCTATTGTCACTGGTATTCGGCATTCCAAGTGGCTCATAAGGGGTCAAAAATGTACTAAAATTTAAAAAAATGACACTTTTTCCCCTATAAATTTTGACCTATCCATTACATTTTTCTGAAACATGTCCAAAATGCGCAGGGGATTGTTCTTAATATAAATTCAGTATGGGTGAGCCCAGCAAAATTCTGCTTCGCATCTCCGAGGGACTTTTAGTGCTAAAAATGCCCTTTTTTCATATTTCTCAATAAAAAACTTGATATGTATATCTATATAGTGCTCTACCATGGTGCTGAATTCAAATATACACGATGTAAAACTGCATAGTTTGTCCATTGTCACTGGTATTCAGCATTCCAAGGGGTTCATAAAGGGTCAAAAACGTACCAAAATTGCAAATAATGACACTTTTTGCCCCATAAATTTTTACGTATCTATTAGACTTTTCTTAAACTTGTCCAAAATGTAACTTTTCCTTGGCCACATGCCTAAGATCAAAGTGTAGTATCTGTTCTTAACCGATGCTGCACTTGTTTGTAACTAATAAGTAAATGTGTTACGGACGGACCGACCGACCGACGGAGAACAGTTTTTTTTAAATGCATTCCACAGAATAGTTTTTTTTAGTCGTGTGTGTGAAAGCAACTCTCTAAGTCACTCACTCGGTCGGTCAGTCGGTCGGTCCGTAACACATGTACTTTTTATTTCTTTTTATGTTTATTATACAACTATTTATTTGTTTTCCCGGTTCCTGAATACTAAAATAACGTTTCAAATTCTCTAAATCAAATATTTTTGTGATATAAAGTGGGGGATCACTTTTCTGTATTAATTTAATGTAAAATGATCACCAACTTTACAACCAGTCAGTCTCAAAGCCATTCAAGTCATTCTCCAAATCATTCAAGTTGTTTTTGAAGGTTTCAGTTATTTTTAAGCATTCAAGTCATTCTTAAGGTCATTCAATTCATCCTTAAGTTCATTAAAGTCATTCTAAGTCATTTACTTTTTATTTATTTAAGTCATTTCAGCCCATTTTTCGGTCATTTTAGTTTATCTTTAAGAATTTCATGTCAATCCTACATTCACGCATTCGTTCATTACAGGAAAGCACGCGACTAATGGCTATCGGATTTTTGGATCCGGCATTAAATAATATGAAATAACACGCGACTAATGGCTATCGGAATTTTGGATTCGGCATTAAATAACCTGAAAAGGGTTGATATGTCGTAAAGCAAAAACAACCAACCAAGCGAACTTAAGTGTGGTAAATAAGAAGGCGAGTTTGAAGCTTAAACTTCACAAAGCAAATCACATCGGATTTTAAAATTGCTTGGCAATCAACGTTTATTAAAGTACAGGCGTATATTTATTCCGATTGTCAAGACAAAGAAGACTGTTTTCAACCTTTAAGCTGTAATTAAATGTGACAGGTTGACTTGTTATGCTTAACGGATTATCAACCTCTAAAAGATCCTTTAACTCCAACCCTATTTAAAATTCTATTTGATCTTAAATAATAGTTTATAGGAGATCTTATTAAGGACAATGTTTTCTGTCTGTACTTTTATTATTGTTTTTAAAAGTAAAATGCTGCTACGTTCTAGAAAAATGTGCTTTTAAATATTAATGTTGTCACGTTCATAAACAGATTATTTCCCAAAATAAAATGTTTCACTTTGTTGAAATAATTTATTTTCGAAAATAAACTGTTTTACGTTCATGAAAAGATGGCTTAACAAAGTAAAATGTTTTCACCTTATTTAAAAGATTGTTTTGCATAATAAACTGTTCCACGTTCAGGAAAATATTGTTTTCCAAAGTAAAATGTTGTCAGGTTCTGGAAAAAAATTAGTTACCAAAATAAAATGTTTCACGCTCGGTTAAATACGTTCTCCATAATAAATTGTTTCATGTTCATGAAAAGATTGTTTTCCAACATGAAAGATTTCACATCGTTGAAAACTATTGTTTTCCAAAATAAACTGTTCCAGGTTCATGACAAGATTGTTTATTAAAATAAAATGTTTAATGTTTTTTGAAAGAGTGTTTGCTAAAATAAAATGATTTACATTAATGGTTTACATTTACATTATTTTCCAAAAATAAAATGTTTTAATTGTTAAAAAGATTGTTTTCAAAAGTAATTCGTTTAAGGTTCATGAAAAGATTGTTTTCCAAAACAAAATATTTCATGTTCTTTAAAAGATGTTTTCCAGCGTAGAAAGGGTGCACAGCCTTGAAAAGATTGTTTTCCAAATTAAAATGTTGTCACGTCTTTTAAAAATTGCATTCCAAAGTAAACTGTTGTTACTTTTTCAATAACGTTTAATGAACATTTTTTGAAAAAAAATGTTTTCCCTTAAAACATGTTGTCACGTTCTTTAAAAGATGTTTTCCAAGGTAAAATGTTGTCAACCTCTTAAAACATTGTTTTTCAAAATAAAATGTTCTCACATACTTTAAAAGATCGTTTTTTTTTCAAAATAAAATGTTGTCACGTTCTTGAAAAAATGTATTCCAAAGTAAAAAGCTGTTAATTTTTCAGAAACATTTATTTCCAAAGTTATATGCTGTCAATTTTTTAAAAGATTGTATTCCAAAGTAAAAAGCTGTTACATTTTTGAAAAGATTGTTTTCCAAAGTAAACTGTTTCATGTCAAATAGTCATTATCTTTTGACAGGGAAGTAGAGGAGAAAAAAGGGGAAGATGCACAATTGTTGTGTGGTTTATTATTTTGCAGCACATGATAAATTTTAACGAAGAGATATAAAAAAAACTTTAGTACGTCGTGAATTTTAGTCAGGAAGCCAATATTTCAAACAGCCTTATCTGGTAACACCAGTAAACCTTATAAACCACAGAAATTCATATATTTTTTATAACTCGTAAGACTGAATTTTAGCACATGGATAATAAAACACCTATCACACCCCTAAAGATTCTAAGCAAAAAGTACTTTCATTTTCCTATTGCAGAAGCTCCCAGCGAAATATATGCAAATTAATAAAAATAGTAGTTATATTACGTACACTAACATCACTTTTGGAGCTAAAAATTATTTTGGTGTCACAAACAACATCCAATGTTTGATTTTATTGTTAAGCATAAACAGATTAGAATTTCTGAACGACTTCGTAAACTGTGGCCTCTTCGACGAATAAAAGGCAAAATTGTTGCTGTGCACCAATTGGAAAAATGTCGAAATTGATATTGTGTACCAAGTTCAGGTCCAAATAAATATTAAGTAACTACGGCAAAGTTAAAAAATGATCTTGTATACGTAAAATAAAACATCAATATCGATAATGTACACCTCCTCGTAAAGATCAAATATGTACATTGTACATCTTGCAAAATTGATATTTTATCTCTACACAAAAGGTTCAAAATTAATATTGTATACTTATTCGTAAATGGCAAAAATACAGTACATACTCGTAAAGGTCAACATTGCTATTGTGTACCTACCTGGAAAGATCAGAATTGATATTATGCCCCCAGCTACAAACGTCCAAATTTATATCGTGTACGTATCCACAAACGTGAAAATTTACATTGTGCGCGTAGCCACAATCCTCCCAATTTATTTTGTGTACGTAGCAATATACCTCGAAATTGATATTGTGTTCGTAGCTATACAGGTCAAAATTGGTGTTGTGTACCTGATGTAAATTGTAAAAATAATTAGTGTATATCTGCTCGCAAGGTTATTCATAGAGAAAATAATGTATGCAAAAGGAACAAAATAAAACAATTGAACTTCTTAAAAAGATTTAGAATATTTTTAGCTTCGTATATATTATTACTAAATTTGTACATTAAAACATCAACAAAAAACTACAATGATAAAATTTATCTTTTAAGTGCTTGTAATCTATATATATATATAAGCGAAATGTATGCATGTATGTATGTATGTTTGTGTGTCTGCTAAAAACTTCCGACAGACACAACAAAAACTCACAAACTCGATATCATATTGAAGCTCCATCCTTCGATCGAAAAATATCGAAAAATTGGCCAAAAACGTACACTTTTTCACCCCGAAATCGACAATTTTCGACAGGGGTGGGTCAACAAAAACGGCCCTCCCGACCAGTTCTACGCATGCGTCAGATGACGTCATGACCTTATTTACTTTAAATAGTTGAAAAACTGGACAAGTTTCATGTACGTCGCGTTAGGTCAGTTGATTAGCGCGTTGGTTCATTATCTAAACGTTCTGGGTTCGAATCGCGGTGTGAGATGTCTTTTTCTTTTTCGATTTTTTAAATTTAAATATTGAACCAGTGTTATTAAAGCCATTTTTCACGAAACGTTCGTTTTTCTGTTTTTTTACTTCGCTTATTCTTAGCGACACCCAAAAACACCCGTGTACCCACCGATGTTTTAAATTTTAATATCGAAACCGGCTTATTTAAGCCATTTTTCACGTGTTCGTTTGTCTGTTTTCATCGTTCGTTTGCCTTACGTTAAATTTGTTTGTGTTTTTTTTTACTTCGCTTTAATTTACCCGACTTTTTCACGCAATTTTCGAGATATTTTTTATCGCCGCGCTCCAACGCAAAACTAGGTCAAACATCACGCAACTTGTCGTTGTCACACCTGCTAATTTCGGTTTATAAACGTCAACTTAACACACTTATCAATTCATCTGTTCCCGTGGTCGAGATGGTTAGGTCGCATGGGTTTTTCCCCATTTCTATTCCACCTCCGCGTCAAAGGTTCGGGGTTCAACCCTATCTTTATACTACAACTTTTTTTTCTTTTACACCTCCAAACAACCGCCCAACATTATTTTTTAACAGGGTTGTTTTAATCTACCCCCACCACCACCAACACACACCCCAAACACCCGGTCAACACCGGGTACCTCCGCTAGTACATTTATAAGGAACAATATTTCATAGGCAATTCGCCTTTACGAGCTTATAGGCTTTTTAGTGAAGATATTAAAATACATGAACTTCTACATATTTTCATTTATGAATCTACATAGTACTTAAGCTATGAGAATGATTTTGATTGGTGGTTTGCGCGTCGTGAGAATGATTTTGCTTGGTTGTTTGCATACCTTCTCTGTACATAAATGTGTTAGATTGCAGGAGGAGGATAGCATAACGTAAAAAAACGGTCAATTATAGAAGAATTAGTGTGAACAATAAAATTATGTAAAAAATGAAAAAGACAGCACAGAGTTAGTGGGAAAGCGAGAAAGAAAGAAAGAAAGAGAGAGAGAGAGAGAGAGAGAGAGAGAGAACCCGAGAACCCGAGAATCCGGAATCCGGCGGAGCGTAGAAAGGGAAGATAAATGAACAGAACGAGAGAGAAAGTCAGATTGATAGAAAGGAGAAAGTACGTTAAGAGAGTGGAAAAGTGGAGAGAGATGGGGAGACAGAAAAAGAGGAAAAGAAAAAAGTTGGAATCAATTATGACATCACATTGTATTATGAGATCTTCGAATTTTGAAAATTGAATGTATCGAAATGCGTTTATTGATTTCTTATATTTGTTTCAAATATTGACACTTTTAAACCAGTTTATCTATTTACTTCTTGTGTCTGTTCCTTTTACTAACGAGTCAGTGCTTATCAAGGTAAGATCCGACAGATGTTACTGAAAGATGGGAAATTCAATTTGAAACTAACGCCTCCAAAACATTTTCAGACGATTAGCAATAAACTAATTCGTCTACAGGGTAAGAACATAAAACCTGGGCTGGGAGAATCCTTTAGAACTGTGCAGAACCGATAAAGACCTAGTCCATAACGAGCAGGAAACTGACTTCCGGTTTAGTTTTTTTTATCCAATAAGCACCCCGAAATTGAAATGCCTTATTGGAAACCGTTTACTTTGTTCTTTAACCAAATCACGCGTTGAATCCATCGCCTCTCAATGTCACATGATAACGAAAAATAGAAACTTAACAGATTTGATCGTGCGGCCATTAAATTCTTGACTTGTTTCAAATTTATCTAAAACATTTACAATCAGCAATGTGATGCTGAACACTGCGAGTGGCATTCTCCTGATACAAAATGTCGCCTTTCGAATTACATTACGTTATACACACTAGTATGTTTTTTGGATCTTTAAACATCTCAATTCTTCATTTAAACTTACGAAATTATACATGGAAAGCTAGGAAATGTTTAAAACGTTTTCATTTAAATTAGTTGAATGGAT
Source organism: Euprymna scolopes (assembly GCF_053919585.1). Taxonomy (NCBI): domain Eukaryota; kingdom Metazoa; phylum Mollusca; class Cephalopoda; order Sepiida; family Sepiolidae; genus Euprymna; species Euprymna scolopes. Next base: position 60,186,688 of record NC_136505.1, read on the forward strand.
AATAAATCACCCCAGTAACAGACATATAGAGAATATATTTGGTGCGTTTCTATCGGTATTTTGTTTAATTTTCTATTTTTAAGCGATTATTGAGACTCTCTAGATAGCTGTCTAATGTCAGACTTTTTTCTTGTCTTAAATTAAGACTCGATACTATTTGTGTTTCGAAGTAAATAAACGGTTTCAAATAAGTTAAAACACAAAAATCACTCAGGTAGGCAAAGGAGTAAGTTATGCTGCCATTGGTAACATTTAATTGTTTTTTTAATGTGTTTTGTATTCTTTCGTCTTGTTGTTTATATTTGAAAAATATTCTGTTAGTGGATTCTTCAAATTTGCATGAAATTTTTCTTTTTTCGGACATGCTACTCAAAATTTCTAGAGAATCATCTTCCTTTCAAGAGAACATTAGTATTCAGATTTGAACGTACAACATGTGATGAAACATTCCATACCCTGTCCTCATGAACTGAAGTAGAACAAGTGAACATCGCATAAAAAATTGCCCCTACCACCACCATTTAGTCCCCAAAGTCCCCAGGGGACGTCAAATCCTGGTGAAAATGAACAATCGGTGTAGTTTTAGGCTTTAACATATGTAAATTTGAGTTCTACACCATGCAAAATAATGACTAAGTCCATCATTTGCACCCTCCCCCATTAAATTTGAGTTCGGCACGATGCAAAACTCCTAAATAGACATAGACAGAACAGGCACAAATATAGTAAAATAGTTCCAAATATGGAGTGCTTTTATTAGTCCTAAAAGAGCCCCTGTGTCACACCCAAGAGTTATCGCGAAGTATAGACAAACAAAAGTATATAGAAAGCAGTTAGTAACAACTCTTCAGAAAGTTTTATAAAACTGCAAGGCATCAATTTCTTTAATAAGCACAAAAATGGCAATTTAAACCATTTTAACCCGAAAGGCACCCCTAGAGAGCAACCGGAGTTTTCCCTGAACTTCTGTTCTGTTACTTTTTTGCTCATATCATGTTTAATGCTTGTGAAAAATTTCAAAAAATTCCAAGGCGTAATTATTGAGAAAAGTGCGGACAGACGAACAGACAAAGGTGAATTGGCAGGGCCACCCTCGTGTTGTCGGTGAACAAAAAACCGATGAGATATATTAATTTTGAATATGTTTTATATAAAGATTGTATTGTATGCAAAATGTTAACTATGATATTTTAGATATTAGTTGAATGCAGGACTATATTTGGAATTTTGAATGCATCATTTTAAAGAATACAGAAGATTCGTATTTCTTTGGTGAAGAGAAGAGAAGAGAAAGGCGGCAAATTTTAGATTTTGTGTCTTTGTTTGTTTGCTATTAGATTTACGTGTAAAGTCAATTCAATTCTCTCCGATAAATTGTGTCTCGTATTTTGTGCGCGCATTAATCGCAACGTAATCCAACACAAACTGTGTATCGATTAAACATTCGAAAGGAAGCGCCACTGACATTGTTAGCGTGTACTATTTTTTCCACGTTAATATTTGTGTTTCTACGCCGTTTCAACGTACTCTTACATATCATTCACACCCTCTCCATAGAATTAAGGTTTGTTTTGCTATTTAACTATAGGTGTCTTTCTTGTTTAATACTTATCGACGCATTTTTATATATCTAAAATCCAGTAAAGTGATAATCTGTCCGTTTAGTTTTCTTCTAGCTTTTTCTGTCGATATAAAAGCCAACGTTTGAAAGTCTGCTTGTTATTTAAATGTAAGTTTCTTTTTGCTTATTATTTCTCTCTCTTGATATTTCATATATATATATATATATATATATATATATATATATATATATAGAGAGAGAGAGAGAGAGAGAGAGATCTCATAATATAAAGCTGAATGTGCGTGTGTGTGTCTGGTCACGAATAGGCTCCTATGTGGATGGTTGACTATTAAAAAAAAAACTTGCATATAATGATAGAAGATGTATCGAAACACAGGAATGGGTATGTTTGATCTGGCAGAACGGTGGTTCATTAAAATTGTGGGGTCTGCGTTCGTGCCTGCTCCACAAAGTATGGAAATAAAAAAAATTAATATATATATATATATATATATATATATATATATATATGATATAGATGTACATAAGAATATTTTGATAAGTATGTTTTAACTTAAATAGGGATGGTATAATAAAATTGTGGGGTCTGCGTTCGCACCTGGCCTCCATAGAATAGAAATAGGCACACACTTTAATAAAGACTTTTCATATCTATCTGCGTAAGTATACTTTGATAATTATGTTTTAGTTTGAAGAAATATGGTATAATAAAATTATGGGATGTTCGATCGCACCTGACCTCAATAAAATGGAAACATGCCACAAAGTTTAACAAGTTTTTTTTTAATATAGATCCACAGAATATTGTGATAAGTGTTTCAGTGTGAACAGGTATGGTATAATAAAGTATGGGGTTTATCTATTTCATTTTTACTTTCATCATATTTTGCTTTGGTTTTGATACCCCTAAATTCGGAGTTATCTCTTTACAACCATTCCTTTTCATAACCTATCATACTTTCATAAATCACGAACCCAGTCAACGACGGGTACTTTTGCTAGTATATATATATATATATATATATATATATATATATATATATATATATATATATATATATATATATATATATATATACACAGGGTATAACAAAAGACGCTGACGGATTTTAAATTTAATTAACTTCCTTAATATTTAAGTTATGCTTAGCAAGTTTCATATGTAGGTAGATGAGCCTCTCGGTGATTTTTGAGATTTAGTAAGATATCATAATCTACTTATTCTTATTTTATTTACACAACCTTATCTATGGTATTTTTTTCTCAAGGTCTAATTTTAGTTATGAAAAATGAGGTTACTCAAATGTCCACCATTTTTATTTTCACCCTCTTGTGCTCTCTGCAGTGTATTGTACAGCACACTACATACTGTTTCAGGGTTTACGGCCCAAATTTCCTCCTCTATATTGTTTTAATGGCATTTTTCTGGCTGGTTTGTTTGTGTATACCCGCTCTTTGAGGTAAAACCAAGGAAGAAATCTGCACATGTGAGATTTGGCGAGCGGGGTGGCCAATTTATCTCACAGCCACGAGAAATCATTCGGTTGTTGAATATATCCTGGAGAAGATTTAATGTTTCTCGTGCCGTATGCGGCGTTGCATTGTCCTGTTGGAACCACATTGCTCGAGAGACCTCAATTTGACTTTATCTCCTTACTGGTGTGGATGGATCCTCGGGCACATGCTCTGCTAATATCTGAGGATTCTCATCACTTCTTGCCGTACGGGGTCTACCAGATTTAGGTAGGTCACATACAGACCCATGATCATAAATCGAGCCACCATAACTTTTATTGCATTGGAAGTAGGGAGAAGTTCTTGTGTTGAAGTTTCGTCGAAGTTCTCTTTGTGTTTTGGATATTGACTCATTTAACCGAAAATATGACTCTACAATAAATATGCATTCCTCGGTAGTGTACTGAGACAAGATGACCTTGGAATGATTACTTTAAATGATCTGAAACAATAAAAGAAAAATATAAAAATTAAGAAAGTTATGAATTTTTTTTAACCATCAACTTCTTTTTGGAAATCCTATATATGTATATAGTAATCCAAATGCAGTATTATTTCGCTGTTTCACAGCTCATCAGTGCGGCTAGACAAACAACTACCTCAAGCCAGTATTGAAACCCGACTGCCCGTACGACAGTTCATGCTCATAACCATTACACTAATCGGCGGCTGCTGTGCGAGTCGTGAATTGACGATGTTTTGACATCGTCCGAAATACCTCAGCTCGATTTGTCTACACAAAGTGCATCGCTTTATACGCTAATGGTAATCTCAATATGCTCAACTCAAGATGAGGAGCATTATATATATATATATATATATATATATATATATATATATATATATATATAATGCGGTGAAGTGATAATCTGTATGCTTACCATAATTTTATCTTCTCCTGTCTATATAAAAGTCAATGTTTGTTTGCGTGGGTGCATTATAGTAATCAATATGGCAAAAATGAGAATATTTTACTGAATTCATGTATTGTTATAAAGACTCACCCACGCACAAAAGAGGAAAGCTTCCGAACTGTATAATTAGACCGACAGGTACAACTCTTGAAGTGGTCTGTGTACTTTTTATTACGCCAGCTTGGCAACACGTGATACGACTGTTGCTCCTTGCATTTTCTGTTTTGTATTCAATATTATTTATCATTCAATTTTCACTCCAAACAAGGCACAATGCCACTTTTAAGTAGGGGGCTTCTATCGAGGTATTATGAAGGGAGATTAGTAGAAAGATGTCTGCTCACATTACACTTGCACTTCTGCATGTCAGTACAGTTGGGAAAGCAGAATCCCGGAAGGGAATTCCAAAGTCTAGCAGTTCTGGAAAATAAACTATTGGAGTAGAAGGCTTTCTTACACCTAGAGACCTCTACTTTGAAGGGGTGGGATTTAACTGCATGTCGGGTTTGTCGAGTGTGTTCAGGTCATGGGGGTACAAGTGCTTGTAGTTCGTCAGAGCATTCACTATTAAAGTACTTGTAGTACAGGCAGAGGGAGGTAACATTTCGTCGATGTGACAGAGGCTGAAGCCTAGATGACATTTCAGGACCTATCAGGTTGGCGACTCTCTTTTGAACCTTATCCAGGAGTGAGAGACAAGTAGCAGATACACCAGCCCAAACTGTGACAACAGTTCTCCATACATGGGCAAAGAGTGGCCTTATAGAGGAACAGGATACTTTCAGGCGTAAGTAGTTTTCTAGCACGATAGTGAGAGCCCACCTTCTTTGCAGCAGCCTTGACAATGCTCTCAATGTATCTATTCCAGTTCATGGTGACTGTTAAACTTAGGCCGAGGAGTTTAAAGGAAGTACTTTCAGGTAATGTGTTCTTGGCCATTTCTATTGGTAGTAGAGGAGGTTTCTTGTAATTATTGAAGGAAACAAGCTTTGTCTTTGCAGCATTGAATGTGGCCATCCATTTTTGTTTCCATTCCACTTTAGATCTGAGGTCATCCTCTAATGTTTCTGCAATTTCCTGCGATATGTGTGCATTTGTTTTCCTCTCGTACCTGTTATAGAGAGTGGTGTCATCAGCAAATATACCCATCTCAGAAACAAGAATATAAAATAAAGGTAAGCGTACAGTTTATCACTTTGCCGGATTTTATATAATTGATCTTCCTAACCCGTGTTCGTGAGTTTCGTTAGTGACACTTCCGGGTCGCAACATGTATGCGTAAACTAACGCCCATGAACTACATACATTGAACATCATCATGAAAACGACAACAGAATAAAACCAACATATTCAGATATAATTCTAAAACATAAGATACTATGAAAATAAAACGCTTAAAAAATTTAATAACAAAGGAGAAGACCTATAAGCGTTGTAATACAACAATAAAACCAAGGAGAGTTTCATGGATTAGTTTTTATCGCAGGGCTATGTGCATGTTACTTGGATTCCATATTCTGACGTGGATTGTAAAATCGTACGTATGTAATATCACGAGTGAAGTTTGTTGCGATGCGTCATAAAATTTCTAGTTACTCGTTAACGACTCCAGCTGTGTGCTTGGTTCTGTATGCACTCGATCTAACAAGACTATTTAAATTCTGCTTATCATATAACAATGAATATTCTAGAAGCTTTTATTCGTAAAAAAAGAAATGCATTACGACTGTGCATTGTCATTGTTCAAATACATGAGAGTGTTAAAACAAACGTTGATTCGATACATTAACAAGAGAAATAGATAAAGAATGAGATAAAAATTAAAAAAAAAAAAAATTTAAAAATAAAAAAATAGAGAAGAAAAATTATCAATAAAACCAGAAAAAAATTAAAGGTAAATAATTTGGTCAAAAATATTGATTAGAATCACTATTCTTACCCCCACCCCAATAAAGATATACGATTCATGCAAAGTAAGAATGGCATGAGAAAAAGAAAGACAAAATATATAGACAGCTCGAATAAAGAACATGATAAATTCTATTTATTAAATTGAATGGCACTATAAAAAGCTGAATATTTGAAATTCATGTAACCATATCATTCTACATTAACGTAAGAAAATTAAGGTGATACAATATTATTAAAACTGTTGTATTTTAGTAATTTCAAAGCTTTTTATTGTGACCACATAATAATTGAGGCATTGGAGTTTATTGCGGTTTATACTTTAATTATTCATATATATATATATATATATATATATATATATATATATATATATATACAAAGTGCCACACACACACACACACACACACACACACACACACACATATATATATTGTATTGGTAGTAATTATTTGTTTGTTTAAAACAAAATATATACGTGTGTCACCCAAAAGAGTGCTCAATGTTTAGACAGAGCCAAAATGAGTGAATTTAGTTTACAAACAAATGGCTACACATAAGCATACATGTTTCAGCGAAAACCCAGTAAGGGAATCGCTTCGTCAGGCCAAGGACAACTCTGAGTTGGCCTTGGCCTGACGAAGCGATTCCCTTACTGGGTTTTCGCTGAAACAAGTATGCTTATGTGTAGCCATTTGTTTGTAAACTACATTCACTTATATATATATATATATATATTCTCCTTGGTTTTTCTTAGTTAGTTCGTACGTTAAACTTTGAAAACGGCAAAGAACAAGTCTGAAAGCCAAACTGCTACACACAGGCCAACTTCGCGAAATTTGGCTTTAAAAACGAATCTGGCAACCCTGGACACAAATCTGAAAGTTATATCCCTTTGATGTAGTGTGGTTTTCGTATATTATAATAATATATGATCATTGTTGCAGTGGTTGTAATTGTCGTAATGGTGTGATAAAGGAAACCGTAATAATTTCGACGTGCAGCGGTTCTTTATCGAAGAAAGAAGACGGCGAAACGTTACGTAAAAAAGGGAAGATTTAAAGAAACGGGATAAAAATATATAAAAAAAATTTCTGTCGACAGGTGCGGAACTGAACGAGTAATTAAAGAGTATACTTAGCGCGATTTTATTATTCGCATGTAACTATCTAGCACAATATTACTTTCTGAGTATTTATTAATATCAATTAATTCATCTTCTTTAGGTTTCATATTTACAATAGAATGCACGTTAGTCTTTTATAAAAAATATAAGTAAATCTATATTTACAGCGATGTATTTTCTGTCCCTATAATATATTATTGAGCTATCCAGAAAAATAGCAACTTTATCGAAAAATATTTCTTGATACAATATATTTCATATTCTGTAAAAATTCCACGGGTCGCACTAATACACACCCACACATACCCACACACATACATACATACATACATACATATCATAACCACTGTGTGTGGCCAGTGCCTATATTTTACAATACGTGTGCAGGTGTGCAACACATACAATAAAACAGTTCACTAGCATAAGCCTGCATAGCACACAAGAGAAGAACATACCTCTTGCCGTTGTGTCGTCTTCTCTTATATTTATCCAAGTTCATCTCTCTCCGAAGGATACCAACAGCAATAGATTATACATTTGATGTAACTTTATTTGCATTTCGGAGTTTGCGACGGCTTCTTTTGATTTCTATATCTTTCTATTGTCGCATACACCCAAAGCTTCACTAACGAATAAAATAATCTTCCATGCTAACCCGAACCCAACTCTTTCCGAAAGCCAACTCTTTCTCTCTCTCTATCTCTTTCTCTCTATCTCTGTCTCTTTCTCTCCCTATCTCTTTCTCTCTCTTTCTTTCTTTCTCTTTCTCATACGTGGCTACGTAATTATCTCAATGTAGCACACGAATGAGTAAACTGATACTTGACACGTAACAAAATCTTTTGTTATTGTTAACTAAGTCTTATTTTCCTAAGTTAAAATGTTTGAATACATACTTCGCTAATATTATATTTTCCACCATTCCAATCACCAATTACAATATATGATGAAATATTATTCTTCAATAAATATTTCATATTCAAAAACATCTACATTTCTATATCGATAATAATCTTCTAGTTAGTTAACTCGATGCAACCCCAGAGCACACTATTCGATATATATATATATATATATATATATATATATATATATATATATATATATATATATATATATATATATA
>NC_136505.1:60197358-60199858 GCF_053919585.1 Euprymna scolopes
AGAAAAGCAACAGAAGAAGAATTAAGATGTATCAGCAACAGCATTAATGGACGCCGAGGAAGGAGCAGGAGGAAAAAATGAATACATGATAACTAGAAGAAGGCTGTGAAAGAGAAGAAAAAAATACAGGAGAATAAAAAAAAAAGAAATGATAAAGAAAAAGAAGCTGAAATTAAAGAAGTTGAAGGAGGATATCGGGAAGCCGCCATTAAAATAGTTATTTTTCGTTCGTTGTTGAAGCCACCAAAAATTACGAATGGCCGCCATTATTTCGGAGTAAATCTGGTATTAAGAGAATTTGTAAGGAATCTTTGACGTGATGATGCGCTGTTTGCATCTTGTTTTATCAAATAATAATAATAATAATAATAATAATAATAATAATAATAATAATAACAGGAACAGCAACAACAAACACATTGTTATCATTGGGCGATAAGCAAATTCGTTTAACAAGTTTTACCCAAAACATTATAAAGAGAAGATTAAGTCTTTTAGGAGATTTAGTTCGTCAACATTACGCGTGGGTTGAAATCTACATTTCTACAAACCCGCATAAAAATGTCTATTACGCACCTACTCTGTTTTGATCCTGACTTGAGGTAGTTTCCTGTCTAGCCGCATTGATGAGCTGTGATACAGCGAAACAGTACTCTATGTTGATGACTCTACATATATATATATATATATATATATATATATATATATATATATATAACTCATAAGCCTGAGGAGTCCTAGAGTGGATGAAACGCGGAATATTCAGTGTAGCTTAATCACCTTATATATTTTATAAATTACTAACTAGCTCTACCTACGTATTGAGCACTTTTGAAGTAAATACTTAAAGTTTATTTATAAATCTATACTTTCGTATATTAATTTTATGTGAGTAAATTAAGTAGTTATATATATATATATATATATATATATATATATATATATATATATATATTAAGAGGTATGTTGTATAAAAAAAAAACAGGGAATTTTAAAATGGCGTAATGAAAGAAAACTATAAGGTATTTGCAACTACTCTTCCAGTTTTCGTTTTTTTAAATCATATCCAAACGCATTTTATCTCGATGGATTCATTTTTGCTATTATTTTTCTGATGAGTTTGGGGAAAAATACATTCACTGATTGATATAATAATTAAGTAATTGATTTTGTGCTACAAAACAGATACTGTCAAGAATTGTAGGTGGCAACTGAATTAAAGGAATAAATTATAAGATGGTCAACATCATGAAATTTGGAATAAAGACTTTTGTTATTTATCCACTATATGCTCTGTAATTACATTGAGCTTCTTAAATAAGAAACATAAATATAATATAAAAAAGAAATATAAGTGAATAAATAATATTTCCACAGAAATATATATATATATTTATATATATATATATATATATATATATATATATATATATATATATATATATATATATACCTACTTAATTTACTCACATAAATTGATATACGAAAGTATAGATTTATGCGTAAACTTTAAGTATTTACTTCAAAAATGCTCAATACGTAGGTAGAGCTAGTTAGTAAGTTATAAAATATATATGGCGATTAAGCTACACTGAATATTCCGCGTTTCATCCACTCTAGGACTTTTCAGGCTTATGCGCATAAGCCTGAAGAGTCCTAGAGTTGATGAAACGCGGAATATTCAGTGTAGCTTAATCGCCATATACATTTTATAAATTACTATATATATATATATATATATATATATATATATATATATATATATATATATATATATATATATAAGTGCAATCCGAATCCAGCTTTACCCAATAAAATTGGTGAACAACGAATTTCCTGTTTCTCCACGTAAACGCCTATAGTTTTGTTAATAGTCACACATACGTCACTGTTAATATTACACTTTCGTTGGATAAACGGTGGGTGTTAATCTAAGTTTTAAATAATAATGACAGACAGCTTCGCGCTTTATCTGTTGCATCATCAGTCAAAGTGCACCTGTGGTACAGCAGACAGAGTTCCAAGTCATAATTAGTCGTAGTGATTTATCGTTTATACAATCAGTACTGGCAATATTAAGAATATAAAGAAAAATTGGCAAAGACTTTTACCGGTCATACTTGAGGGAAAGCCAGCAATCTCTCCCACGTGATTAAAATAAAATGAGATCCCAGAGTTCGACAAGACGTATGGAGATTGTCGGGGGGTTATATCGACTGTAAAATTCATATCTAAGAGGAAGACAGTAGTTATAATTAACGAGAAATATAAACTACGAAATACTTAACAAACTTATGAACGTATTTTGTTTTAATAAATAACTTTTCAGATTCATAACACTAAAATGCATTTCAGAAACAAATCAGATATAATATTTTGTGCATCGTATAAAAATGAATTATTTCAAGACGATAAAAATCTAAAAAAAAAAAAACAAACAAAAAAACGAAACATTAAAAGATTCTTTAATATTGATGCTATTCTTGTATTAAAATATTTT
>NC_136505.1:60204858-60242358 GCF_053919585.1 Euprymna scolopes
GACCAGAGACAAAATTTCTATAAAATTGTACAAAAAGTGTATGTAAAGTGTATGAAAACATTCAACATTAAAACTTAATGATAAGTTCCACCTCCACTGCTTTTGATGACTTCAAAAATCCTTTGGGGCCTACTAGAAATAAGGGTTTCCATTAAGGTCCTGTTTCTGAAGATGGCTTCACGAAGTTAATTTTTTGTTGAATATTGTTTGCCATTTCGGTAAACCTTTCTTGTCATCCATCGCCAAACATTTTCAATTGGGTTCAATTCCGGTGAGCATGCAGGATTCCCCAAGAGATGGACTCTTGTATAAAGCTCAAGGTCCGTCTTGCAGTGTGGATTGCAGCACTATCCTGTTGGAATAACAATCCATCTCCACACAAACGATGACCTTCCATCATCAAAGGTGCTTTCTGTAGTATGCGAACATAATCAGCTGCTGTCTGACGACCCTGCACCACCTATGGTAATGCTCTTAGTTATTTTTTATGCACAATGTCAAAAAAAAAAAATAATAGTGTTACTCAAAGATAAAATAAAATAATTTTTACAAGGGAATATTTTACGTTGCACCGGCTAATGAAAATAATAAAATCTCGACAAATCATTTTCGAAAATCAAAAAAATCTGATCTCAAAAATACTCTTTATGACTTATAAATAAAGAATAAATAATTTTTAGACGGGAATATTTTACGTTACATCAGCCAAGAGAAATAATGAAATCTTCGAAAATTATTTCTTCATAAAAAAAATATTACCATCTGCCGATATAGCTCATTGGTAGAGCATCCGCATAGTACCCTGTTAAAACCTCACCGTTTTATATAAATTTTTCAATATTAATGAGTTTAATTTACGATTAAAAAAATAGGCACCATTTAAAATAGCTGAAAATCATTTCTTCGTTTGCATATTTTAAAACCAAACATAAATTAGAAGTGACTTTTCCAAATCATTCAAAATCAAGCCCATATATAAGCTGACCTGATATTGTAAACAAACATCGACGGAATTTTATTAACGACATTATTATTATTTAATTTTTAAATTTAAATTTTATTTCTTTTTCTTTTTTGCAAATTAATCCACTGGGCAATGTATTTCTCATAATATATAATAATCAATAGAGGATTGGTTCTATAATAATACATACGCAATCTGCATAAATGATATATCATGTTTATACGTTTTATACGACTGGGCAACGCCAGATGGCTAGCCAGTTAATATATATATATATATATATATATATATATATATCATAATCACATTGACTAACCGGTTCTCGCCAGATAAACAAACTTAAGCTAAGATAAACCTTGCCATTACCACATAAATGACCGTTTGGAAATGCTTGGCGTTGCATGTACTGCGTCGGGATGTAAATATTTGTAGGTTTGTATCTCGTGTCACGTTGAATTTACTGGGAAAGATGCTTAAATAAGACTTAAAAGAAAAAAGTGTAAATTGTGGAATTTAGAGGGGGTGGACAGTAGATCTTTATTTTTTTAGGAATTAAACGACGCTGGGTCACATCGTAAACAAAATTACCGATTTCTGTATAGCTGTTTAAAGAATCATAACAACAAATAAATGAAATGTTCGGAAGATTTTGAGGGGCAAATAGCTCTAAAATTTTTGTTTTAAATTCCATGTTGGAATAATAATTCCAAATAAATTAAACATGTAATCAATATTATTATTGTTTACAATTTGTTACATAATAATTTTAAATAGAACACGTAAAACAATTCTATCGCTAGAAATATTAATTTACGTACCGCTATTTAATAAACTCGATTTGTCTTAATGTCATATGCAAATGAATGACCACTTAATTGTATCTACTTTGCAGAAGGAAACTATATATGGAAATAAATGAAAGAGTAAAGTAAGGAACCTTTTGTATATATTAATCAAACTGTGATGAAATAAACAAACAGACAGGAATATGAATTTATATGTATAGATATATAAAACCTATGTATCGCTTTATATATATATATATATATATATATATATATATATATATATATATATGAATAATTCATTTTATACTATATATTTTGATGTATGCATATTTGACTTTCTGCTCAAGGTTGAAAATTTAAAAAACACTCCATAACAAAATTTGACTGTTCTCGTGAGAAATGCTAGGAAAAATTTATCCCCGAACTTTCATATATTGTTATATGTATATACATGCACACGCATATATATATATATATATATATATATATATATATATATATATATATGTGTGTGTGTGTGTGTGTTTGTGTGTGTGTGTGCATATATATATATATATATAATTTTAAGAACATATTGCAGATAAGGTTTTAATTTTAGTATACAATATAATTATTATGAGCTTATCACAATAAAGCTTCCCTCAAGTAAATTCACCGGTAGCAAAACAAGAACTTTAGAGTTTCTGGTGAAAGGAGAGAAATATCTTGTTGTAATAGTTGTTAAATATAACAAGGTACTAATTCGTTTTTACTCTATTACATTACGAGATCAGAAGAAAGAAAGAGAGAGTGAAAGAATGAATAAAATCCAAATTACTAAACTCTTTTGAGTGTCATCATATACAATTGCTTCATCTTCACAAATATCAACAAACAATCTATAGAATAGATGTTGGAAATCATCAATTCAACTTTGAAGAAGATTGGATTCAGAATTTTTATTTGAAGTATGCCACCAACAGTGTATTCTATATATCTATCAAAGAGAAAGCTGATGTTGTTTTAGACGACATTGCAATATACACCCATGAGCAGAAAAAAAATGGGCCAAGCGTGAAAGAAGGAAGAAATCGATTTTTCAATATTTTTCTCTGAATTTTTGTTAATCTTAACTGAAAGTTTCTATATTGCAGATAATTATTATTATAGCATATAATAATAAGGGGAAAAATTAATCCTAAAAATGGTAAGACCGCATCTTGGCGAGTATATAAAAAACCGAATTGCAGGGTTAAGGCAGTCGAAAATGCATTTGAAGCAGATTTTTGATATTTTAAGAAAAGAAAATGTGAAAAAATCTCTTTCTGCACTGAAGCGAATTGGTCGAAGGTTCGAAGTCAAACGCTTGGTAAAAGGGAAATCTGGATCTGGTCGTCCTAGAGCATCCACTTTGAAAGACGACCACAGGCTTAAATTAACTCTTTTGAAGGATTGAAAGAAAACTTATGTTGGCCATAGTTAAGAATTCAAAACAGGGGTTGGAAATTCTCTTTCTAGCTATACAATATCTAGACGAATGAAAGAAAGAGGATTTTCTTCTAAAAGGTGTGAAAAGACGCCATTTTATCTAAGAAGAACATCAATGATAGAGATTTTTCTCGTGTTATGGCAAGAAAGATACAGACTAGTTCAGGAATATTTTCTGGTTAGATCGATCAAGATATTGTCTTGTTAGTGATGCTCCCGAACGGTGCAATCGAAGAACTGAAGAAGGATTTCCGCCAAATTGCATAAAACCCACACTTAAATACGAGAATGGAGGGATAATGATATGCGAAACTTTTACTACAGCAGGAGTTGGGGAACATATTAGTTGTGAGAAGTCACCCAATGCAAAGAATATATTCGAATATTAGAAACAGGACTGTTACCAAGTATCCAGAAGCTGGGAATATCCCAGTACATTATTTTTCAACATGATAATGCCCCTGCACACACTGCTAAAGTCACAAGAAAATGGTTTTCTAATAATTCAATTAATGTGATATTTTGGCCATAGTAAAAGTGTTAAAAAACAAATATATTACAAATAAGTGTTTTCGTAGCCAATAAAATGCACGTTGAAACCTACTTGCATAATATTTTTTTTGTTTTAACTTATTTTAAAGCGTTTATTCAGTTATAAAAAGAACGTGTCGACATAATAAGACACAGTTTTGATACCTAGGTAATTGGTCAAAAATATAAAAATAAATTTAATCGTCAACAAAAATAAAAAATAAAAAAATAGATTCCAAAAGCAATGTTCCGTCCGATGTTTGTGCGATTATCGACTGTTAAAAGACGTAATTTATGCTTTTTGTTTACTTATGTATGTACGTTAACATGCTGAATTGTTCCAATTTTTGTATATTTAAGGGGCAGCACTCGGTTTTTAGTAAGAAACGAAGTAATTAGGACCGAATATTTTTATTAAGAGAAAAATTCTGAAATCGAACGCAGTTATGTAAATTTAAAATACATTTAGATACGATTCCAGGAATGCAGTAAAATATCCATTGTAGTGACGAATGCGAGTTAGAACAACTTATACAAAAAATGTGGTAAAGAAAAAGTTTTGTTGGATTAATTTTAGGTCAGAGCAGGAATAATGGAACAATAGAATTAAAGAATGTCCACTGAGACTTGTGTTGCCAGGATACGTGTTGGAAGTAGATGCATGGAATTCACATTCTGACCCGCGTGCTGACGTCACAAAGAAGTACAGTTTAATATATACACTTAAGTTAGACTAAAAGACAATCAGGCAAGGGTAGTTCGAAGCGGTCAGCCGGAAGAATTCAAGTGGGTCAGGAAGACTGAGAAAAACTCCTTAGGAAGGGACCGGGGTCAGGAAAAGATGACAATGTAGCAACGTCGCATGCATCGAATTGTAATCACCAACTGAATGAATAAACGTCTTATATATTTGTCACGTTAGCTTTTTGTCTTCGTTCGTCATTCAAATGAAATGTGTTTTGTCTTCATTGTGTTGTATAAAGAACTTTGTATGAAACCACCTTTCAAAGGTTGACTGTATTCCCCTCTTTAATAATGCATTTCCTTCCTGTTTAAAGAACTGTCATTAACACTTCTCTTTACATCAATTTCCTAGCGCCACTCTCATGAGCATTGTGCTCTCTATCTCTGTTACTATAATCTGGACTCCCCAAATATTCGTGGTCGTCTCTGTGTACCCCGCAACGCAACAAATAAGTTGCCATTATTTAAGAAACATTAGGACAATATTAAATTTACCAGTAGTAACCGAAATCTTGCTGCCCAACTCCCCACATAATACCCCAGTAGCTTATGTCCCTGATAGTAACCCCTACATCAAAGCGACAATGTGCCTTGTTTGGGGTGAAAATCTAATTTAAAAAAGTTAAATTTTTTGACAGTCAATAATTAGAAGTAGAAAAAAGAAGAGGGTATTTTTTACGACTTAACCCAGCGTCGTATAAATACCCTCAAACTCTCCATGTAAAGAACAGCTTTTGGAATACACACCCGATCGCGGAAGCTATTCTTAACACGTGGAGCTTAGGAGATGTTTATTCTGAAAGCCTTTCTTAGCATGGGGAGGTCGAGAGTGTTTATACTACGCTTGGTTGACGTAAAATACCTTCTTGAAGCCCGTTGAAACGTAATAGGACCAAAAAGTAGATTATAATTTTTTTAGTTGTTAAACGATGCTGGACTACGTCGTAAAATATCGAAATAACTTTACACACACACACACACACACACACACACACACACACACACACACACACACACACACACACACACACACACACACAAAATGAAATAATATATTTGTTCACTTAATGAAAGAAAAAAATAAAGAAAAAACCCAGACAAAAATAGTCGGCAATAAAAAAAAATTAAAATAGTAAAAGTTATGAATTTATTAGAGTCTGGTGTTTTTTTTTTTGTTTTTTTTTTGCTCGTTCTTTATTGACTTCCGTTATCTCGGTATAAGCCGGCGGTTTTTGTCCATTCATAAAAAATAGTAAAAGAGATTAATTTATTAGGGTAGGTTGTTTTTTTATTATTAAATTAATTGGAATGTTTATTGAGATACGTATTATTAATTCATTTATTTATCACGGGCAATTATCCTCATTCTTTTTAATTGTTGTTTCACGACGTTTCGACCAATTATTCCTCTGGCCTTCGTCAGGTAGTAACACCGACGAGATAGGAAGTCCGAATCTCCTAACTGCATCCTCAGCAATTACTGCCTTCCATAGTTGTTGTCGTCTCACCACATTTTGGCCAACTAAGCCTCTGACCGGCTTTGGGTAGGATTGAAACCGCTATCATCAGGCAATGCTCACCTGGAACCGTAGAGATTCAACGTCTCTACCCATCCTTCGAGGCCCATGGAGCAGAGGATAGAGACGTTGATAGAGAGATGATAGATTATTTGGCCAAAACGTGGTGAGACAACAACAACTATGGAAGGCTGTAATCGCAGTGGATACAGTTCGGAGATTCTGAATTCCTATCCCGTTGCGGTTAACACCTGACGAAGGCCAGATGAATAGTTGGTGGAAACGTCATCAAACGACAACTAAAAAAGATGAGGATAATAGTTCGCAATAAATAAATGAGTTAGTTGTTTTTTGTTCGTTTTTTTTTTGTATAAGCAATTGTTCTTTCGGTATAATCCGACAGTTTTCTTCGGTCACCGGGCGTCGCCGAGCAAGACTCAGGGAAAAAACGGAATTTAAACTACAGAACTACCAGTTAATGTTTTGTGTAATGGGGAAAATAAACAAATATTAAACACGCGAACCCAACTGATATAATATTTATCAGCAGCTAAAGAAAGAAAGGAAGAAAGAAGTATGTAGAAGATACATTTACTACGTTATACTATACGTACATTAAATGAGGTGGACGATTCGTTTGCTGTTGTTAAATATTGTAACTTAAATTGATGCCGTGCGAGTCAATATTTTTCTAAGCGACGCCATATTGTAATGTTGTGAAGTGTTCGTTCGAATGATATAATTCTAGAATAAGAGAATTAGCGGACAACACATCAGAGGCAGAGGACTTTTCCGAGGAAAACCTTAATATTTTTTATTCTACTACGGGAAAATTAATGGTATATCTGTGTTTGTATAAGTCAGTTACGGGAGGCGTAAGCGTAGAATCTGAGGAACTTGTAGATTTCCTCCCGGTGTCGACTGGTCGCGCTAGTAGGCCTAAATATTTAGAGATGTTGCGATTGTGATAGTATTGCTCTTAGGATGTGATTTAGTGTTTTATTATTACGATTGAATTTATCTGAAAAGGTGTTCGAAAGTTACATACATACAGAGTAGATGTGTTGAATTTGTATGTGGCATGTGTTCTTGCAAACCTACGATATTTTAGTCTAGAGGTGAATTTCTGCAGTCATTTTATTATATATAGAGATAGGAGAAAGTAATCATTTGAGCAAATTTGTAGAACTTTTAGTAGAACGTAACTATTTAAACAAAGTTATATATGAGAGGACCCATTTCAGCAACTTTTTTGTGATTATTATTATCATATCATCATTATCATCATGATCATGATCATCATCATCAGCGGCCCTGCTGTTTTTAACAACGTCGCCGACCACGGCTCCCCAAATTGTAGAGCCATGGTAAGCTCGGGAAGACAAGTAAAGACAGTAGTTTCCCGTTGCTTTCCGTCTTGATTCGAGGGTGTATCTCTCCCAGTGAGTTAAACACACACCCAGACACCAACCTGGAAATTTCTACGATTCGGCGCAGTACACACAGAGCCAAGCCTTCCCAAATGGTCACCCATCAGGTACTGACAAGGCTCATAGTTGCTTAACTTTGGTGATCCGGCAAAAACCGGTGTGTTAACGTGAGTATGCCGATTATTATATGGTGTGACCATTTTAGTAAATAAACCCTTCTGCTCCATCACTTTCTAACTGATAATATTGATTTGCGTGTGTAAATTTTGTTAGGGACAGTTAATCTTAAGTAAATAAATACTTGCTTTAATTTGCACAATTTCCCGATTACAGAAACAGATGTTAGACTTGCTGAACAAAGATGAATGTGTAAATATAAATCGTTGTCGACTTTACAAGGCTTATTCTAATCAGATTTGCGTAGATAATGATAAGCTATTATATAAAGGCCAGTTAGCTGTGAGTATATATATATATGCGTATGTCCAACTAAAAGTAAAAAAAAATCAACCTGCAAAACCAATACACATAAATTTGTTAACTTTTCACAGTGTTGCCCTTAGTTGATATTACGTCAAAAAATGATTTAGCAGTCAACTGGTCTAGGTTTTATCAGATAATTTTCAGCTATTTTTACTGTTATATATTATATAATTGAAAGGTGAATTATTTACGTTATTATTATTTCCTTAATAGAAAAAAAGTGGATAGGGCGGAGGTAAAAGTCGGGAGAAAGTTTTTATATAGATGTTACACACATATTTTAACTTTTTCTCTTTGTGTTTATAGTTCTGGGCAAGACTGGGTATTACTGCTAGTACATGCTGTAACGTGCATCCAGGAGATAAGCGCCCGCGTGTTTGCGTGTTGTGTGGGTACGTGGGAGAGACGGATGAGGGGAAAAAGACTTACCTCGAGACCAGCTCAGCGTTACCGACCAAAAATAGAAAAGAGGGACCAAGATGGCGACCGCCGTCTTTTGTAAAGTATGATGTCTCGCAAAGTCACACGAATTCTCGGAATATGCAAATTTAGCCGGCCTAGAACGACGATAAAAGCGGGTGAGGGGAAAGACGTGGGGGAGTGACGATTGAGTTGGCTGGGGAATTGTGTGGCTGTTGCTTCTTGTGCCGTGTTGAGGATATCTTACCGTGTTAAAGAGAGAGTCGGGCGCCATCTTTAATTTTTCCTTACATTTTTTTTCTTACAAGCTATCTCGGCCATTTGGCCTCTAGGACTATGACCGAGTCGAAATTTGACTTAAAGCTCATACCTGAGTTTGACGGGTCCACGTCCATCCTCGACTGGGTTGAAAGGGTCGAGCTGACGTGCGACCTTTGTGAGGTGAAAAGGGTACACACTGTAATTCCCCTGAGATTGGCTGGGGGTGCCTTGAGTGTATATCAGCAACTCAGTGCTGCCGAAAAGGGAGATGTCACCGCAATTAAAGCTGCGCTGTACAAGGCATTTGCCATGGATCCTTGTGCGGCCTATGAAAAATTTGCTTCCCGAAAACTTCTACCGGAGGAAAGCGTGGACGTTTTCTTCGCTGAGTTAAAGAAACTCGCAGTTCTGTTCGGTGGAGGGGTGTCGGAGCGGACGCTCGCGTACGCGTTTGTGGCGGGCCTTCCCACTCGGGTGAAGCAGCTACTGAGAGCCTCAACCAGCGTTTCAACAACGACCATGGAACACTTGATGGAACGTGCTCGAGCCATCATCAAAGATGAGGAGGACCTGGGGGAACCAGTTGTGATGGCGACACAGACAGGCCAGATTGGCGCTCGGGAGATTCCGAATCAGAACCCTGCAAGCAATGGGAAATGTTTTCGCTGCGGCCGACGCGGACATTTTGCAAGGAATTGCAC
Source organism: Euprymna scolopes (assembly GCF_053919585.1). NCBI lineage: Eukaryota > Metazoa > Mollusca > Cephalopoda > Sepiida > Sepiolidae > Euprymna > Euprymna scolopes. Next base: position 60,214,165 of record NC_136505.1, read on the forward strand.
CAACAGGGGGCGTGTGCGCTGTTTTAAGTGTGGCGGTTTGGGGCATCTAGCCCAAAACTGTGCGGGAAACGTATCAGGGGAGAGGACGTCAGCGCCGCCCTGCTCCCCGAGCAAAATTTGAACAAGGCGCAACCAGTAATAACCGTCTACGTAAACAGGATACCCTGCTCAGCACTTCTCGACTCAGGCTGTTCGCATACTATAGTAAGCACCAGGCTGTGTCCAAGTTGGACTAAGAGGAAGATCAAAGTCACCACGATAGGAGGCGAGACCCAGACATGCTGTGGAGCTGGAACTGTCAAGATCTACACGGACACCGGTGCAGCCACTAAGATCAATGTGCTCGTGACCCAAGGAAATCTCCTGGGGTTTGACCTGTTGCTCGGATACGATGCCATCAAGGCGCTGGGGGGGAGTCGCAATTCATCGGGATGGAAAGGTGCGATTCTTAGAGGCCCCAGTGTGTGCAGCGCTCCATATCGATCGGCCGGATTTTACAGTGGACTACGACTCGCGCAAGAGGGCCTGGATTGCATCTTGGAAGTGGACCGAGGGAATGGCACCGACTAAACTCAAGAATGGGGTTGCAGAGTACCCTATACCCAGTGAGGCCCGAGCAGAATACGAAAGGGAACTAAAGGCGTGGATCCAAGATGGCTGGTTAATCCCTACCCTGAGGATAAGCTTGGGCCTCCGAAGGGTCTAATACCCTTGATGGCAGTAGTCCAGCATAACAAGTCGAAAGTACGGCCCGTGCTGGACTATAGGGAGCTTAACAAGCATATTGAAGCCTACACTGCCGATGCTGACGTATGCGCCAGTAAGTTGCGGGAATGGCGTCAGAAAGGCACTAATGTCTCAATATTGGATTTACGAAAAGCCTATTTACAGGTGCGAGTTGATGAGACGTTGTGGCCGTTCCAGACAGTTTGGTTCCAGGGGCAGAGGTACTGCCTTACACGCCTTGGCTTCGGCCTAAATGTGGCACCACAGATCATGAAGACTATTGTCAACACAGTATTGTCCCAAGAAAAGCCCATGAGGGACTCAACGTCAGCTTACATTGATGACGTATACGTCAATGAAGATGTACAGTCTGCGTCGTGTGTCAAAGAAAAGTTGGCTCAGTTTGGTCTGGAATGCAAGAATCCCGAACGTTTAAGGGAAGGAGCACGTGTATTGGGATTGGATGTTTATGAAGAGGATGGCACCCTACAATGGAGGCGTGGCAGTGAAATTCCAAGCATCCCCAACCTCGTTACAAGGCGGACCGTTTTTTCTTGGTGTGGAAAACTTGTTGGTCACTTACCGGTCTGTGGCTGGCTCCGCGCAGCTGTTGGTTTGATTAAACGCAGAGCAAATTTAACAACCACGGGTTGGGATGACATATCCGATGATTTCCTACTAACTCTGATGATTAAAGAGACACTGGAGAGAGTGAACAAGAAGGACCCTGCCTGTGGGCGGTGGTGTGTTAACGGAGACAACGTAGGTGTGTGGGTTGATGCCAGTTCTTTGGCGTTGGGAGTATCGTTGGAGCAAGGAGGAAACGTGTTCGAGGATGCGTGTTGGCTGCGGCCCGTAACAGATTCTCAGCATATCAACCTGGCAGAGCTGGACGCTGTTGTAAAGGGGGTAAATCTGGCCCTGAAGTGGCAGTCTAAGAAGTTGACCTTGTACACAGATTCTCTCTGTGTCTACCACTGGGTGTCTGACACACTTTCAGGACGGACACGAATCCGTACCAAGGCAGCAAGCGAAATGTTAATACGGAGAAGGCTAGACACGCTAAAAAACCTGGTATCTGAGTATGGGCTATCACTGAGCGTCACTCTGGTGCCATCACATTGTAATCGTGCTGACCAACTGACCCGTGTACCTCACAAATGGTATGAAGCCGCGAAGATGGGAATGGAGATTACTGCTCGATCTTGTGCAGTTGCAATCGACCCATGTCAAATACAAAAAATTCATGCACAGAGCGGACATCCGGGTATCAAGAGGACCCTTTATTTTGTGAGGCGTGCATACCCAGCAGTGACCAAGATGGATGTCAGACAGATCGTCAGAAATTGTGAGGCTTGCCAGTCTATTGATCCTGCACCAGAGCGATGGCAGAAGGGTCGCTTGGAAGTTGAGAGTGTGTGGCAGCAGCTGGCCATGGATATTACCCATTACAGTGGCAAGCCCTTTCTAACTCTCATTGATTGCGGGCCTACGAGATTTGCGGTGTGGCGGCAGATGACCAGACAGGATTCAGCAAATGTTGTTCGCCACCTATCATCCATTTTTTTTGAGCGAGGTGCGCCGGAAGAGCTCCTGACTGACAATGATGCAGCGTTTTGTAGCCAGCAAGTCCGGCAGTTCTAAGATGAGTGGGGCGTCCGTCTACGGTTGCGATGTGCGCATGTGCCATCAGGAAATGGCATTGCTGAAAGAAGCCATCGCAGCATCAAGAGAATTGCTGCCAGGAAGCGATGTACTATTGCGGAAGCAACATATTGGTACAACATTACGCCAAAGGACAGGACGTCCCCTTCAACCGCACCTGCGAATGCTATTTACACGTACCGAGTCGGAGTGAAGGGAATCAACACTACGCAGCCAACCGACAAGGGAACATATAATAGGTATGAAGTGGGAGATCCAGTGTGGGTGCGGCCTCCAGAAAATCGGTGCACCGACAAGTTTAAGCGAGGACACATATCTGGAGTGATTAGCCAGCAGTCTGTTTTGGTCGATGGAACCCCACGACATGTGCGAGATCTTCGCCCAGCTACCGAGGTGCGTCATACAACTACAGAAGAAAGCAGTGAAGCGTCTAGCGATGAGCTGCCGATGCACGGATTCAGTGAGCCCCTTCCAGAGACTGATAGCGATACTTCATCTGATGAGGCGGAACCAGATCCAGAGCCCGAATCTGAAACAGTGAATGTACCTCTTCGCAGAAGCACACGCACTAAAAGGCCACCCCCCAGTGCTCTCTATGTGATCATCAGATCAGGGGGGAGTGTAACGTGCATCCAGGAGATAAGCGCCCGCGTGTTTGCGTGTTGTGTGGGTACGTGGGAGAGACGGATGAGGGGAAAAAGACTTACCTCGAGACCAGCTCAGCGTTACCGACCAAAAATAGAAAAGAGGGACCAAGATGGCGACCGCCGTCTTTTGTAAAGTATGATGTCTCGCAAAGTCACACGAATTCTCGGAATATGCAAATTTAGCCGGCCTAGAACGACGATAAAAGCGGGTGAGGGGAAAGACGTGGGGGAGTGACGATTGAGTTGGCTGGGGAATTGTGTGGCTGTTGCTTCTTGTGCCGTGTTGAGGATATCTTACAGTGTTAAAGAGAGAGTCGGGCGCCATCTTTAATTTTTCCTTACATTTTTTTTCTTACACATGCATATAACACAGACACTTTAGTGCGTTTGTATCTTGTCTCCGTGCACAGATTTCATGCTTACATGTTTTAAATAGTGAAGCAATGAAACAGGTAAATAGAGAGGGAATATATATATATATATATATATATATATATATATATATATATATATATATATAGAGAGAGAGAGAGAGAGAGAGAAGGAGTATATTGTAGTATTTTGATATATATATATATATATATATTGAAATTTCAAATACAAATATAAACATTGTAGAAATTTTAAATATTTATGAAAATGTATCATAATGTCAACATAAACTTTTCTCCATTTTCTTTCTTTTCTTCTCCCGTCTCTCCCGCATGATTTTCCCTTATTTTCTCTCTTCCTTTTCTTCTCTTTTTTATCCATCTTTTAGCTTTTAATTCAGCTTATTTGTATCTATCTTTTTTTATTATTATAAATCTCTTTATTATTTCCAGCTTTCGACAGCATGGACAAAATTCAAATCCGCATAGTTCTCCTGTTCCAGTTCAAACGAGGCCGAAAAGCTGCCGAAACAGCTCGTGATATCAATGATGCGTTAGATCCAGGAACCGCTGACGAACGAGTGGCACAACGATGGTTCAAGAAATTTCGCCCATAGTGACGAGAGCCTCGAAGATGAAGAGGGTAGCGCCCGGCCGACTGCAGGTTGATAACGAGCATTTGAAAGCCTTAATTGAAACCAATTCGCACAAAACCAGACGAGAAGTTGCTGTTGAACTCGAGGTCGACTACTCAACAGTCATTCGCCATTTAAAGAAATAGGGGAGTAAAAAAAAGTTTTATAAATGGGTGCCGCATGGATTGAACGATAATAAAAAAAAAAACGTCGTTTTGATGTGTCTTCTACTCTCCCTGTACGCAAGAAAAACGACCCATTTCTCGAGCAGATTGTGACGTGTGGCACAGAAGTTTGATGCCGGAGACGCTTCACAACCCTTCCAGAAGCCGAAATTGCATAAAAAGGTTACGGTGACTGTTTGGTTGTTTGCGGCCGGTCTCATCAATCACAGCTTATTGAATCCGGGCGAAACGATAACGACGGAGAAGTACTGCCGACAAATTGACGAAATGCACCAGAAGCTCCAATGTATATGGGCGAGATTGCTCAATAACACAGACATTGAACAGGTAAGCATAACCTCTCATTTCAGGGACCAAAATGATACCAACCAAACAAGCACAGCCAAGATAACCACAAAAAACCCGAGGGAAGAAATAAATAACGAAGGAGAATAGACGCGTAATGGAATGCTATTATAGAAGCTGTTTTAAATATAGATATGGAGGTTACCGGACACGAATGAAAGAGCTATGAGACCTGCGGACCAAGCAAGCCCGAGACTCAAAAGATGCTAGCTTTCAAAACTGAAACTAACAGAAATACAGTGAAAATTATGAGAAAATTGAGCACGTGTAGAAGCCCCACATCTGGAAGCCTCACAAATAGAAACACCATAGACGGAGGACCTGCCCAGACTGGACTCTACGAACGTTGAAATCGAGGACAATAAAACATAGCTGACAGAGGGTCACACAGAAAATATAATACAGTTCATGAACGACGGGAAAAAAAACAAAGCCCCAATCTTTAAGAAACCAAGTGCAGAAAAAATTAAAAACGGAAACAAAGAAGGTTAACAAACTACTCCCATACACCACAACAGATACCATCACTGACAAACAATTTAATTTAAGCAGGCGCCAAGATGGCAAGTAGTAAGTTCAAATCAGAAATACAACTGGCAAAAGATGCACCGACAAAACCTGGATGGAAATTGAGGTCAGAAACCCTAGTCAACATAAAAAAAAGCCAAAACGATAAACAGGAAAAATGTGACGTGGATAAGATTGAAAATTGTAAATGCGGGTAGCAGGGAGAAGCTAAACAAGAAACATGAAGGACTGAACTAAAAGTAGCAGCAAAAATATGGAAATATAGATACAAATCTGAACAGTGTAAGCAAAAAAAGTTGGTTGAAAACAATGAAAGCAAATTATACCAAAATGTAAACGGAGGAAAGAAACAGAACGACCAAACCCGACAGAAACAAACTCTACTAGAGTAATATATGGGAAGAACGACGGGCTCAATAGAAATGCCGAATGGCTGACAGACATGAAAAAAGAGTTACAACAAATCAAAGAAGAAACAGGGAATGAAATCAGCAAGGAAATCCTAAAGAAAACTATAGGAAAAATGGCAAACTGCAGCCACAACGGAATACATGCATGCTGGTTCAAAAAATTCACAACATTACACGAGAGAATAGCTGAAACCCTGAGAAGATATATACAGGAAACAAATGTGCCAGATTGGATGACAAAAGATAGAACCACACTGATACAGAAGGAGACAGAGAAAGGAACCGCCCCCACCAACAATAGGTCCACCACGTGCTTACCTACTATGTCGAAAATACTACCAGCACAACTGAATGGACAAATCTACCACTGCCTGAATAATCATGGACTTTCCCCGAGTAACAGAAAGGATGCCAAAAAGGAAAAAGAGGAACACATGATCTGCTATATATAGATCCAAAGATCCTGGAGGAGGTAAAAAGGAGGAGAAGGAATTTAGCCATGGCATGGATCCACTACAAGAACGCACACGACAGAAACCTTTAAGTATAGATAATAGAATGCTTAAAAATGTATTAAATACCATGCAGGATTATCGCCGTGATTGAAAATGTAATGGCAACATGAAGACTGGAAATGATAGCTGATGGACAACACATAACAGAAATTAACATACAAAGAGGCATCTACCAATGAGATTTACTATCACCGTTACTGTTCATCATAGCCATGATGCCCCCGAACAAGATACTAAGAAAGTACTAAACCGGATATAAGTTCTCTAATACAGAGGAAAAAAATCGAGCCACCTGATGTACATTTTGCAAGGACCGAAAAGGACCTAGAAACACTGATATACACTAACAGGATTTTCAGACAGAATATGAAAATGGAATTTGGTATGGAAAAGTGCGCATTACTAATTATAAGAAAAGAAAAATTGTAGACGACAGAAGGCATGGAACTACCCAACAAAACAGAGATGAAGACACTAGGGGAACAAGACACCTATAAATACTTGGGAGTTCTGGAAGCAGACGCCATCAAAGCAACAGAAATGGAAAAGAGAATTGGAAAAGTATTAGATCAGTTGAACAAAAAACTCCTAGAAACTAAATTATATATCAGAAATCAAATAAAAGGTATAAAAACGTGGACAGTACTACTAGTAAGATACTCTATACCGTTCATTGTGTGGGCAAAAGAAGAAGTGAGACAGCTCAATCAGAAGACTAGGAAACTCATGACCATGCACGATGCACAACACCCAAAGGGCGTAAAAAGAAAAGACGGCAAGAGATGATTGGTTTGTATAGAAGACTGTGTAAAGGACACAAAAAAGAACTATAAAAATACATAATGCAAAACACTGAAAGGATAATTATGGCAGCGAGAGACACTGAAAAATTCGACAAAAAAGAGACAAAGGATGAGACGAAAAAAGTAACATGGGAAGAGAAACATAAGAATTACAATAGATGAGAATAACGAAAACACTTGGACATGAATGCGAAAAAAAAACACATAAAATCAGAGAGCACTGACTAGACCTCCGCTGGAAAAGTGCAAAGAGAACTGGAATCTTGAGGAGGCTTATTGCCACTCAAACTTCAGTGGAGACTAATTGCGCTGCCGGCGAGAAACCAATGGTAAGTGACTGGTGCGAGAAGACAACTTCATTTGCAAATGTTATCAAAAGAGGTGGATAGCAGTACTAGGAATCTGGGAAGACTTGTTGTCACTCTGCTTCCAGGGAACACCACAGGTTGTTTTCAAGGAGAGATCTTTGCTGATCTTTGAGCCAATAATAATAATAATAATAATAATAATAATAATAATGATAATGATAATAATGACGATGATAATGATAATAATAATAATAAGAAGAAGAAGAAGAAGAAGAAGAAGACGAAGAAAAAGAATAATAATAATAATAATAATAATAATAATAAGAAGAAGAAGAAGAAGAAGAAGAAGAAGAACGAGAAGAATTATTTACGGAGAAATCTATTTCATCGCATTCAATTTTAGAAACAGACAGTCACGAAATATGTGTGCACACTGAAAAGCAAGCACGATGAGAGAAATATTAGAGTTTTTCTAGTAAATGTTGAATCATATAAAATATATATTGACTACGCATTGATTTTTAGAACCGTAAAAGTAGTCGTTAGAAGAATTTAAAATGCCATTCGTATTTCGTGGCAGATGTATCACAGATCACCTAAAGGCAATGTTTGACCACTGCCAGCAACTTAATGGAAATCAATACAACGTCTCTATTCGTAAAGTGTTTGGGTGTGAAAACAAAACTAAAATCTTGTCAGGTTTTAAAATTGAGCCTGTCACTTACAAACCAGAGAATTGATTTGAACAATGTTCAAAAAGATAATTCAGATAAAGACACAGAGGTGCAAAGATCATTTATAAATTCAACATATATTTAATAAATGATAAAATTAAGCAATTCATAAAGTTGCTTTCCATATAATTCAGTAATAAGGACATTTAATGTTCATACGCAAGTTATCAATGCGCGCCCATTTTTTTTTTTTTAAATGGTATCTCTTCAATCACCGAAGATTTATAGCCAGCAAAATCATTCCTCAAAATTTCTATAAATGTTTCTGTTAAGCATCTAATTCATAGACCTCGTATAAATTAAATGATTATTTTGGCATTCGTATCTCCAATATGTTTCTAGTTGATATTATTTCTAAAAAAAAAGGCGTCAGGTACGCACGGAAGAGACCACGTGTAGGTTTCCAGCACCCCTAAATGAAAGTGTTTCTGGTGAAGAACGAATGGATTCGAACTTGGCACACTCAGACTGTCAGACGTGTCGTGAACATCTTACCTCTTAAATGTTTCTATTTCCTAGCTTTCCCACGAAGGCAGTGTTAGAAACAAGGTCGGGTTTTAAGGTGGCTAAAAATTTAGCTCCCCAAAAATGAGCACTCTAGACAGGAACCAAAATAAAAATTGTCTCAGTCATGAAGAACATCTCCTTCATCGACTGATCAAAGAAAAGATGAAGTGCAGCATCAGAACAGATTCTACACTTTAATCTTGGCCGGAAAGCTTACCTTTTAAATGTTGCAGTTGAATTGAACGTGAAACTTGAATGAAAATACATGTTTTCAACTTTCAGAGTAAGAACGGAGCGTAAAATTATTTTAAAAAAAAAATGAAGCAGTATTAACCTGATTCTATGTTCACATCGGAATGTCGTAGAATTAAAAATATTATATGATATAAATTGTTGAAATAAAACATCGCTGCTCATTTCATATTTGAGTTTTGATTTTGTTTGGGAGTAAAACACTTTGCTACAAGGGTGATCGAAAGTACATCATTAACACTACGGCTATTGTCGACCATAAAAAACTAAATTCGAATGAAAACAAGCAGCATATGGTTATGGTCACTGACATATAAACGTTTACTTTTGCTATGTAAGAATATAATCTTATATATCAATAAAAGTGTGTGTGTGGGCACTTCTCTACCTATATACTCAACGGAATTTTGTATATAGAGTTATGACAATGTTCGTATATTGGTTTAGACACGATAAACACATGGAAACATCAACGGGTCGAGATAGCATCGAATATAACCGACTGGCATGAGTTGCTTCTTGAGTTTTCTTTGCCCCGTTACGTTTCCATCGTTGTCATTAATTGGCAGGGACCGCATTCTGAAATTTAACGTTTGTATAAAAATAGCAAACAACCGCATTTAAAAAAAATATATATATAATTTATTTTACATTTAACACTGGCGGAGCATATTTAAATTAAGACCCGTTGAGACCGGACGCGGGCATCCAAACTGCTACGTGCTTCTATCGTGCACAAGATACATTTTTCAACTAGTTAAAAACAATTATGATTCAATTCTCCTCTCTTTCTTTATTGAAAGAGAGAAAGAGAGTGAAAGAAAGAAGGAGAGAAATAGAGTGAAAGATATAGAAAAAGAAAAAGAGGGATTTTCATATATAACGTGTTAACATTGTTTTAATTTTTGTATGCCTCAATGACGAATTCTTTTGGGTTTAATCTTTCGAATTCTTAGATAGTTACTGAAGCCGTCATGTCTTTCAATAATAACGCCCTTTTTCTTGCCTCCCCACGAGTACAATCAGTCGCAAGTAAGGTATAAGGTTTATTAATGTAAAAAAAAACAGCTTCCCCCAAAAAGGAAGCTTCATCGTGCTACAGGGCATTCAGATACGTGGATAAATTTAAATTTGTTTTCCTCCGGAAAAAATTTCAACTAAGTGGTCAAAATTTAAAAATTGGTACGTGGGGGTGATCGGACTTTTTTTGTCAACCGATTAACGAATGCGCATGCGCGGGCGTGAAACATGGCAGTATTTTTACGTTAAGAATAGGTAGGTTGGAAAATTTTGTAAAGATCATGTCTAGCTGGTCTAATGGCTATCGTACTTAATTCACAGTCTTTAACTTTTGGTTTCAATCTCAGCTCGAGTATTTTTTTTACTTAAAAGAAGTAAATTGCTATCCACATGTGTCAGGTTCTGTAGGGGTAACAATATTAAGGTGGAAGAGTCCTAGTGTTCACTACGAGCGGTTAAACTGCGAGTGTGCTCTTTTCTCGAGAACAGAAATGCCTGCCTTACATAGTGCCAGACGGGACCATGCTATCATTTCCGTAAATATAATATGCACAAAAAATCCAAAGCCTGTCTTATTTCATCTTTAATATTTTCTCGGGATATTTATTGGTCACTGGTTTAATGTAGTATAGCGCAATCGTGATACTACAGACGTCCACATAGTGTTGGGAAGTATGAAAGAGGTAAGATATAACATAAAAAGAGGAAATAAGTTTATTAGTTTATTAGCAGAACAAATGTTTAGGATGTTGTTCAAGTAACACAAAAAAGCTAAAATAGGATTGTTAATCAAGGTGTTACAGTAACCTGAAAAAGATCGTTCAATGTATTTTAGAGTCCGATTTAAGAGAATAAATGAATTCTGCGACAGGTAGGGACAGTTTACAGACACTTTAGTATTTGCAACGATTGGGGACAGTTTTAAATTTAGAACGGTTTGGAGTTTAGAAACAGAAGGACGCAGTTCGTTGCTCTTAAAATTTCGAGATTAGCTGATGTCAACTTACCAACACGGACTCAACAGAACATGTAGAGGGTCGAGAGTGTCACATGCAAATTAAGAGTACAATTGATATTTTCACATTGTGTTCTTTGTGTTTTATTTTATTTCTTTGTGTTATATTTTATTTTATTTTTCTTGTGCTCCCGTGTATCCCAACTCCTTGGCAGCTGCGAATGTGCAAGGCAACAACACGACCAGAGGAGAAAAAGATAAATAAAACCATTGAACAACGTTGAGGTCGCCGATTGTTGTGAAGCGAGGAAACACGTGGTTTCATTTCAATCTCTCCTCCTTTAATACACTCTCTTAAAAAAAAACGTTGTTTACTTAGAAAATATATCAATAATGTGATAAATCAATCATTTCCGTTTTATGTATTGATTTATCATTTTTCATGATTAATACACGTGGTTACAAATATCGATAATTCCCTACGTCTTCGAATATTTATTGGGTGTCAATTAGAAATGTTTTGATGCGCAAATATCTGAAAATTGAAAGAGCTTACCATTGATTGGGAGATTCGTCTATAATTTCTGGTCACCAAAGTTGGAAAACTTTTAGACTCACCTGCAAAAAAAAAAAAAAAGAAGAAAAACATGTTATCAGAGTGTTTTTTTTTTAATGATTATTTATATATATCTATATTTAGTAAAGTGTTATATTAGTATATGGCCCTGAACAGTGACGTTTAATGAACTAGTATTACTTTTGGAGTAGAACAAGCAGTATAAGCGATTATGGCATTAAATGTACAATACAAATCATTGCCAAGCGCGAATCATAAATAAACGAGCTCGAAGATTAAAATACAAAGCCAGTTCTTAAACGGAGCAAATAAAACAAGAATGAAACGATATTATCTTAAGAAAGAAACGAGAGTTTCAAATGAGTCTATGCAAGCCAAACTGAAGACATCAAATAATGGGACGTTGCGCAAATTCAGACAAAGCAATAATAGAAAACCACGAAATGCCTTCCGTAACGTAACATGCGACCGAAGCCGAGATTGAACTCACTACACGAGTTTGTAGTGTAATTCTAATCTTGTCCGGAGCTGAGTACTTGCTGCTCCGGCAGGGATATCAAGGGTATTTTCTTATCGTGACGCCATGGCTAGATAGGTTGCCTACCACGATTTAAGAGAGGCCCATTTATCCTCTATAGAAGGATAGACTGCGCCGGTTTTCCAACCTGGTATTTTACCTCGAGGAACATACAACGCCTCGCCTTTCAAAATGGTCACTGGCCAGGCTTGATGTTGCTTAACTTCGGTGATCTTCCGAGAACCGTTGTGTCAACTTGATTTTACCTTTCAAAAAGCACTTGTTTACTGTGTTCACTCTTTAGTTTTTAGGGAGTAAGTTAATTAATATAGGGAACCATAGTCTCTCTCTCTCTTTTTTTTTCTCCTCAAAAGAATATGCCCTTCGAAAACTCCCAGCGAACGTGCCTCCTTTCTGTACGAAGAGAAGTTTTAATAGTCTGCCAGCACTGATCTCGACAAAGAAAAAAAGAGGAAGATGAATAAAATCATGCACTGACGAATGGGAATTGTTTATAGAAAAACACGTTCGAAGTTAGATGCACTAAGTTGTGAAGTTGATCCATTTTCAATCAAACGCTTTTAGGAACAATCAATTTTTGATATAAACCCTGATTGGGACTACTATAAGGCAACTTGGAGCACGCAAAGGTTTTACAGATTTGAAAAGGGGAACAAAGTTAAGGAAAATAGTGTTAATATGAGCGAGGCTTGCTTGTCAGTTGGATGCGATGAAGTCCCATCTCTCCGGGGGTGCTTGGCTCTCGATTAATATAGGATATTTCAGTTAACACCCGCTGTTTTAATTGAGAATTTCACATCTGTGGGCTGTGTAACTTTAAAAATAATGTTCTTTCTACGCGCTGATGAAGATCAGGTTGTGCAACTTATAATTTGAAAAAAAAAACGGTTATATCCTTATATGCCAACACCGGAGGCTGAAACAACTGTACACAAACTGTTACCAATACAATAAAAACTTTCCGTATATGAATACGTAATTGTGTTTCTATTCCTATTGAAGTATTATCTTTAAATAAAATATCTATAGCTCTACTATCGCACTATTGAGCTATCTACATGAAAACTTTACGTTATTTATTCATAGGGAATCACTGCCTCACTTACATGTGAACATATAAGATATGTATATATATATATATATATATATATATATATATATATATATATATAATATGTTTATATGTAAGTGAAGGAGTGATTCCATATGAATATAAATATGTATGTGCATGTATATTTATATATATAGAGGTTTTGGCGTAACTTGTGAATTTTGCAGTGCTTGGTATTTGCAGTCCTGTCGTTTTTAAAGAAGACGATCAATAGCAATGGATACTGTTTTCGTTATGTCTGCTACACTGAGATGTTAAGCAATTAATTCTCCATTAACAATTCCAATGTTAAAAGCCCCCAAACTGCCAAGTTAAACGTACACACGAACACTTGAAATAAGAAATAAATTCATCTAATAAGTATTTTAAAGATTTTTCAATTCTTTTCCTTCGTCTTCCGATGTCGATGCAAAGATTGTCCGCATGGAATTAGAGTGCTTATCTGCGAATGGAGGTCGCGAACCGAACCAAGTTACTGGCGGCGGGTCAAGTTGTACGAAGCGGTTATTTTCGAAAAGGTTGGATGTCTCGAATACCAAATATGTTTCGGGCGACGGATTGATAATATTCGCCTGAAAAAATAAAGGGAGAGATCAAAGGTTTCTGTGACGATAAACCGTAATCAATCTATAGCCCATCTGAGACTATTCAAAGACAAAATGGAAAGCCACAATCTGTGCTAGATGCAGAGACCCACGGACACAAGTGCGTGTATATATATATATATATATATATATATATATATATATATATATATATATATATATATATATCAACATTTCCACATGAAGCCGGACACGTACAAAATCATGCAACGACAAGGATGCCTAATGATCAGACTGTCAGACTGCTAAATCTAATGATAAAAAGCAAGATGAACTCACAAATGCACACACGTGTATGAATAAAAATATAAATATACACATATAAAAAGATAGAGATAGAGCAAATCAAAATTATTTGTATTCTTCGGACTTCTGTTCTTATCTTGCGCGCCGTTTTCACAACGTTTCGGTCGATGTAACGTTCGATCTTCTTCAGGTGTAGCTTGTCGAACTCAAGAATGTTTCTGTCGAACTCAGGAATTTTTATGGTATTACGAACGAAACGCTTTTATTTTCTCAAGATCAGGTGTATAAGTAATATTCTCTTGACGATTGATGGTTCTATTCTCAGTGTTAGTGAGCGAAAAATACAACTGTTGATTACTATGGACTTATATCTAGTTATGGCTGATAGGACGAGATAGGACGTGTAGTAAATAAAGGGTTACGTTCGTAATTCAGTCACTATCCCCGAGTTTAAGAGAAACATACACCTTTTTACACAGGAATAACCACTTATCAAGGCCCGGATGCCATTCGAGAATAAGGGTTAATAGTTATACATTAGTCAATAGGATTATAGCGTAGTTAACATGTAGCAGCATTAGCAGAAACCAAAATGAGAAATAGAGCTTACATCGGATACGTCTGTTTTGGGTTGAGCGAAAGCGAGAGTTCCAAGAAGGCGTCCATGGGCTTTTATTAGCGTTTACCCAATGTGATTATCGTTGAATCACGTCTGCTCTCGCGCGATTATGCAAATATGTCGTTCCCGGCCGCTATAAAGGCAGGACACTGGAAAGGAGAGGGGGCGTTCTGCAGATTGTGTGTAGGTGATTCTGGTGAGTAGATTGTGCTTGTTACGACCCACGTGTCTACGAGAAGCGAGTTTTTGTTCCGTCTGTTTTTAGTTGTATTTTTTTGTTTTGTTTTGCCTACTACATTTTTGTTTCATAACATAAGTAGTGGAATGTTTGTAAGTTGGGTTACATAGGTGGACGGGTCATCAAGAACTTGTTTACATTGGAATTGAGACAATCAGATTGTAGTCAGCTGGAAAGCAGGCCAACGGGAGAGAGTTCCACAGGTGCGCAGTTCTAAGAAAGAAGCTCCGCTCATAGAATCTACATTTAGGTTTAGGCACAGATAAAAAGTGTGGAAACTTGGTAGTGGTTCTGGCTAGACTCAGTGTTTTACGTAAAAGTTTGGCGGGGGGCATAGATTGAAGCTCAGACAAGCACCTGCCATGGAAATAACATTAAAGCAGAGATAAGCTCGCAGCGTCTCTTCTGTGAGAAAGAGGTTGCAGGAAAAAGAAAAGGGCATCCTCCACTAATCTACGAAGTCTATTTTGAACTTTGTCAAGGCAGGAAAAGCTGCTTCTAGTAGCTCCTACCCAGATGTGGCAACAGTACTCCATTATTGGCCGTACTTGGCTTTTATATAGGTAGAGAATTGCATCAGAATTTGATATATGTGTTCCATTTCAGATCGGGAGTAAAGGTCAATTCCAGAAGCTTATCAAAACAAAACGAGAGCCATTCATTTCAAACACCCGAGGAAGACTACACTGACCGAAACATTGTAAAAATCACGCTGAAGGTGAGAACAATAATCCGAAGAATCCAAATAATACGAATTCTCATCTAAAAAAAAAAAAAATCATTTTTTACTAAGACTAAACGCACATAGTGTAACAGTGACATGGTATGGAATCCCAAAATGCACAGAATCACAAATGCACACAATACACATATATACACACTTATATACGAACAAATATACATAAACGCGCAAATACAATCAAATATACAGCCAGAAAGAACACATAGAAAACGATCGTTCTAGGAAAATTAATTGCATTATCCGTAAACTGCCACACTGATAAACACATCTTTACGAGAATACGCAAATACGTAAACTCATATGCATAAACGCACACACGGGAAGAAAGGCAAATAAAAAAAAACATCATTACACACCAAAAAAGATGTACACTATGTTGAATATCTTTTCTGAAAGAGATAAGGATTGTTAATTTCGTTAATTTGGATTGTTCGGACGACGGTAGAATATGCCTCAGGAGATATATTCTACCACGTTTTGGTCCGTTTTAAGTTGTATTTCTTGGAATCTGCACTCAATTTTCAAGTAGAATCTTTTACTTCATCCGCGAGATTGTCACGATCTCGTCTCGTCAGTTTTGACCACGTAAGAATAATTCACAATTGTATCGGTCGAAACTTCTACCTTCAGAAAAGCGTACCTTCTTAACTGAATTTATCAAGTACGTGATCAGTGGCGCCATAGATTGTTGTGATTGACAATTCAATTTTCGAGCGATACTAAAAATAGAATTGTGACTTATTCAAAAGTTAAACCAAGTTATGGAACGGAAGAATGTTAACTCTGTGGATTAAATAAGGGAGTTTCATTCGGTATTCCGTCGAAATTTCCGAGTTTTATTAAAAGATTTCCGTGCTGGTAAAATACATTTGAAGAACGTTGAGGGTTACGTTGGCCAAAATAGATTCAAGAGGAGAATAGTAGTCCAAAGAATCCAAATCATCCACTGATAATACTATTAAACTTACAAAAACACTGATAATACAATTAAACTAACAAAAACGCTGATAATACTATTAAACTAACAAAAACACTGATAATACTATTAAACTAACAAAAACACTGATAATACTATTAAACTAACAAAAACGCTGATAATACTATTAAACTAACAAAAACACTGATAATACTATTAAACTTACAAAAATACTGATAATACTATTAAACTTACAAAAACGCTGATAATACTATTAAACTTACAAAAACGCTGATAATACTATTAAACTAACAAAAACACTGTTACAACTATTAAACTAACAAAACACTGATAATACTATTAAACTAACAAAACACTGATAATACTATTAAAATAACAAAAACACTGATAATACTATTAAACTAACAAAAACAGGGATAATACTATTAAACTAACAAAAGCACTGATAATACTATTAAATGAACAAAAATACTGATAATACTATTAAACTAACAAAAATATTGATAGTGCTATTAAACTAACAAAAACACTGATAATACTATTAAATGAACAAAAACACTGATAATACTATTAACCTAACAAAAAACACTGATAATACTATTGAACTAACAAAAACACTGATAATACTATTGAACTAACAAAAACACTGATAATACTATTAAACTAACAAAAAACACTGATAATACTATTACACTAACAAAAACACTAATAATACTATTAAACTTACAAAAACACTAATAATATTATAAAACTAACAAAAAACACTGATAATACTGTTAAACTCACAAAAACACTGATAAAACTATTAAACTTACAAAAACACTGATAATATTATTAAACTAACAAAAACACTGATAATACTATTACACTAACAAAAACACTAATAATACTATTAAACTTACAAAAACACTAATAATATTATAAAACTAACAAAAAACACTGATAATACTGTTAAACTCACAAAAACACTGATAAAACTATTAAACTTACAAAAACACTGATAATATTATTAAACTAACAAAAACACTGATAATACTATTAAACAAACAAAAATGCTCATAATACTATTAAACTAACAAAAACACTGATAATACTATTAAACTAACAAAAACGCTGATGATACTATTAAACTAACAAAAACACTGATAATACTATTAAACTAACAAAAACCCTATAAAATACTATTAAACTAACAAAAACACTGATAATACTATTAAACTAACAAAAACACTGATAATACTATTAAACTTACAAAAACACTGATAATACTATTAAACTAATAAAAACACTGATAATACTATTAAACTAACAAAAACACTGATAATACTATTAAACTAACAAAAACACTGATGATACTATTAAACTAACAAAAAACACTGATGATACTATTAAACTTACAAAAACACTGATAATACTATTAAACTAACAAAAAACACTGATGATACTATTAAACTAACAAAAACACTGATGATACTATTAAACTAACAAAAACACTGATAATACTATTAAACTAACAAAAACACTGATAATACTATTAAACTAACAAAACACTGATAATACTATTAAACTAACAAAAGACACTGATGATACTATTAAACTAACAAAAACACTGATAATACTATTAAACTAACAAAAACACTGATAATACTATTAAACTAACAAAAACACTGATAATACTATTAAACTAATAAAAACACTGATAATACTATTAAACTAATAAAAACACTGATAATACTATTACACTAACAAAAACACTGATAATACTATTAAACTAATAAAACACTGATAATACTATTAAACTAACAAAACTACCAGATGAACCAACACATATGCATTCATATATCAATAGACAAACATACTCACACGTTAAAAACTACCATTCTATTACATTTTTTACTTGTAAATATATTTTATTGCTGTGGAAACACATTTTAGAAAATTAACTCAATCCTGCTAGATGTGTTTCATACACTTGGTCGTGATCAGCTTAAAGATTTTAACTTCTCAGGACAACAGATTTCTGCCTTAGTCGAAATTTTTGTTATCAATTGTGCCTCCTGTCTTGCTCAAAAGATCTCAATCACAATTCAAAAAATACAATGGTGCTTACGCCCTTCGTACATTTTCCTCGCTAAGTAATCAAATCAAATGTTTTACTATGGATGAAATTGGTTGGCTTTTCTACGTAGGACTATTCTTCCCGCTCTTTATTCTGACGCCTTTGACACGTGACCCTTTCAGCTAATGAAAATGTAACAAGAACGTCTAAATTGTTAGGTTACCGCTTGTGGAGAAAATAACGACAAAATCAACCCAAAGGAAGTTAAAAGAAATACAAAACAATGTAATAATTTAGTCTTTGTTTTCTCTAATACATCTTATCTGGACAATGAATATGTATCATAGTTTTACCGAATACCAACGCACTTTATAAGTTTTTGTAGGCTGACATTCTCTATGACCCTGTCCAGTCACAAAATCCTGTATTAGCACCGTCCCAGTCGTTTACAATCTCTTAATACCAAACATAACACCAACCTTGTAAGTATATACTCACCTTTTCATTCCGTTAAAAAAACAAACCTTATTCTAACTGTTTGAAAAAAAAAAAGAAACGCTCTCATTTTCCTTCCCTGTCTACCCACAGATCTATTGTAGGACTCCGACCCAATGTTTTCCTTTGTCTTGAAACCAAATTACGCCTTGCGTACACCAAAGTAGTTGTCTACCACTACCAGGATACATTTTGGAAGTAAACGTTTATTATAATTGTTTACATTAGACACATATATCACTATTTTTTTCGTGATTTAAGATTCAAATTCAAATTATTATTTGTTTTAATTTATTTTTTTACGAAGGAATCACCATTTATTAAGGCCCGGAGGTCACTCGAGGATAAGGTTTTATGAGTATACAATAGTCAATGTGATTATAGCGTTTGTAACATAGGTATTGGGATTTTTGTAAGTTGTATTAAATAGGGGTACAGTTCATCAAGAACTTGTTTACATTGGAATTGAGACAATAAGATTGTAGTCACTTGGTAAGCAGATCAACGGTAGAGAGTTCCACAAGCGTGCAGTTCTAAGAAAGAAGCTTTGTTCATGAAATCTACGTTATGGTTTAGGCACAGATAAAGTGTGGAAAACTTGGTAGTGCTAGACGTGTGTTTTTCGTGAAAGTTTGTCCAGGGGACCATAGATTGAAGCTCAGACGAGCACCTGCCATGGAAATAACATGCAGGGAAGAGAAAAGGGCATCCCCACTAAGCTACGAAGTCTATTTTGAACACTGTCAAGGCAGGAAAAGCTGTTTCTTGTTTAATTATGAAACCACTACAGGAAAAAAAAGTTAAACATAAATAATTAATTACTGAGTATATATCAGAAACGATTGCTTACAATTCCAATATATATTTAGACATGTTAAGATATTAGAAAAAAATAAATTACGTAAGATTAATTTTTAATTGCCATTAAATAGAATTACTGGAATAGATATAATAATATAACGTGGTGTGCACTTATAAATTCTATTATTCTGGAATTGAATGATCATTTTGAAAATAATTTACAACAAAGCATCTCTTGAGAGTATTGGAAAAAATAAAGAGGCAGATCCAGTTCTCAGCTTAAAACGAAATTCTTTTATGCCATCGAAAATTATGCAATGATGACATCTACTTTTCAAAAGAGGTTTACACAATTGAGAAGCATAATAGAAATTTATTTTGAAACTTTTAGCTTGACATTTGCATACTTGAAGAAGTTATCTCTTCTCTTCTCTTCTATCTTCTATTCTTCTATATAAATAAAATGAACTCATTTTTCCCCTCTGAGTTTGGCCTTAATAGGATTAAAACTCGAGATATTTCATGCAAATGTAATATACACAAAATGCAGCGCATTATCTGAGCTGTGCTATAGGCCTATTAACTCTAAACTTGCTCGATAATCGTACATTCCTATATTTTTTTCTGGTAGGAGTTCACTGCCAAAACCTGTAAGAATCAATGGAAGTTGTAAAATCTTTTCTCTCTATTCAATTCCTCCTTTTCCTGTTCCCCATTTACACCACCGCTTTTGGAATTAAAGCAAATTTGAAAGGTTAATTACAAATAAAATTAAACGATTGTTTCTTTCTTTTCATAACGGGGAAGTGGGTTGTTTTATTTATTTATTTATTTTTGTTTTTGTTTTAAATGCAATCGTTCTCTACTTAATATTTTTTGTTATTTATTTCACGCTTCGGCCATAACTTTCTTTTTTTTCACGTGTACAAACACTGTTTTTTCCTTTGCGGAAATTCAGTTGGGTCCTTAATCTTTCAATTCCTATTTCAGTCACCTAAATTACTTAGTGTGATAGGAGTTTAGTTTTCTTTTTTTGTTATTTTTCAAACAAAAAATCATTGGAAACGTTATTTTTATTAAAGCACTTTGAAAGGTCAACAACGAATTAATTTATATGATTGTTTTTTCATTTTTTTAACGGGGAAGTAGGTTGTTTTATTATTTATTTATTATTTATTTTACCGGCAATCGTTATACAGTTTAAATTTTGGGTTATTTATATTATGCTTCGGCCATAGTCTAACCAGGATTTGCACAGAAGGTGCATGAAATAAAATGGCGTCTCCAATTCCGCCAATAAAGTGTAGATGCACCGGTATACTTCGGATTATATTCATTGAGTGGCACAATTTAAACAAAAAAAAATAAATAAATAAAGCGGAGCGAAATTTAAGTTTCCCTTCCATTTTTATAACAACAAAACAAATAAGAGGGATTGGTTAACCAGGATTTCTATTAGAAGCTGAGTACTTATTAACATTATTTTATTGTTGAATTTTTCGCATTTTGGTTACATTTGTTAGTTTGCAATCGCTGATAGCCCACTTCAAAAATTGAACACAAGACTAAAAATAATGGTACTCATGCTGAATTAACCCCCCCCCCCCGATTCCATTTCATTCCACCGCATTTAACCGAGGGTTGTTTTAATGTTGAAATACTAAATCAATATTTTATTTATTTTTTTGCTTAATTAATTAATTAATGATGGGAGCATTTTTTCTGTTTAATTTCTTAAATCTGTTGACAAAAAAATAATTTGTACATTCTCTTGAAAAAAAAAACTTTTCTCTACTTTCACTCAACTATTTACAGTGTTCATATGAAGCATTCATCTTTTCTTTTTATAATAAAAATTCCGTTTGCAAAATAAAAAAAAGTTTACTGCCAATTTTCTTAAAAAAAGAAAAAACGTGCAAGTTTTCCTGACAAAAAAAAAAAAACTTTCCCCTAACAATGTCTGGTAAAAAAGGAATCTTTTTTGAGGAAAAAAAATGGCAGAAAATATTAAAAGGAAATATACAATACAAAATGCAATTTTTGTGGAGGAATGTGTTCCATTTTAAAAAACTGAGCCACAGCAACGTGTGGCCGGGTACAGCTAGTAAATTATAAAAAAATCATTTGTAATGAATAAATTCTGTACACATAAGACGATTTTCTAATCATTGTACTAACATTATAAGCACACACGCACACAAACTCGCATATATATATATATATATATATATATATAAATATATATAAATATATATATGTATATAAAATCGTGCATATATATATATATATAATTTTATTCTTCATACAAACATTTTGGATGGTTATGTGCATACACGTTTCAAGTATGACCTTATGAAAAGATTTTTAGGCGACCGATAGAGAAATTATATATATCGAGGAATTATACATATCTGTATCTCTATAAAGGTGAAATTGTCTGTCTATATGCGTGTATGTGTCTGTGTGTGAGTCTGTGCTTGTAAAGTTCTCTACCAAAAAAAAAACTCTGTCAATTTTCAGTCTACAGACTCAAAAGTTGGCATAGGGGATATTGAGATTTGGTAAAATCTTTTTAATCGATTTTCAGCCAGAAGTTTGGCTGTCAAGAGGTCAAAGTTCAAAGATTTGACCTTTGAAAACTCTACGAAACTCCTCGCCCTATTTTGGGTCTTAACACTTGAAATTTTAGAGGTATTTTACTTTGACATGGATCAAACTTTTACTTTGATTTGAATCTAAAACAATAAATCTTAAGGGGTACAAATTAAGGTCAAAGTAAAAAAAAAAAAATTACCTCTACGGGCTCTACCAAATTACTCGGCCAATTTTTGGTTTAGACATGTTAAATTTAACATAAAGTTTATTCAGACACAGGGCAAGCTCCTTAATATTTTTTTGGCCGAAAGTTTCGCTGCCAATAGGTCAAAGTTAAAAAAGATTTTAGCTTTGCAGTTTCTAGCAAAGTATTCAGCCAGTTTAAGGTCTAAACATTTCAAATTTTTCATGAAGGGTAATCAGACCTGCAACAAGCTTTTTAACACGTTTTGGGGGGAAATGTTGGCTGCCAAGTGGTCAGAGTTTAAAGGGTTGAACTTTGTGGACTCTACACAACTTTTTCCGTCTATTTTGTATATAAACAGTAGAAATTTTAGATGTAGGTTACCTGGACATGAATCAAACTTATATATACATACATACATACATATATATGTATATATATATATATATATATATATATATATATAAAGTTTAAAACAGCAAAGTTACCCCCCCATATATATATATATATATATATATATATATATATATATATATATATATATATATATATATACAGGGTGACCTCCCCAAAAAACAAAAGCTAACTGGAGGCCATATGCTGTAGAACAGAGAGAAAAGGCCAAAGACCCTAGTGCTTTGGTGTGATGTTTTCAATATAATAAACAAATTATGACCAAAGTTTCATTTCATTCGGACAAAACACTAAGAAACGGAGCCTAATTCGAGTTGGGGCCCGTTTTTTGGGGGGTCACTCTGGATATATATTTATATATATAATTATAAAAGTCAAATGACCTTGTAAATAGTGATGTAACCAACTTTCCCGTTTACGACATCCGATTGCGCATGCGCGCATAAACATTAACCCATAAGACCTTAAACAAATAAACAAAAATCGGTTCTTTTGCAGAATTTGACCTGCACTCTGAAATATTAACGTTATTATTTCGAAATTATTATTTAACATGGGAAGAGTGGGGGTGTTTTGCAACTATTCTTTATTACAACTATACTGTCGCTATTTTCTTACAACTAAACAACATAAGAACAAGCCAAGAATACTACTACTACTACTACTACTACTACTACTACTACTACTACTACTCTCTATCCGTCCCTTTTCATCCCTTCCCTCCTTTTTTATTTTTTGTTTACATTTCTAGATACAGAATAGTTGTGTGAGAACGGTGAATTTGTTGACACATTTACTAATCTGTTTCAATATTAGTTTTATTTAATTTTATTTATTTAGGTTTTATTTTTTTTTAGATTTTAATTTTCTATAACTTGGTTGAAGGATTCCAATATGGGTTTTTCATTCTTATATTTCTCATAGGAAGGTTCATGTGCGTTTTTACTGCTAAATGATTTTCGTCGGCGTTCGATTCGTAGGAAAATCATGTTTCATTTTCGATTTTTGAGCGATTATTCGGAAAAATAGGTAACTTTACACGAATAGGGAGGATTTTTTTTTCATGTTTGAGTGATCCGTCCGTGATTTTTCATTTTAATATACTTTCATAAAAATGTTTCTGTTATGTCAAAAAAAAAAAACTATTTTCTTTACGTCACAAGTTTTAAGCTCATAGATGAATTCCATAGCTAATATATCACACTGACCCAACGGGTCAGGGGTAGTCTAGTATATATATCCGAGGTGCTTTAAATAAATTTCTCACTTTTTGTATTTTTGTACAGGTATTTAAATTGTCATAGATTTTAGAAAACTTAGTATGTTCTTCTTATCTCATCTTATGAGATGACTGAACAATTTTCATCATTTCAATTCTAAATTCTAAATAAGAGATTAGAATACAGCCTCCTAGTGCCTGTTTTTCACAGTCAGTAAATTTTAAAAAAATACAATTTGGACGTGAGGACACTTTGGAAGAAAGATGTGCAATAAATATTGTTTTAAACTTGGAAAATGCCACAGAAACGTATGGGATGCTTCAAACTGCATTTGAACCATCTTGCATGTATCAAGGATAAGTGTTTGAGTAGCGTAAGAGATACAAGGAAGGCAGGGAGTTTGTGAGGGATGACAAGAGGAGTGGCAGGAGTAAAGAAATTAGAACTCTAGGGTTGATTGGCCAAAATAATTTCATTGATAAGGAATGTCTATAGAGATTAAATGCATAGTTTGATGTCAATGTGGAAAAATGCATACACACTTTTTCGCGAGAGACTAAAGATGCAGAGAATTAACGTGAATATACCATTCCACAACCCTCAATCATTGTCAGAGAGTATTAAACCTAGATAGACCTCAAGACAGTTCTTCACCCTCCTATTATTATTATTATTATTATTATTATTATTATTATTATTATTATTATTTCTGCTAGTGTTAGTTTTATTTTTGCCATGGTGTTTACTTTTTTAGCGTTTATTTTGTTGTTGTTTACATTGTTTTTATTTAGTATTTTGTTATTATGTGCTTTAATTAACATCTCTAAATTTTCGCAACAACTGTAGGATAACTTTAAGATATTTTTATTGAAGATTTTGTGTAAGGGGTTGGTTGCGGGAAAGTGTTTTTAAATAAGATCTAGAAATTTCTTGCCAAGTTTTGTTTTTAACATTTGATTGTATGGGGCCGTATACCAAATTATAGTTCTTTTTCTTCTATTTTTAATTTTATTATAGTTATTGGTGTTTTATTGCTTATATTTATATTATATAGCAGAAATAATAATAATAATAATAATAATAATAATAATAATAATAATGATAATAATAATAATGATAATAATGATAATAATAATAATAATAAACCAACCCCGGACAAGAACAATCATACTATAAATAAAAATACTAATAACGAACAAGATAAATGCAACTGTAGACACCGCACACTTTGCCCAGTTCAAAATAAATGTCTAACCAAAAGCGTAGTTTATCAGGCAACAATATTTGCGAAAGAAAACCCGAATAACAAGAAATATTACGTAGGCATGACTTCCTTAGATTTCAAAACCCGATACTATGACCACAAAAGTACATTCAACAATAAAAAAAACACCGTATAAAAAAACACTAGTGAATAAATACTGGGAACTCAAAGAAAGCGGACATTCGCCGGTAGTTGAATGGAAAATAATAAGACAAGCTAACACGTGTATGGACCTAGACGACCCATGTAAATTATGCCTTCATGAAAGATTTGCTATCCTATACTTTAAAGAACCCCAACATCTATTAAACTGTAGAAGAGAAATAGCAAATAACTGTGTTCACAAGATAAAATTTACTCTAGGATAGCGATACAAAATAGTTTTAAAACTAACAAAAACAATAGAAAATAAACAAATAAATAAATTAAACATGAATATACATAAACGATCACACATATATGTATGTATATATATATGTATATATTTGTGCATATATGTATGTACATATATATATATTTATATTTAAACTAACATAAAAAAAACACTAACCTAGTTTTAAAACAGATCCTTTGTCCGATAAAATGCATGGCAATTGGCTGATAGGAAGGGCGCGGTGGATACTAGAAAGCTGATTGGCTAACTAAAATCTCAATAGAAGAGGAGCATATAAAAACGACAAACAACCACAGAATTCGCACATAAGCCTGAGTAGTCCTAGAGTGGATGAAACGCGGAATATTCAGTGTAGCTTAATCGCCATATATATTTTATAAATTATTAACTAGCTTTACCTACTTATTGAGCACTTTTGAAGTAAATACTTAAAGTTTACGCATAAATCTATATTTTAGTAAATTAATTTTATCTGAGTAAATTAAGTAGTTATATATATATATATATATATATATATATATATATATATATATATATATATATATATATATATATTGGGTATATTTAGGCAGCATATTCTCATTGAGACAAGTGTTATTGAAAAGCAGGGAATTTTTCTGCTTCACTATTTTCTTTTTCATCTTCTCCAATCTCTGAATAATTTCTTCTGGGTTTTCCTCAAAATTGTCTATGTGGGATCCATAAGTTTCTTTAGCGAGCGCGTTCGATAGGAATACTACCGTCATCCTCAGGCATATGAAAATTTTTGTTAAGTATGTATATATATATATATATATATATATATATATATATATAAATGTATATATATAAATGTGTATATAAATATATATATACAAGTAGGTTGTAGTTTGCTTGAAGCATTGTTGAAGAAAATTATAAGGTAAAATAAAAACCCAAGAACAATGCGAGATTTTTTTTTTATATAGAGTAAAATTAAATGCAAACAAAAGAAATAAAGTTCTTTTTTTTGTTGTTTGTTTTTCCTTTTTCACACAAATTTTAACTCTAAACAACAGTAATTTTTTTTTTCTGTGGTATTCAATGGTGATATAAATCTCAATATATTTCAGACTTATTAGTCCATTTTCAAGAGAAGACAGCGGAAGAGTGTTCAAAATTGGAAAAGTAGCCGCAGAGTTTGCCACGTGATACCGCGAAATATAGAACAAAAAATGACGTTAGGAGAACGTTAAAATAAATCAGTTGATGTTTGAAATACTTGTTGCGTTTGTGAATCAAGGGAGATGACTATTCTTATATATTTATATATATACATTTATATATATATATATACACACACACACACACACACACACATATATATATATATATATATATATATATATATATATATATATATATATATATATATACATATTTTTGTTAGGGCCATGTGGCGGTATATAACGAGTTAGGTGGGGAATATTTTTTTATATACGTATACCGATATTTAAAATTTAAAATTTACTACCCTAAGCATTTCAAAATATTTCGAAATTATTCGTAATTAACACTATTTATCTGAAGCGTCTTTGTCTTAATATAAAATTCTTCAAGTATTTTTATTCGATTAATATTATTTTTAATCTATTAATATTATTTTTAATCTATTAATATTATTTTTAATCTATTAATATAATTTTTAATCTATTAATATTATTTTTAATCTATTAATATTATTTTTAATCTATTAATATTATTTTTAATCTATTAATATTATTTTTAATCTATTAATATTATTTTTAATCTATTAATATTATTTTTAATCTATTAATATTATTTTTAATCTATTAATATAATTTTTAATCTATTAATATTATTTTTAATCTATTAATATTATTTTTAATCTATTAATATTATTTTCGCTTTGCAAGATCTTACTCTTCTCTACCATGATTCTTCGCAATTCAGAATGATGGCAGCCATGTTTCCCCAAATGCTGCGATATTGAACTATATATATATATATATATATATATATATATATATATATATATATATATATATATATATATATGCGTGTGTGTGTGTGTGTGTGTGTGTGTGTGTGCATATGTATATGTTTACAGAATATTGAACACGACTTCTAGAAAAACATGTGGGGATATTAATAATTGTTTATCCGTTCATCTTTCGTGATGGAAAGACGTCTGGTAACACTTTGTATATTGTTTTGTAGAGAGTAATACCACAAGGAAGTAATATTCTACAAGACGAAGAAGTTATCATTATGACAAAATATTTAATACATATTTACTCATGTCCATGTTGGGTGAAGTTCGGAGGAACAAATATATTTGTATATCAAAGAGATTATATGCTAATTTGGTTGAATTTCTGCGTAAGAAGATGTACATTTCTGTAGCAAAGTGCAGACAAACAAGGTAGGAAAATTAATGAGATCATCCGTCATTTTATATTTCATATAGCATTCTTTGAAACTCCACGAAATGATTATTGTTTTTAGAGTATTCTGTTGAACAATAAATTTAATTGTAAATTTTAATTCACAGTTCGAATCTCTTTTGT
>NC_136505.1:60247358-60479858 GCF_053919585.1 Euprymna scolopes
GCTATTTTTAATGAAACATCCTTATTATTGTATACGTCAAGATTTTTGTGTTTAACAATGAATCATTTTGCTTTCATCTATGTAAGACTATAAACCCTGGTAAGATTTTAAAGCTGTATATTACAGTTATTGGCATCGTGCTGCTGTTGTCCTTGTTAAAGATGTTATATCATTAACAAACAGGACAACCAAATAAACGTACAGGATGGTGCAATCTATATATTAGTAGCTCTCTCTTTATCTCCTTCCCCCCCTCTCTCTCTCTCTCTCTACACACACACACACACACACACACATATATATATATACATATATATATAAATATATATTTTAATTCTTTATTTTTTCTATTTTCACATTTAATCTTGTATTTTTTATTTTAATATCTACGTATTTTTCTATTTTATATTTGTCTTTCCTTATATATATTCCTTATTAATCTATATATGCTCTCATATGCTGTGTCTGTACTCTATTTCTATTGTCATCATATTTCCTGCACTTCAAATAGTGTATCTTTATTTCTCTTCTAAGCCAATTTCCACCCTTTTTGTATATGCAAATATAGGCTTCTCCCCCTCTTTTACTGAGAAGAATAAGGCTTGGAAATACCATGGTCTAACAAGATGCTCTTTCTACTTTTTATTATGATGATGTAAGCAAGTTTTATCTAACTTTTAATTCTCGTTCTTTTATTTCTTCTATAGATGCATATATGTATGTGCATTTATATATATATATACATACATATATATATATATATATATATACATTTATATATATGCATATATGTATGTGGTGTATATATATATACATATATATATTAATTATGTAATCTATTTCATGTATGGTATACGATGGTATATGTGCATTTTAGTAAAGGTAAAATGGGATCGATTCGGACCAGTAGATTGGACTTAATCAGAAATTCTTCATGTTGAAATAGAAAGTTGCTCGAAAACCTGACAGTCTATGACAGGAATCCTTGTTTTCCAATCAAATAATTTTCATGCTACAACGGAGGGAATATAAAGACAAAATTACCGACTTAATAATAAAGAAGGCGATGGCGACGGGCAAGAAAATGTGAACAATATCGATCCCAATTTCTTACCAATCTATTTATACGCCTGCATGTAGCAAGTTTACACATACATTACATATTTGAAGAATACCCGTACCTGGAAAGGTAAAATTCATTTCCCAAACAGTTTTGAACTACTCTTATTTTTTTTATAAGGATTATTATTTCAGAATAATGATACGAATTAGAACTTTATATAACATCTATATTATTACGTCATTGTAACATAAACCGTTTTGTTTTAGTTTTGTTAAGGGAATACACACCTACCAATTTTTTTACTACTAATAATCAAATAATTATATTAAAAATTATAAAACGTAAAGAGCACAATACTCGTCGTCAATTAAAACAATAAACGTAAGATTTTAAAGCCATAACCAATTAAGTTAGTTTTTATTGTTTTTTTTATGCGAAGCAATGCCCACGACGGTCCAAGTTGTAAACTACTTTTATTCAAAAATACAAAAATACTTGTCCTTCAGCGATTAAAACGATAATTACAGTCCTGTCTGGATATCTATCTTTCTATCCTTACACTATCTCAATAATATCAAACTGTAACTTAGAGTGACGAGAGGGGGGAAAATAATGTGTGGTAGCATTTCAAGATAAATTTATCTCGCTAGAGGTTGAGTACAAAATAAATGCTGCTGATGTGTAGGCAATTACATTGCGAAAGTAAATAATTCTTTTCGATTTTCCCCGGGCAACGCTAGGATACGTTCCTTCCTAGTATATATATATATATATATATATATATATATATATATATATATATATATATATATATATATATATATATATATATAATGAGGGTTATTGAGAAAGTAATGCATTCTATTCTTTTTAACTAAAATAAAGTTGAAGAGCTACAAAAAATGGAGGGGTACTATTACAATAAGCGACTTCTTGTGATCTAGAATTTCTTTTTCTTTATAGTCAACACCATTTTCAATGTACTTTTTGCCAGCGATGTCGTGGTGACTGTGCATGGGCATCACTCCTCATATATATAAGACAAAATTATATATTAATTTATATGTAGAAGTTAATATTAAGTCTTATACGATAGATTCCCCCCCAAAAAAAACTTCTCGTTTATTTAGCCTCATGAGGCCAAACCATTTTACTCGACATTCGGTGTTCAGTCATGTGGGTGTAACAGAATGTAACCGGGTTATCCTGCTTTATTGGAAAAATTTTAATTACTGAGGGGTAAATATGTGACTGGATTTAGGCCAAAAGGCAAACATTCTATGAATCTCTTGATTATCAGAAAAATGTCGGCCTATTATGAATATTAGATTAAGATATTCAGGAAAATAAAGATAGGGCTCTAATGTTACGGGCATACAGGGTCTGACAGATTGAAAAACATGCACGTCCATATATTGATCGATTCATCGAAAAAAAAAGTTAGAGAAGAGAGGCGAGATGAATAATGATTGCGTATACTTAGACAAAACAATATATCGAGACTTATCAAATTGAATCGAAAGTTGCTACGTGGTTGAGTTCGAATCTCTCGACCATCAGGAATTGTCATTCTGCACTAAAGTTTACATAATCATGAAACACTAGTGTCTGTGAGTAAAAAAAGAATAATTATTTTTTCATTATAATTTTTAACCCCCATTAAGTATACTTAGGGATGGGTACTGTATGAGAAGTATTAACCAAGAGGTAGTCATCTAGCGTTTATGCAATGTTCATGATTCCCTGTTGTTCGAATACCATGGATTGTCTAATGTCCGCATCGTAATTGAGCATTTATTCTTGTTGTTAGTTCCTTTCATTTTTGTGCCAAGTGTTTAGTGGTTCGAAAGTAAGGGCTTTGCAAATGGGCTCAAATGTGGGTTTGTGGTTGAGTTTGAATCTCACGACCGGCAGGAATTGCCATGCTACAATGATGATTACGTAAGGATCAAACACTAGTATCTGGAGATATAAAAGTATGATAATTTAATTTACACACACACACACACATATATGTGTGTGTGGTGTGTGTGTGTTTGCGTGTTCTGATTTATGTTGCCTGTGAATGTTAATCCGAGAAATTTAAAGGATGAGTTCTCCGTTAAAGTGTTGTTAATCATGGCTCTTGGTGGTTGCGATTGTTTCTTGTAATTGTTAAAGGAAAGGAGTTTAGTCTTAGTAGCATTTAATTTTACTATCATTTACAGACCCATTCAACTACATTTGATTGGGAGTCGTTTTTGAAAGTTCTGCCATCGCATCATCAAATATATCCATCTCAGACACATTTTTATCTGGTAAATGATTCATAAATTCCAGGAATAATGACAGTTCAAAGACTGACTCCGGTATGTTTGTTTAGATATATCTCTATCAATGACAAATGGATTATTTTATTTTATTTTCAGTCGGCTAATTTTATTTTAACAAAACAGAGATTGGTGTTACTGCAAAAATGTATATATATATATATATATATATATATATATATATATATATATATTAAATAAATAAATAAATAAAACATTATTAAATTAGATATTTGAGTTATTTGGATAAATAGTTCCTTCCTGTCTTGCCAATCATATATATATATATATATATATATATATATATATATATATATATATATATATATATATATATCCACTTTCTGTATATATATATATATATATAACCACTGCGCCACGGGCTCCGAACGACTCTATCCACAAAACGTGGTGAGACGACAACAACTATGGATGGCAGTAATTGCTGAGAATGCAGTTAGGAGATTCGGAATTCCTATCCCGTCTCGGTTACCACCTGACGAAGGCCAGAGTAATAGTTGGCCGAAACGTCGGGAAACAACAGCTTAGAAAGATGAGGATAATAGTCCGCAATAAATAAATTAATATCCGATACAATTAGACACAATTAATCAATCGAGAACCATATCAATCTACATAAAAACATATGATAGCAATGGATATATACCTGGGAATTAAAGCAAGGAAAATGATATACTGTTGACATAGCCCTAGTTATTACATAGACCCTTGGTTCTGGATTTCATTCATATCTTTAAAATACAGAAAAACAAATTCTGTCTTTGATGCGTCATCTGAAGAAAAAAGTTTATCTCTACGAAACCGCTGTGAGAATTACATTAAATATGAAAACAGTAGTCCGAATAATTCAAATTTTCAAAACTATCAATATTCATTTGCATATTTGCGTAGCATATTTGCCAGATTATTCGAAATAAAACAAATATAATATTTGACTGATTAAAGGCTAAATTGTATTTCCCTATTCTGACGGGAAGACTAGTTCGGAAACTGGGATTCGAAATGGTAGGGCCATAGAAGAGCAGTCTTATTTTATCAGTTCTGTCGAGATTCCCCGACAGAGTGTCGCATGCGATCAGCCAAAAAAAAACTCCTTCTCAAAAAGCAGGAAAGTAAGAACCGAGATGATAGGCCTACTATAACTTTACAGGACCATACCTTAGTCTGATAGAGAACAAGGCCACACCAGCAGAGAGATGACCATTACTAAGTGGTTAAAGAGACGGGCTGGTAACCTCGAAACATTTTATCTCTATTACTCGATGTTTTCTTTGCAAAAAATTTAACTAGAAAGTAATGGTAAAAACGTTGTCAATCATTTGATTTACATGCAATGAATGAATAGTGATTAAAAAGAAGAAGAATCTGTCAGTCTGGCTTATAGATTAAATAGCCGCCCCGATTTAAAAAAAAAAGAACTGCCAATTATGACAAAGTTAAGAGCCATATTATCAGAAACAAATTGAAGTCTTAATGTCCGGCAAACTAGTTGGTCCGTTCGAGATTCTAACATGTTTATTTATTTTACGACAAATCCAACTGAAACGTATTAATTGATATCACGTAACCTTTTACATGCTTAATGACAAATGTAAGTGACGGCGGTTATTTTTTATGGTTTATGGTGACATAATCGGTTTTGCTGGTAAGATTTTGAACATTATTAGCTTTTAAGCTCACTTTAGTTAACAAAGGGAAATGTTCTTCGTGTAATTAGTTCGTAACCTATTCACTTAAAATTTTCGACGAGGTACTTGTCCGTCAGAAACGCTAAAATTTTGTTTTTAGAAGTTGTGTAGATTTTTTTTTAAACATCGAATGGACAGGGAGTGTTAATGACCAGACACTTCCAGAACAGTAATCGCTAAAGTGGTGGATATATATATATATATATATATATATATATATATATATATATATATATATATATATATATGTGTGTGTGTGTGTGTATATATATATATAATTACTTTTTTTACTATAATAATTAAATACCTACAGACACTAGTGTTTCATCCTTTCGGGAATCCTCAGTGCAGGGTGTCACGATTAACACCAGTCGACGGATTCGAACTCGGCAACACGAGCCATCTCTGGTTCGATTAGCAAAGACCGTATCCATTCGGTAACCATCAACCGCGTGAAATAAGGTTGAATTTAAGCATTTTAATTTTAAATGTTCTTTACGTCAATCAGACAGTGATCTAATCGCTATACGATGATCTATGTATAAGCGCTAAATTGACCGACAAATTCAACTGAAAGATGTGTATTTATACAAATATTATATGTGCATCCATGCGTCAGTATTACCTCTTTACAGAGCGCCTAAATCGGCACGCCGAAAATCATGATCTAGACCAAATCCAAACAGAAGCCCTCTATATCTACACTTGTTCGTATGTAAGTTCTCTGTAAAAAGACACTATTTAAACATGTATTAATATATATATATATATATATATATATATATATATATATATATATATATATATATAACCAATAATGTTTGCATAAATGAATACAGTATGTATATACTCTGCTTATTCATCTTTAATATACGCAGGAGTTTCCGTGGATTGACACCTAGGAAACTAACCTCTACAATCATTATATATATATATATATATATATATATATATATATATATATATATATATGTGTGTGTGTGTGTGTGTGTGTGTATGTGTGTGTGTGTGTGCGTATATATATATATATATATATATATATATATATATTATGAATGTAAAGTTGTGTGAGGGAGCGGAAATAACAATACTCAGGACGTATAATAAAAATAAAACATAGTATTACAGGAACACACGTTACTCTGTTACTGCTATTCATCAGCCTTACTGACTGTAATAAAATATAAAATGACAATTAGAGGGAAAGTAGTCGTGCGTTTACAGCTAAGCTACGTGTTCACATTAAAATATGCGTTTATTTTATCGCTTACATATATTTAATTATTTGATATTTTTGTTGGCGAATATATATAAATACATATATATTATAACGTAAAATATATAGGTATATTTGATAATGTATTATATATATATATATAAAATATATATACATATATATATATAGATATAGATGTATTAATATTTATATTTCAACTAGGTTTTTAGTGTAGTTTTCGTGTAGAAATACAGCTGCAATTAGACATATTATTATTGTTAACCTTGGCAAATGAAGATTGTCACAAATTTATTTTAATTTTATCATGCTTCGATCACATATATCTTGCCATTCAGTCTTTTTCTGCCTGGTGTGCTAATTTTTATGAGCACTAAGCATGGATTTTTAAAGAGAATTTAGTGTTTCGTGCATTTCGAGCATTATTTGTATAACGTGAAAAGTTGTGTGATTGAGGTTGACTGTAACAATTGTACGCATATAAATTAAAAATTGTCATTTTTATGAATTTGTGTAAAGTATTTCCTTACATTAGCTGAATTTTACAAATTATATCTATAATATAAACTGAACGTCTGTGTGTGTGTGTGTGTGTGTCTGGTCACGAATAGGCTCCTATATGGTTGACTATTTAAAAAAAAAACTGATTACATATAATGATAGAAGATGTATCGAGGATCAGGAATGCATACGTTTGATCTGGCAGAACGGTGGTTCATAAAAATTTTGAGGTCTGCGTTCGCGCTTGGCCCCCCAAAGTATGAAAATAAAAAATGAAAAAAAAACAACGTTTACAAGGGTTTTTGATATAGATGTACATGAGAATACTTTGATAAGTATGTTTCAACTTAAATAGGGATGGTATAATAAAATTGTGGGGTGTGCGTTCGCGCATGTACTACATGGAAATATGGCACACACTTTAACAAAGACTTTTCATATCTATTTGCGTAAATATACTTTGATAATTATGTTTCAGTTTGAAGAAATATGGTATAATAAAATTATTGGGTGTTCGTTCGCTGACCTCCATAGAATAGAAATGTGTCCACAATAACACCTTGACTTTAACCTTAATTCACGTTAGCTTTTATTTTTCTTTTTTAGAGTTGAATCATATTGTGTCGAATAAATTCACCTCATGAATTCACGTTCAAGTGAAAGCCTCCCCCCAAAAAAAAATCGGAACTTTAGACAATTCTTGACACAGATTTTGCATAACTCTTTTTTTTCTTTCTCCACTTGCATGTGGCACTCTTTCGAAAATAGATAAATAGATAAATAATAAAAAATAAGAACCTTACTTTAAATAGATAAATGATAAAAAATAATAAGGTTCCTTATCATCGTGTCAAAAACGGACAAATCCTGCTCACATGATTACGTGTCTTTTTAAAAACATTTACATGTCCTTTTTATTTTTATTTATATATCTGTTTAAGATTTTTTGTCAGTGTACTAGAAGGAATTCAGTTGATTACAACCCTTTCTGCGTGTTCTTTACATTACAATAGTACAACCTTAAATCCGACGGCGCAATACTACACCGTTCAATACTGTAAAACTGAAACGAAGCTGTTCTGCTTACAAAGGGCACCATTTTCCTCTTATTCATATTTATATAGATTCTTTGCTTTCAAAAAACTAAAGTAATTACTTGTTTACTTTTTAAATATCCCATTTTGCTGTTTCGGATTATTTTACTAAAGTAAGTAAAACTTCATTATTTTTCCAAACTGTTTTTGTTTCTTTGTTTTTCGATATTTCGTCGATATTATTTAGTAAGAGCGTTTAGTAGAAAAGCCGACAAACGACTGACTACCACAAAAAATAAATATACTAGAAATAAATATTACCATAGTTAATAAACGTTCAGTTCGTGTTTTCGTTTGTTTTAAAATAGTTTTAATGCTCTTTACTTGAAATATTTCAGCGAACCGAAATTAAAACGAAATTTGAGGCGATAACTACTTAAATTAATTTTTATAAAAACTACACATGCCATAATCGAATATTCCTCAAGCACAAAATAACGGAAAACATTAAAATATGTTTATACATTTTCATTACGTTGACGGAACTCTCTTAAATTGTTAACACAGAGGCTCTCCATTTCCAAGTCGCTGCCATTTTAATTTTTTTTAAAACCCGGTTCGTGAATTAAAAAAAAACATTATTTTTTTGCAAACTACTTAAAAATACAAACCAATGAACTTTTCTACCATAAAAGTAATTTTTATTTACTATGGTAACATTTATTTATTGTATTTATATTATTATATATATAACATTTTCTCTTTGTAAGGAAACATCATTTTGTTGGTCACTCTTGGCTACGAATGGAAACCAAGTTGATATAAAAAATACATTTTCGCGAAAATTATCTTTACTTTCATCATATTTTGCTTAGGGTAAAATTTTTGAGTATCAAAACCTATCTCATTATAAGCCCCTCCTTTTCATAACCTACCATACTTTCATCAATCACAGTCCATTTTCTGTAGGCTATTTTTGCACCCAGTCAACGACTGGTACTTCTGCTTGTATATATATATATATATATATATATATATATATATATATATATATATGAATATATATATATATATTTATATATAGTCATCCACATACAGTACTGTTTCGCAGCTCATCAGTGCGGCTAGACAAGCAACTACCTCAAGCCAGGATTGAAACCCGACCGTTTGTACGGCAGTCAAGGCTCCTAACCATTACGCTATTGGCGGCTGCTGAACGAGTAGTGAGTTTAACGATGTTTTGACATCGTCCGAAATACCTCCGCTCGATTTGTTTACACAAAGAGCGTCGCTTATATGCTAATGGTAATTCGTTTTTCACTTCTCAATATGCTCAACTCAAGGTGAGGAGCATTATAGTCATCCACATACAGTACTGTTTCGCTATATATATATATATATATATATATATATATATATATATATATATATATAGAGAGAGAGAGAGAGAGAGTAAGGGAGAGTGTGTGAATGAGACATGTTTCAATAAACTTCCTGACTTTCATCGTATGGTCACTTTTATCGATAATACGCACATAAACTCCAGTTCCCTTCAGTTGCAGTGCACTGGTTGTACAATTCCAACAACTGGAATGTCCCTATAGAAGTCATCTTTATGTGAGCGTGTCAATGACCTTTGTCTTAGACTCTTTCATTTCCTCAGTTGTCTCCTAACGAAAACCTCGAAGGTTTTACTTGAGCTTAGAAAATAACCAAGACTCACAGGGAAGAAGGTCTGGACAACAAGGAGGGTGAGGAACTGTCGATACCTATCTTAATCAAATAGTATGTGACGAGAATGGATTTGTGGACCGGCGCATTGCCATGGTGGAAATGCTATTTATCTGATTTTAAGCTTGATGACCTCTTCCGATGGAATCCCTTCCTGAATCCCCTAAAACATCAACATAATATTCCTTGTTGACTGTCTGTCGAATTGGAACCCAGTGCGTGCAGATCATATCTATTCTGCCAAAAAAGGGATCATCATAAGTTGCTGCATGGATTTGGTATGTCTGGCTTCTTAAGTTTGAGAGAGCCAGCATGCTTTCACTGGGAATGCTGTCTCTTGGTCTCTATATCATAGCAGCTTGTGTCGCAGGGCGCCAGAGCATCATGAACTAAAGTATCTATACTGATCAGCTCGACCATCTATTTGCTGTAATTATAATGACTTTCTTTCTGATCTTCTCTCAGCACCCTTGTGACAAACGTCGCGCAAATCTTCCGCATTTTCAGTTCTTTGCGAATAATTGTGTGTACAGTTCCAACACTGGTATTAAACTGTGCAATTATTGTCTCTATAGACTAACGACTGTCCTTATCCATGAAATAGTTTATTTGGCCAATCAACTATGATGTTCTGACTTTTTTACTCCCTCCACTCCTCTTATGATCCCTCACAGATGCACTGCCTTCTTTAAATCTTTTATACCACTCTAAACCTGATGCTTGATTCATACAATACGGTTCAATGCAGTTTAGAGCATTCCATACGTTTCTGTGGTATTTTCCAAGTTCAAAACAGAATTTTATTGCCTATCGTTCTTCTAAAGTCTCATCACATCCAGTTGCATTTTTGAAATTCACCAGCTGTGACAATCTGGTTTTAGTAGGGTGTATTCTAGTTCCTGCTGCAGCAGTTCATTTAAACCTGATATCATAAAAAGTTGGTCAGTTATTTTATAAGATGTGTAGAAACAGCATATTGAATTTTCAAGTGTCTACGACAGATTTAAATGCTTGTACAAAATCGTCTGAAAACTTATTGAAGATGATTCGTATTTGTTTGAAAACAGCCACACGCAAAAGCATACATGAATACACACACACACACACACACACACACACACATATATATACACACACATATATATGCTATATATATATACATATATATAAAGAGAGAGAGGGAGAGAATCAAAGAGAGATAGAGAGATACAGAGAGAGTCAGAGAGAGAAGGTGAGAGAGAGAGAGAGAGAGAGAGAGAGAGAGAGAGAGAGAGAGAGAGAGAGAGAGAGAGAACAAATCAGTTTTTTCATCGTTGGGCATTTAATATTATATTGATTTCCAGTAAACACTGATTGAAGTTACGAAACGATAACGTTTTGAAGATTTTCTGTTTCTTCGCACGCATGTTCCCCACGTCCCTTTCAAGCACACTTTCTTACTCTCAGTCACACATATACAGGCACCTTGCTCTGATTTTCATCTAGTTATCATATGCAAACTTATCAATACAATTTAACTCCCATGTCTTTATTGATTATTTTCACACACACACACACATATACATACGTATATATATATATATATATATATATATATATATAGATAGATAGATAGATAGATAGATAGATATATAGATAGATAGATAGATAGATAGATAGATAGATAGATAAATTGATAGGTAGATAGATATATGCTATAAACGTGCAATTTAGTCATCATCTCTTTTATATGCTGAATAATTATGCTCGTGTGTGTACCTGGCTATATATATATATATATATATATATATATATATATATATATATATATATATATACTAGCAAAAGTACCCGTCGTTGACTGGGTTCAAAAACAGCCTACAGAAAATGGATTCTGATTAATGAAAGTATGATAGTTTATGAAAAGGAAGGCTTATAAAGAGATAGCTTCGAATTTGGGGTTATCAAAACCAAAGCAAAATATGATGAAAGTAAAAATAAAATAGATAATCCCCATAATTTCTTATAACATACCTGTTCACACTGAAACACTTATCACAATATTCTGTGGATCTATATTAAAAAAATCTTGTTAAACTTTGTGACATATTTGCATTCTATGGAGGTCAGGCGCGAACGAACACCCCATAATTTTATTATACCATATTTCTTCAAACTGAAGCATAATTATCAAAGAATACTTACGCAGATAGATATGAAAAGTCTTTATTAAAGTTTGTGCCTATTTCCATTCTTTGGAGGTCAGGCGCGAACACAGACACCACAATTATACCATCACTATTTAAGCTAAAACATACGTATCATAGTATTATTACGTACATCTATATCAAAAACACTTGGAAACGTTTTTTTTTTATTTTTTTTTTATTTCCATAGTTTGTGGACCAGGCGAGTACGCAGACCCCACAATTTACATGAATAAGCATTATGCCAGATCAAACATACCCATTCCTGTGTCTCGATACATCTATCATTATATTTTATCAGTTTTCTATAATAGTCAACCACATAGGAGCCTATTCGTGACCAGACACACACACAGACGTTCAGCTGTATATATATATATATATATATATATATATATATATATATGTATATATATATATGTGTGTGTGTGTGTGTGTGTGTGTTTCTTAGGAAATATGTATGCGCCAATTTATCCTTTTTATACACAATGTATAATTGCGGTCTACGAAAACAGTGTACGAAAACTTTACCTAAATTTTTTTTAAAGATTTCCATGCAATGATTATGCATGATTTTTGTAAGTGAGGAAAGACTTTATTTTAATTCATCTGCATTCATATAAGTATATCTTGATGCATATAATATATATGCATGATGTGATGATTGCAACGTCTTGTAAGACGAGTTCCACTCCCTCAGACACTTAAAGTCCATGAGCCCCAAAATGACGCCCATCGTCACAGGACCATTTATATAGACAAATACCTGAGGGAGTATCTGTACACAGATGATGTTACAGAGTCTTATCTTTGTACAACAGTTAAGTCTCTCTCTCTCTCTCTCTCTCGGTTCAAAATGTTGAGATCCAGCAACAAGAAAGAGCAAGATAGCCAGCAACAAGTTAACTGCAAACCAGCTTAATGCACGTACTGGTCTCCCGCCTTATGTTTTTTTTTAATTCAGAGATTTCCTTCTCCTAGAAAGGTTGCATTCATCACGGCTTACAGGAGCCCTGTTCACACTAACACACACACACACGTACACACAAACACGTACAGTGCTAGTTGGCTGTTGACCTCAAAAAGGGTTCATTCGCCCTTTGAAACGTCTTGTTTTTAATGCTTCAGGGAGAGTAGCCACCCTCCTCACCAAACATGTCTCGTGGGGGAACCAATTTAGTCGCCGGTGACCCGACCATGAGGCAGGTAGTACTGGGTCACATGGTACCAGTAGTATATGACATGACCTGACTACAATATATACATATATATACATACGTATCTACACATACATATATATATATATACATACATATATACATATATATATAGACATACATATATATATATATACATACAATTATATATATACATACATATATATATATGTATGTATATATATGTATGTATATATATGTATGTATATATATACATATATATATATATATATATATATATATATACTAGCTGTACCCTGCCACGCGTTGCTGTGGCTTAATTTTGTGTAATTGAAAATTCTAATAAAAAGAGAAAATGCATGTTTCTTATATTCTTAGTACAACAATCCACTCCAAAAAGTAAAAAAAAGGCGAAAATGAAAAAAAATATGGTACTCTTGCAGAATTGGATTCGGATCATCGGGAGTTACCATCAATCATGGCTTGGGCTCGACCAACATTCAGTGGATTAAGCCGAAAGTTGCTAAACCATTGAAACGCTAAATTGTTTTCTTTTTTGTTGTATTAAAAAATGTGAGTTTTTAATTAATATTTGGGTAAGGGGGGGGGGGTTACTATACACAGATTCGAAAAAGTTGTTCAAAAACGAATAAATAAAAACAAGGGTAAGGTAAATTACGTTTCTATCTAACTGGATAATTTTTTAGTGTTTTTATTTAATGTAAAATGTTTAATCGGCTCAAAAACGCAGTGTTTATATATGTATTTGAAAAAGACGAATGGTCGCGGACTCTGTTGAATACGTTAAGTTTGGGAAAATCAGTTAAAAACTATACAAAGCAATGTCAGACACCTACTGATTATATGTTATTGTGACATAGGCTGACATATTCGGTGGGTTTCTGATAGTATTTTTTTTAGTTTTTTAGTTTTAAAGCATTTTCTCAAACTTAACATCATCAACAGTGTCCATCACCGTTTGTATTTTTCAAATTTCCAAGTTTAATTAAAGTTTTATGATATGTTTTTTTATTCAATTGTAAGGTTAAAGTACAGAATAGATACAAAACACCCTCTCCTCCCCATGTTAAGAATGTCTTTTTAAATAATAGCTTTATTGTTTCAGCACGGATCACTCTCTACATGAGTACCTAATATTTTTTCAGCCATTCTTTCCATAGAGAGGGGATGGTGTTTTGTAACTATTCTGTGCTTTTTTAACTAACAGTTTATTATTAAAAAAAGATATTGTGAAATTATAAAAAATAAAAAGATATTATGAAAGTTAAATTTAACTTGAAAAAAACAAACAAAAAAACCATGTGAACGGCACGTTCAACATTGTAGCCGGACCTTATTTGGCAATAAGGTCACGTGAGTCGATTAATGATCCGCGATCGTATTTCCAAGCTTAATTAAAGGTTTATGTTTTTTTTTGTATTTTTTTTTAGATTAGGTCCACCTCCACAACTTTCTTTTAAATGAAGACTTTTAAAGGTTTCCGACTATGCTGAATACAGAAATCGCATTGAAAATTTGCAGAAATAAGTAGTTATCGAGATATAGATAGTTGTTTTATGCATTGTATTATTTGGCGGCCATCTTTGTTACGCGCATAGATTTGCTTATGACGCGCGCAAGCGTGTAAAAAAGACGGCTGCCAGAGATTACAATGCATTATACAAATTTTTAATATCTCGATAACTACTTATTTCTGCAAAATTTCAATGCGATTTCCGTATTCAGCATAGTCGAAAACCTACAAAAGTCGTCATTTAAAAGAAAATTGTGGAGGTAGACCTAATCTAAAAATTTACCGTTTTTTTTTATTCAATTGTAAGGGTAAAGTACAGAATAGGTACAAAAAACCTTCTTCTCCCAATGTTAAGAATGACTTTTTAAATAATAACGTTATTGTTTCAGCACGGATCAATAAGTGCACGAGTACCCAATTTCTTTAATAAAGAAAAAGCATTCATATTTTCTTATGTAAAAACAACTTCTGTAAAAAAAAAAGAAAAACGTGTACTTTCAATTTTTGCTAAAGGTTTTCTTGAAAAAACAAAACAAAAAAGTACTGTAAAAAAGCAAAGAACAAAACATTAATCGGTATTCATGCAGAGAGTGATCCGTGCTGAAATAATAACGTTATTATTTAAAAGGCCATTCTTAACATGGGGACGGGGTTTGTACTTATTCTGTACTTTAACATTACAATTGATAAAAAACATATCATAAAACTTTAATTAAACGTGGAAATGCGATTTAAAAAATAGACAGATCACTCTCTGTATTAGCACCGAAAGTACAGCATAGTTAGAAAACATCCTCCCTCCCCATGTTAAGAATGGCTTTCAAAATAATGTTAATGATTCACTACTGTTCCTTGTCTGCTTAAGTTTAACTTTTGTTTATTAAATTGTTAGGTGAAAGTCCAGAATAGTTACAAAACACCCCTATCCCCATGTTAAGAATGGCTTTCTAAATAATAACGTCATTATTTCAGCGGGGTAGCTTCTCTGCATAAGTACCATGTTTTGTTTTTAAATTGTTAGGTGAAAGGACAGAATAGTTACAAAATACCATCCCCATGTTAAGAATGTCTTTCTAAATAACATTATTTCAGCACTGTATTTTCTGTGCATACGTACTATCTATTTTTGTTTATTAAATTGTTAGGTGAAAGTATAGAATAGATGCAAAACTCCCTCCCCATGTTAAGAATAGCTTTCTAAATAACGGTATTATTTCAGCACGGTACCTTCTCTGCATAAGTAATATCTTTTGTTGGTTATCTTGACGCTGTGCACTTCTTTATTTACATTGGAATTGACGTCACACAAATCTTATAATACGGATGGCTACAATTGTAAAAATATTTTTTTTTATTTTTCTTTCATTTTGAGCTCCTTTTTTCTCCCGTTTGTTTTTTTTTTCTACAATTAATAAACCAGTTTACAAGTAAAAAATAATTTATTTTAGCGAATTTAGTTTTTTTTCTTTCCCATTTGTTATATTGGTATTTGA
Source organism: Euprymna scolopes (assembly GCF_053919585.1). Taxonomy (NCBI): domain Eukaryota; kingdom Metazoa; phylum Mollusca; class Cephalopoda; order Sepiida; family Sepiolidae; genus Euprymna; species Euprymna scolopes. The sequence goes on from NC_136505.1 coordinate 60,263,331, forward strand.
GCGGAGAATCTAACATTTCTTTTCATTTTGAGAATTTGTTTTAGTTTTTAATTACTAACACAGCGGAGAATTTAACTTCCCCCCCATGTCTTATTTTGAGCGGAGAATTTATTTTATTTTCATTTTGAGCTCTTTTTAAGATCCGACGTTACCTTTTATAGGTACTCGTGACCACAAAGTGGGTGAGTATTTTACGTTAAATTATTATGGAAAAGTGATCCTTCACTTTTTAAAACTAACATTTCTTCATATCTTGGAAACTACTCGTTTGCCGTAATTTTAAACGACCCCGAAAACCTTTAAGAGTGGTAATTTTAAAGGAATTTTCAAGAGCGGAGTAATTCTTCATATTTACCTCTTTTTTAATTGAATTGTTATGTGGAAGTACAGAATAGTTACAATACACCTTCCCTTCCCCATGTTAAATAATAGGTTTCTAAATAATAGCGTTAAAAAATAGCTCGGGTCGTAAAGTGCAGGAGTACCTATAAAAGGTAACGTCGGATCGGAAAAAGAGCTCAAAATGAAAATAAAATAAATTCTCCGCTCAAAATAAGAAATGGGGGAGTTAAATTCTCCGCTGTGTTAGTAATTAAAAACTAAAACAAATTCTCAAAATGAAAAGAAATGTTAGATTCTCCGCTCAAATACCAATATAACAAATGGGAGAGAAAAATAAAACAAATTATTTTTACAATTGTAGCCATCCGTATTATAAGATTTGTGTGACGTCACTTCCAATGTAAATAAAGAAGGGCACAGCGTCAGGATAACCCTTTTGCTTATTAAATTGTTAGGTGAAAATATAAAATAGTTACAGAACACTCTCCCTTTCCCATGTTAAGAATAGCTTTCTTAATAGCGTTATTTCAGCACGGTACCTTCTCTGCATAAGTACCATGTTTTGTTTATTAAATTGTTAGTTGGAAGTATAGAACAGTAACAAAACGTCCTCCCCATGTTAAGAATGGCTTTCTAAATAACGTTATTATTCTATTATTATATTATTATGGTACTTTCTCTGCATAAGTACCATGTTTTGTTTATTAAATTGTTAGGTGAAAGTACAGTACTCATGCAGAGAGTGATCCGTGTTGAAATAATAACGTTATTATTTAAAAAGCCATTCTTAACATGGGGAGAGGAGGGTGTTTTGTACCTAATCTATATTTTAACCTTACAATTGAATAAAAAACATATAATAAAACTTTAATCAAACCTGGAAATACGATTTAAAAAATAGCGCGGACCACTCTTTGCATTAGCACTACCAACCAATCTTATATCGAAAAAAAAAACAAAAACAAAAGAAAACTAAAAAAGCAAGCGACAAACTTCTTTTTTGCCTTATATAATAAAGAAAAAATGTTTAAATTAAAAAATTTGGAAGATAAACAAATGAATTATGTTTTTTGGGGTTTTTTTTTACTTATCGACTAAACAGAAAATGAAATCTACTTCCTCTCGTCAATTCGTGGCTGTGGAATGAATCGAACCGGAAGTTCAGTTATATCAACAGAACAGTTTCGCACTAACGGTTACGAAAATATATTTAGTTTATTTTATATTTTAATAATTCGCGAGGAAAATTTATTTTAATAACATAAAAACATCCCTCGACTCTAAAGATGGGTTGTCTGAAAATTTCAAATAAATTGGTAACGTAGAAATATGGTTTTATTCACTTGTAACGAACCAAATTTACATATATATATATATATGTATATATATATATATATATATATATATATATATATATATATGTATGTGTGTGTATGTCAACGTTGTCCCGTCGAAAAAATACGCGTGAATATGATAGTAACTCTTACCCTGACGAAAAGACGGGCCAGCATACATCATACAACAGTTGTCGCCGATATTAAATTAAAGTTTGCCTTTTCTTAGATGGATACCTTAAACGATTGATGGGAACCATCGTTCCCGTCACTATTATACTCTCAGACGTCGAGATTAACAGTAATAAAAAAATACTCGTCCGCACAATTATTCTATTACATTTCGTATTTTTATTTATGTACGTTCTTTTCATGAGGTAAGACGCAGGTTTAAGTTTTGGTTTGATAAAAGTTTTTCCGTAGCAAGTATTTTTACCAGCTAAAAAACGAATTTTAATTTGTTCAACAAGTCACAATTCTCTAAACTGTTTAAAGTATGCAATAAAGCGATTGTTTTTTTATTGGGGGGGGGGTCTTCACATTTTTAACTCCAATTTCCTACGCTTATTTTTTTCAATTTCAACCTTTGCGACGCGCACCTTCAAATAATAACCTCCATTACACTGGATTTCTTCTTTAAATACGGTTTGTTAATTTTATTTCAATGAAGAAGTCTGAATGAACTCTCCGCATGAACTGTTTTCCATATTTACATTTTTATGTTTTTTAAGTTTTGTTACTAGAAATCATAAAACTTTTAGTTTCATCCTATGCAATAACCAGCAAATGCATTTTGCATAAAGGGTATTTAGACGTGGGGCAAGCTTTTTCAGCAGTCTTTAGGCGAAAATTTGGCTTTGCAGACTCTATCAAACTCCCTCACCAATTTTGGGTCTAAACACTTGGAATTTTAGATTTCCTGGACATGAGTCAAACTTTTATATATATATATATATATATGTATATATATATACATATTCACATAAAGTTATGAACAGTACATATGACCCGTGCAAAGTTGGGCTGAACTGCTAGTAATATATATATATATATATATATATATATATATATATATATATATATATATATACATATACATATATATACATATACATACATATATATACATACATATATACATATATATACACACACATATATACATATAGCAAAAAGTGTTGTTTTCATTCCTTCACCTGAAATTTTCAAGTAATTGAACATAAACCTTTCCGTAAAGGTTGCTTCCACAATTAAATTTGTGGACAGGAAAAATTATAGCAAAGGCTAATATAGGGATAAAATAAATGGTGATGGTAAAAATGAGGGGAGAAAACAACAGAAGATTAACTACGTTGTTTAAACATCTATATAAAATTAGATTTAGAAGTGATTCATCATTGTACCCACTTTTGTGACTCTCTATGCTCTACCTAGGAATAATATGAATTTAACAAATTTAGCAGATGATAACGGTCATAATAGCAGTGGGTTGAATATTATTTAATTATATACAGAGAGAGAGAGAGAGAGAGAGAGAGAAAGATAGAGAGAGAGAGAGTAATGTAGCAGTCAATATATTTATAAAGACATTGGATATATACATTGCGAGCGCAGATTCCAGGGCCTAAATTTAGAACTTGGTTATATTACCTATAAGATCGAATCTTGGAATGGATGCTAATCTATCCGCATTGAACCAAAATGAAACAGTGAACCATCCTGTCAGTAAATGACTGCATATATATATATATATATATATATATATATATATATATATATATATATATATATATATATATATATATATATATAGTAATAACCCCCTTTTTTTCAATTTATTTAAAAAGAAACTAGTACATGTTATATATGTGTCGTGGAATTGCATTCATCTACCAAAAATCTAATTTGCATCTTCTTTTATAACATTCATTTTAATTAATTTATTAGTAGTTTCTCTCCGTTTTTTTATGGGATGATCATCTATAGTTAACTATTACGTGTAATTATATTCATGCAGAATTTCTACATCATTAATACTTGTGTAATATTTGCTTAAAAAAGGTTATAGTAAACACAAACTTCTTTTTATATATATTTATGTATGGGTATATACGTTTGTTTAAAAATAAATTCCTACCAAACACGTCTGTCAATGTTTGGTCTACATACATGAAATTTAATATATAGGGTATTCGAAACTTTATATTTTGGGTTTACCCGGGGAAAATCGGTGCACAAAGGTGAAAATTAAAGAAATGAAATTTGCAAGGTTACGGTCGAACGACTACATTACGAATATGCATGCGTAACGTAATAGCTGTTGGTATTTATTTTTAGCCTTAGAGCAAAAATGTGTCCATAGCTCAGGCATTAATGTCTACCGAAAAAATAAATCGTAAACTATACGTTTTAGTTTCGATTCTCGGTGGTGGCGAACGGGTCATTATTTTACTGTTTAATTCATTACTATTTATGTATCCATTGATCTATCTGTCCATCTGCCACTTTCTACATAAATATTTATTATCTCTGGTTCTATCTTATCACATGTTTAATAGTATATATTGTCTTACACGTACACGTTTTAATAAGCCCGAACGTGCCCTGCAGTGGATCACCTACTTTCAATTAAATGTTGGCAATATTTTAAGTTTACTTTTAGCATAATTAGTAAAACGAAATACTTCAAACCCAGCATAAAATAACAGATAATTTTTGTCATTTGTTAATGGACCTTTCGTAAAAGTCCTGATGAAAGAGTACACTTTACGCTTGATCAAGAAATGATACAATGTCGTATCTTAAAGAATTATGGGAATTACATGAAAAATTGCATATTTATACAAATAGCAAAGAGCAGTTTATTTTGTCTACTTTAAGTTAATCATTTGTTTTCATAATTAATTTTTATCATCCATATATTAGGATAAAAGGTATTTTATATCTATTCACTTTAGAAAAAAACCCAAAAAAACTTGATGCCTGAATAAATGTGTTCTACAAGATAGGTTTTAAGATGGTTTTGACAATAACAATGCAGAATTAGAACAGTAGTTTCAATCATAAAATTATTATGAATTATCAAGCCTTATTTTCAAAATTAAGCAAGATAACATTTATTATTCTAAATAAAAGGAACCTGTAATTTTCAGAAGCAGACTTAATATTATTCACATGTGTTCTTATGACACATCGTGGGTCTTCAAATTTTCAATAATAATGCCCGTTTTCTGTATCGTCTGTTTTCACAACAGAATATCTTAACGGTGTCACATAAAACATAAATATATGACACATGAGAGGTAATTTTTAATAAAATATAAATAATTGCTGAACGTATATCTTTTCAAATTTATTTTGTTCATACAGAGGTCATTGTAAGTTAAATCGTCCTTACACCTTTTTCTGGGAGAGAAACAATTTATTCTCCAATATATATATATATATATATATATATATATATATATATATATATATATATATATATATATATATATATATACATGGAATACTCACGTTGACATACCTGTTCCAGCACGATCATTGACATTAAGCAACGTTGAACCTGGTCAGTATTAAATGGTTGATCATTTGGAACACCAGGATCTTATCCCGGTATTGTTTCCAGTCTTCATGGACTTCTCCTTGCCACTGGACTTAAACAGTGCCGATTCCGGAAAGGTGTGGTTGGCGATTGCTCAACTCTTACCCCACAATTATACGCTCAGCTGCCCCTACATCCCTTGTCTTTCGAGACTGTACGGAGGCATCGAGAATATATATATATATATATATATATATATATATATATATATATATATATATATAATTGAACGTGTTTGTATGTCTGCGTGTGTCTGTGTACATTTTCCTACGCAATAACTCTGTCAATTTTTAGTCTACAGACTCGAAATTTGATATACAGGGTACTGGGATTTGGGAAAATCGATACGATCCGTTTTTGGCCAGAAATTTGGCTGTTAAGGGGTCAAAGTTCAACATTTTTACCTTTGAGAACTCTACCAAACTGCTCCGACAATTTTGGGTCTACGCACTTGAAATTTTAGATATAGATTCCTTGGACATGGATCTAACTTAATAACTTGATTTAAGCCCAAAACAATAAATTTTAAGAAGTCATAATAAGGGTCAAAGTTTTAAAAAAATTGACCTCTGCAGTCTCTTCCAAATTACTCTGCTCTAAATATTTGAAATTTTACATAAAGGGTATTCAGAGATAGGGCTAGCTTTTTCATCAGTTTGGGTCGAAAATTTTTAGTTACCAATATATAAATGTATGTATGTGTGTTTGGATATCTGCCTTAAACTTTCAATAGAAGCGACGGATTTTACCTTTCGTACGACAAATATCGAACAATTGGCTAAAAACATTAATATCTTCCCCTTCAACTAGGCACTTTTCTACAGGGGGGGGTCACATTTTTCGCCGATATTTTGGAAAGTTATCTTCTCCTTTAGATTGTCTAGCCTTAATTTTAAAAAATATCCCTTCCGGTTTGGCGGTGGTCGTAACAGAATAAAGGTTAGTTTTACCCCGTTCTTTTCCTCCTTTGCGGTACGGGTTCGAGCTTGCCTTCCTACTACTACTTTGTTTTTTGTTTTGCTTAACATACACATCCAAACACCCGGGGAATGCCGGGCTGAAATGCCAGTATATATATATATATATATATATATATATATATATATATATATATATATAGAATAAAGAAAATAATCTTTATATAATGTTATGGTTTAATACACCATGCATTTCTTTTTAATTTAACAGAATATATTTTAAAACATATGCATTATTAACGAAAATACTAATTTCATGCATGCATATATATATATATATATATATATATATATATATATATGCATGAAACTCGTATTTTCGTTAATAATGCATATGTTTTAAAATATATTCCGTTAAATTAAAAAAAAATGCAAGGTATATTAAACCATAACATTATATAAAGATTATTTTCTTTATTCTATTTATTTTTTTTTACTCTTCCCATTTTCTTTGAATTCAGAAGATGTTGTAAACAAAGTCGTTTAATTAATTTCTTTCAATATTATCGCTTGCTTCTGTCTATCAATTTTTTTTTAGTTCACCAAATGTCTTTTCGTCTCTTTTCCAAAAATAAAGATATTCTTTGGCGAACTGAGTCGGCTATGTTTGAAAGAATCGAAACATGCAGCTCGTATGTCTGCCGTGAGTTTTTTTTTTTTTTTTTTTTTTTTTGGTTTGGGCGGAAAATCTAACAAATGAAAATTAAAGAAAATAATCAAGCACTTGTGTTCAATCGCAGACCGCGCACAAAATTGAGTAATTAAATCCCGCCGGACTCGTAATTACATTAAGTCCACAAGTGGTTAATAATAAAAGAAGAGGAAGAAGAAAACGTCGACAAAGTAGACCACACGGAAGAAGACAAATGAACACGTGGGGGAGATGGAGAAAAAAAAGGAAGATAGAGATAAAAAAGGAGGATAAAGATACAGAAGAAAAATAATGATGATACTACTATTTCTATTATTACTACTTCTACTGCGATTACTATAACCACTATATCTAATGATAATAAAAATAAAAACAAGAATAAGAAGAAAGAGAAGTAGTAGTAGAAGAAGAAGAAGAAGAAGAAGAAGAAGAAAAGAAATGTAAACGAAGGAGACGGCGTCGAAGAAAGAGAACGAAGAAGTGAAGGATAAAGAAAGCGAACATGGTGAAGGAATGGGGAAAAAGGGTAAAAAAGAAGAAGTAGAAGAAGAAAAAGAAGTAGAAGAAAAAGAAGAAGAAGAAAAACGAGTTCTGTGATTTTTGAAGTCGTCTGTGTGGCACGCATTCTACACACACACACACACACACACACACACACACACACACACACACACACAAAAAAAAATCCGGCAACGGTAAATTTGCAAAGGGTTTGCAGGTGGTTTTTCAAAACGCACGAATATTCTAGACCTGAACTAGAAATGCTATTTAAACCTTAAGTATGATGGATTGACCGACCGAATTTGTAATAGATGAACCTCGTCACAAATAGAAAGGTTTGCATCATGAGCAGATACTTAGAGTACCTCTACGTTAATAATGTAATTTGAAATTAAAGCATGTTAGAATAAACGGCATATGCAAGATGGTGACGTTTGTTAAGTTGCTAACGACTGACAACCTGGGTGTGCTAAATTCGAATTTAGCTCGTTCCCAAGTAACACTTTCACATAGATATGTTTGCATTCTCCACGTTGTCCCTCTTGCAAATTTCCTATTGTTTTCTATAAAGATTTCTAACTAGAAAGATACCGAGGAAATGAATACCAACAATAATCATTTGATATGTGCAAAATGAACTAATAATGCTCAGTAATAGCAGAGGCACATGAATGCATCTTTTACAGAAATGCACAATTACATCTACAAACACTATATCATACTTAACCGATTATGTTCACAGGAAATGGTATTTAAAACAAAGTTTATAGCCGGAAGAAAATGATTTTCTTTTCAACTTTAAATGTGACAGACTCCAATACTTACAAATACCCTCTTTGTTTAGACGGCTGTCTAATAGAGTTAGCGTTTCTGTGTAGAGTAGATATTTTTCAAAAGTTTTTTTTTTTTTTTACTCTGGGGTTATTATTTATCAAGACTGAAACATTACTCGACGATAAGGATTAAATAAGTGGCAGGTGGTTGATCAAAAAATCGTGATGATTGCCAATGATAGAAATTGTGTAGAATTTGATTATTAAAAAAAAAACTAAAAAAAAAACCCATAAATATTTACATTTAAAATATAGCGGGATGCATTCAGCTTTGCCCAGTCGTAAAATACGCTTAAATATATGTTAATTCCATGCAGACTGTCTATTTATTATTACAAAACCAATTCTGTATTGAATATTATATTATATACCTGATATATAGTACTGGTTTCAAAGATTAAAAAAAATGGCTTGGGTGCTATCAGCTGGAATCGAAACCAAAGCAATTATTGGTTCAGCTACGTTCCCTACCGTTTAAGCTATCGGTAGATAGATAAGAAGATTTAAAATTAAACCACTTCAAGCTATGAATGAATTTGGACATGCGCAAAAGTAATAAAAATATATCGGCAAGTTGAAATGAGCATTTTCTATTTCAACTTGCCAACATATTGCTATCCATTGATCCAAACAAAGATTTAACTCGTTATAAAATATTCTTGCTCTATGACTACTATTGCCTGTTAATTTCAGTGTAAAGTTTATCAGTTAAATATTTTCACACTCATTGTTAAATATTGAGCTCTTATTTTAAACAAAGATGGCGGCAGTAAATCAAATCGGCGAAGAATCAATGCAGACACGATCTCGAGTGTAGAGTAAATTTTAGTAACAAAGATGGCGGCGAATAATTAATGTAGTCACGATTTCGAGTGTTGAGTAATTCTTTGTAACAAAGATGGTGGCGAAGGATCAATGTAGTCACGATTTCGAGTTTTGAGTAATTCTTAGTTACAAAGATGGCAGCGAAGAATCAATGTAGTCACGATTCAGTTGATTCGAGACAAAGGTTGACAACGAACTAAATTGAATCTAAAATTCGGTATTTTTTATAATAACATTTTAAGCTTCTGATTGGTTGTCATAACCAATCAGTTATAAAAACGCCCTTCGAAATCATTAGAGTCATACCCTCATAATTAATCAAAAACATTTTAACACGTTTTAATACATATATCAACTTCTATTTATATAGAGTAAGTGAGAAATACTAAGCGATGGGCAATGGGAGATACTTCGGTGCATGTGAATCAGGCATATCAATTTGATCCTGACCTTTTTAATTATAAATACAATAGAACCCCGGGATACGGTTGTCCTAGGATACGTTTTCTTCAGGTTACGATGTGAAATACGATGTTTTTTCGACCCTCTGGTTACGGTATTTGCCCTTTCTTACGGTGTTATTTATTATGTTATTGAATGCGTATTATATACTGTACTGCATATTGTTCTTACTTTTATATGCCGTATCCCGGGGTTCTACTGTACAACTCGTGTGTTTAGCTATTAAAGTGTAGCTCTGAACTTAAGCGTGAGAAAGCAAATAAAATTCTATTTCGAATTGAAACGTGATAGGTAAAGCCTTTTAAAAAGATTCCAACGTTTGTCTAAAACCTTTCCTTTTTTTTTACAATAAAAAGTTTTGTTAACTTTTAAAAAACATATTTTTGTGATGATAAGATGAAATACATTTTGCAGCTGCCTGCTAAAATCTGTTTTAAATGTGCTGGAATATCTTAAGCGAGAAAATTAAAAGAAACCCTGAGAACAATTAGCGAGAGACGATTTAGTTATGATCGATGGATTGGAATGGGAATTTCGAAAGAAATAGACATATTCTTGTCAGTTGAGAGGCGCCAAAAAAAAAGAAAAAAATAGAGAAACAAAGAAATAAACAAACAGCCACAAAAACAATAAGAACCGAAATTATTAAAAACGTATGCATTCAATCTGCGGCTTTGGCGATAGAAATTCTATTTTCAAATTAAGCGCATCAAATCAACAGACAGACAGACGACGCTTATTTTAAGGTACGTCCATGCATCTTTATAAGACGTTATCCGTCAGTCGATAGGTTAAACTTAGAAACAATATTTTGACATGTGTCTCTGTGTTTATGTAGGAGGCTTTGTCGGTCAATTTCTCACGTTCAATGTCATTTTTGTCTGTTGATTACGTTTTAGTTTGAAATAGTATTTTGTCTGTCTGTCACGTTTTCATTTGAAATAGGATTTTAACAAACATTTTTGTCTGCCCGTCGCTCTCAGTTTATGAATAAAATTCATATCGTTCCGTATCGTTTGATTTTGAATTAGCATGTTTGACCGTCTGTCATGTTAAAGTTGAAATGTTATTTAGCTCAGTTTGTCATGCTTAAATTTGCAAGAAGATTTCCATGTTTTCGCTAAACATCTTTATCTATCTGTATATCTGTCACAGTTAAGATTAAAATATCATTTTCGTCAGTCTGTCACGCTAAAGTTTTAAATAACATTATTATCTCTCTATCACGCTTAACTTTAAAATAACGTTTTTTTCAATCTGTTATATTTTTGCTTAAAACACTATTTTTCTGTCACGATTAAGCCTGAAATAGAATTTTCGCTTGTCTATTTTGTTTATGTTGAAATAACATTTTTGTCAGTCATTGACGTTTAAATTTAAATAGCATTTGTATCAGTCTGTAAAGCCAAAGCTTGAATAGGATTTAGGTCAGTCTGTCACATTTAATTTAGAAATCCTATTCTGTCATGCTTAAATTCTAAATAGCACTTTCGTTAGTCTGTCACGCTTAATGTTAAAATAATAGACTTGACTTTTGTAAAAGCAACATAACCTGATTATGTATCTGTATAGTTATAAATAGTTGACCGAAACATACTCGACAATGCGTAGCGATACTTAACTATTTATATATAAAAAAATAAAACAGTATATATGTATGTATATATGTATATACATACATATATATATATATATATATATATATATATATATATATATATATATATATATAAACGAGATAAGACACTGATAGAATTCAGAGGAAAATCCTGATAGATATTACTTGAATTAATACTTTCAAGGAGATCCTAGCAAAAAAGGAAACGCTCAATATTTAAGAATAGAGCAATATATAAGGAGGTTGTACACATTCTCTTTTCGTATAACTTTCTCCATATAATTATCCACAACCACTCAAAAACTATCTTCAATAATTGTGCTGAAAAGCAAAATAGCGTCCGTTCGCAGCTGAACATTTTGCTAACTGCATTTCATTTCCTCTGATGATATGTGCCATTGTTGAAAATCCATGGATTAAGGAAATTAAAATAACCCCTTCTATATATTCCTTTTGTCAAGCAATAAATTCTTAAATCGAATATATGTCTCTATATGTTGTTTTTCAGAATTTAAAATTAAACCTCGAAACTTATATATATATATATATATATATATATATATATATATATAAAACAAGAGTAAATGCGTTATTTTGAAAGAACCATGAATAAGTTACGACTTATTTGTCGGGTTGTTTACATAAAAGGATACTGTTAAATTGTAACGGCCACGTTACAAATTAACCCTATTTTACTTACACATATACTATACTAAAGTATTATCTTCTGTCCTCGCATCTTAAATTCTAGCGTTTTGAACCTATTGCCCCTTTCGAGACCTGTTTTATCGGTTTTTGGCCTAAAATTTGGCTGCCAAAGGGTTAAAGTTCAAAAGATTCGACGATTTCTGTCTCTAGCAAACTATTCAGACAATTTTGAGTCTAAACATTTGAAATTTTACATAAATAGTATTCAGACATGCAGCAAGTCTTTTAAGCAGTTTTTGGGCGAAAATTTGGCTGCCAAAAGGTCAAAGTTGAAAGACTTTACGTTTGCCGACTCTAGCAAACTCCTCAGACAACTTTGGATTTAAACATTTGGAATTTTAGATTTAGGTTACCTGAACATGAGTCAAACTTTTTCATATATATATATATATATATATATATATATATATATATATATATATATATATATATATATACATACATATGAACATAAGGTTATGAACAGTACATAGTGGTTCAGCAAGCCGGGATGAACTGCTAGTAAATAAATAAATATTTGGTATATAAGTTTGATGATTAATTATCTGGAAAAGTCACTTCTGATAAATGTTTAGTTTTAAAATATGCGAAACAAAATTGATTTGCGTCGATTTTAAATTGTGCATTTTCTTTTATCGTAAGTTGAACTTGTAAATAAGAAGAAAAAAAATAAAATAGTGAGGTACACCCGGTTTTGAACAGGGAACTATTCGATCCGTAGTCGAATGCTTTACCAATAATCGTTTCATCCAGATGTCAATAATTTATGTTTTTTTAAAACGGAATAATTGGCTTAGATTTTATTATCATCCTTGCAGGTGTAACTTATAAAAATTTCCTTGTAAAAATTATTCTTATTAATCTGAAAAAAAAAAATATATATATATTTTTGTGATCGGAATTTTTCGATTTTCGATACTTATCGGATGAATTTCTGTATGAAACATATATAAAAACACTGCCAGACATATAAATTACGTTTCTATGAAATTTGCAAACAATCAGCTCATACACTTGGGAACCTACAAGGATGGAACTAACACACCCAAAGTTACTTATATATATACGTGTTTCGAAACGAAATATTTCATGATTTTAATAAAATTTTATACTCAATCCCGGGAATGTAATTACTCTAAAAGATACCGATTTAAATTTGCGTTTTAAATGATAATTTATTTATGGAAGAAATAAAATAACATTAAAATTTACGAATGCAAATAAATTTAATTTTAAAACGGCAACGTGGTTAAACTTACTAATCATTCGGATCAAAACATGATTATCGATGAGAATTTCCTCATTAATTTTTTTTAGTTATTGGTAATACATTCTCAGAATTAAATTAGCACAAATAAAAATATGCTACATTGATGCTGACATATATTTGTTGTTGATTGCATCTTGTGATATAGAAATTGTACACCAAGACTTAGAATACGCAACTTTGCATCCCATTGTAAACCCTGTCTGTCATATTGGTGCTCTGTCTGGAATACAATGGATTCCCTCGCATTTATATCCCTCATCTTGACCGTTGTCCTTACTGGATTCCTTAAAAGATTACATTCTAAGTTTCAGAAGTGACCGTCTCGCTTTTAGACGTTCGAATGTCCATGTCTGGACTGTCGTCTGTCGTCCTCAGACTCTCTCTGACTCTCCCTCAGTTTCTCCTAAGTTTCTAACTATATCTAGAACTTCCCATTTTCCATGACGTCATACACATGTTAAAACATGTGTCTTCTTTCACGTGTTCTGGGCATGCGTGTCCAAAACTTTTTCCTTTGTTTACAAAAGGAATTTTAACCTATATTCCCAGTAACCTATATTTCCAATATGTTAAAAAAATGTTTTTAAATTATCTTGTAGTTGCATTCCTCAATTGAATTTTTCATAACAGAATTGACAACGCACATTCTTTTCTTGAAACTATTTTATCTCTAAGCTAAACAATGGTTCGTTTTCACATTCCATTGCTAATTCTCTCTCGTAATCTATTTCTAAACCTAAATTACGAGGTTCGAATTTCGTCTATGCTATTTCATTTTCATTTTAACTAAATCTCTCTATTTTTATACTTACATGAAAAGGGGACATCCCTTATCATGTAACACTCATCACCGGCCGAGGCTTACGGTGCTCGCCCACAATCTCGTCTAGCTACCTTTCGTCACGAGTATAATGTCATAACGTTCTATCTTTTAAACATCTCTTCAAGTATGTTAACATGCTTTTTATTCTCTATTTTATCTAAATGTCTTCGGGATGCCTTTATTTAGTATAAATGTGCGCAAAACTTTGACACTCATCATAAAATCTTATCGAAAGGCAAGACTCTGAGCTATGGTATATTTTCAATAAAGGTTGTTTGTTATGGGCAAATTTATATAGGTGATGTCAGGATACTTATAAAGATAGAAAACTACACCATAAGAAGCCGTGAAGAAGTAAGTTAAAAAGATCAGGAGCAAGCAGTGGAAATCAGGACCAGTTACGAGTATGACTGAAATTCTCTAAGTGTCAGTGAAGAGTGATAAATGCTACGTTCGACAGAACAATTGGTCATGACGAAATAACTGTATCATTGTCAGTTCCCGACGTTCACTGTTGACCATGACAAGCATCATGGCATCAAATGGATCGCTCTGAAAAGGAATTGTTCAGTCTACAATAGCAAGTACTGGTGGTCATTGGCGTTCTTAGGCGGTTACTTGCGTTTTGCCATTCTGTTCATAACGCCCGTGACCAGTGTCGAAGCCCGTTGGACGGTTCTGAAATGGAATGTCCTATTTTTTATATTTATGCTCTGTCATTCATTGGCGGATACTATTGCTGACTAACTGTTATGAAAATGATTGACAATGACTTTCAGATGGTTGCTGTCACTTCTTGATAGGGGCAAGCATTGGCGGGAACTGGCAAGCAAATCGCCTGCCTTCAATTGTCGAACACTAGATCGTGTGGTAGGTACCGTCATCCACTGTGGTCATTGGTATTTTAAGTTGCTTATTGTCACTCCATGGCACTGGCGGGCAGTAGGGGACATTGCAGGTAATGTTGTTTAAAGTCGATTACTGTTGGCTTTAAGCGATAACTGCTGTTTTGAGAGGGTTGTTGTAAGTACAGACTTTAACCTCGATCACTGGTGAGCACTGGCTATTTAACAACTATTGTTTACTGGCCGTAACTGTTGCTCAAAGGCGGCCATGCCCAATGTTGTTATTTATTCTACACCTGAGCAAATTAAGGAGCACCCTATTCGCCGTTCTACGCACTCCTGATCTGCTGCGTCAGTGTAGATATGTATTTTTCCTGCTAAACATACGAATCGTAGTATTTGTTAGTTATGATATTCAATATAAATGTTACGTTCTATAGTATAGTTTGTGTATGAAAATGTTAGTTTAAAATCGTAATAGTTACAAAAAGCAGTCGATATTATTTTATCACAGTCCGTTTTCTGCAGGTTTTCATTTGTGAAGTGATAAGCGACGACGATGACGACGACAATTACTGCGCGCGCGATGACTGCAATGATGTTAAGAAGAAATTGATGAAAAAGTATGTTTCATATGTTAGTTGTGATATACGATTCCTATATCGAGGCAGAACTAAGCATACGAAGGTGGATATTAGTGTGTATTGTTCGTTAGCTGGAAACTATAAGGGAATCCAAAGATCTAGTAGTTCTAGGTAAGAAACTATAAGATCAGAAGGGTTTTTGGCATAAAGGGACATCAACAATAAAGGGGTGAAATTTTGTTGTCTGTTGAATTAGTTGGGATAAGTACCTCGAGGTGGCACAAATGCTATGAATTCATCAGAGCACTTTCCACTAAAGTACTTATGAAATACACACAGTGGTGCAACACTGCCGCGATCGGACAGTGATCGGAGATTAGTCGATAGTGAGAAACATTAAATTGAAGACTCTCTTTTGAAACCTGTCTATAATAGGAAGAGACTAGTGAATGATGCACTGGTCCAGATATGGTAATAATACTCCACGCATGTTTACGGTATAATCACATTGACACATTGGTTCCCATCAACTCACCGAAGTTAAACAACGTTTAGCCTGGTCATTACAAAAATGGGTGACCAATTTGGGAATACCAGGCGCATTATGTAGGTGGACGTTGCCGCCTCCCCGGAAGAGTTGTAAAAAGTTAACGTCGTCATCTCCCCTAACGGGGATATTGATGCGAATTGAGACCGCTCATGAATTTCATATTTCCATAGAAATTCCTCCTTCGAGGGAAGCCGGTTAAACCCAAATAGGGTTAGTGCCGTTTCGCACACACACACACACACACACACACACACACACACACACACACACACACACACACACACCCCACACACACACACACGCGCGCACGCACGCGCGCATGGCCAAATAATGGTTTTGGAAATATATAGGATACTCTCAGGTGTGAGGAATTTTTTAGCACGGTAGATGGAAGCCACACTGTTACGAGCAGACAGTTCTCTGACGCATTAGAAATACAATATTTATTTTGTATAAAAGTGGATTCTGCTTCCCCAAAATTCCTGATGCACAATAATCTTCTTCACGATCATGCCATTATTGGTATTGGTTCAGCGATAAAACTTTTTACTGAGTCATTTTTCTTGAAGATGTCGTCTAATTCCTGTTATGAGGATGTTGAAGATGGAAAATCTTTCATTCCTCTTCCAATTCGAGATAACATATTTGACATGAAAGGAGGCGTAGGAGGACAAGGGAGAGAGCGCGTTCGTTTTCATATGAAAGCGCATCTTTTTTTTTTATCTGACATATAATCCGCCTTTTCTTGTGCGGCGAGAAGCCAGTGAAAAAGCGCAACGAAGATTCTCCGCCAACTTCCTAGGTTTTGATATCGGAGATACTAATTCGTTGTCTTTCTGCGGAAGGGGCGGTTGGTTTCTAGAGTCAGAATGTTGCACGAAAATACACAGGTAAGCCAGCAGACATACACTCAGTTGGGCGGTCTAAAAAATAGTTCTTATACTATGTTTCAATACATAGACATATATACTCACTCGCGCAAAAATACATAAACCGACGCACAAACACGCGTAAAACATTTACACGCACAGGGAAATTCACGCCCACACACATGTCTCATTTATATATATATATATATATATATATATATATATATATATATATATAAAACAAAAAAAACTTGGAAGTTATCTCTCATCAAAGTCCTCAAATCACTCGATGATAAGTGTTAATAAAATGTCAGGTGATTGTAATAATCGCTAATTATATAAATCAGATAGAATTTGATTACTTAAGAGAAAAATTCGTTAAGAACTTATCTTCATCTGGCGATTATATATGCGTGTGTATAATATTATTATATATTATATAATAATCATATTATAACAACTAAAAGCCCTTGTACCCCTTCGACATAAATATGCCCGACAAACTCGATAAGTAGCAAAATCTCACCCCTACACAGTAGAGATCTCCAGATGCCAGAAATCCTTCTAACCTAGTAGTTTCTTCCCAAGAACAATGAAACTTTGGAATCCACTTCCGGGTTCCTGTTTCCCAGACTGCACAGACATGCAGAAATTCAAGTGTAATGTGAATATACATCTTGCTGCTCAAATCCCTAAATAGTATCCCTGTAATTATGTCCCAGATAGTAGCCTCCCCCTACATCAAAGTTGTTCTCTGCTTTGTTTAGTGTGAAAAACGAATAAGAACAATCAACTGGGAAACCCTGGGTAGTTCTAGAAAGAAAATGCTATATGTATTCTTTTTCGTTTGGTTTTAGGCACATATAGAAAATAAGGGACACTTTTGTACAGTGATTGTATCTATCTGAGCGTTTGTTGTGAATAATTTACAAGGGTGAACCACAGACTGAAGTTGAGTTGATGATATGACATTCTAATATCTATAAAACAACGATAGATTGGCATCGTCTTTTCTGTGAGAATGATGTAGGAGAGAGAGAGAAGAAAAAGAACATTGCTTACTCGATTCTGAAGTCGATTTTACACATAGATATATTTTTGAAAGCAGAATAACACACTAAAACGCACCAATTCGCACATGACGGCAGACAAAAATACAAACACTCTCACACATACACACATATATCACCCTATACATATACGCGAAACTTCATCGCATACACATTCATACAAACACACACTTGTGCAACGTGTATATTTTTAAGTTAATGGATTCATCTTTTTTAATAGTTATCTTACTAAATAAAAATGGCTAATGCATTAAAACATAAAAAGCAATAATTACATATGGGATTAAATCTGCGTGCCCGCTTATATTTATATGCATAGAATAGGATGCCATATCATCAGTTTGTAATGGATCCTTTGTCTACACACACGCACACAAACACACATACCAAGATATCTTGAATAGGTTTCCATACTTTTTTCGTATGGCCACTTTAATTGATAGAACACACATGAAACTCTAGTCTACTTTGAAGATATCTCCTCCGGCAGTTCCAACAACTTCGAAAATGCCCTATGGAAGTCCACTTGTATGAGTGTGTCAATGACCCTCGTCACAGCCTCTTTCATCTCCCTAATTGTCGCATAACTACGGCCCCTAAGGTTTTCCTTGATCTAAGAGGATAACCAAAAGTCACAGGGAGCAAGGTCTAGAGTATAGCGAGGGTGAGGTAATGTCTTGATGTCCGTTTTGGTCAAATAGTCTCTGAAAAAGATGAGCCAACTTTGAGGCAAATGTTCCACATATTCAGTTCCTCGCAAATAATAGTATGTACAGTTTCCACACTGATGTCAAACTGCGCGACTATTGTCTTTGTAGACATACGACGGTTCTTATCCATGAAATTATTTGGCTAAAAGACTCTGGTCTTCTGACTTCCTTTGTCCTCCCATGCCACTCATCCTTCACAGACTCTATGCCTTCCTTGTACCTCGTAAAGATGTTAGATTATTGCAAATGGCGCAAACGCAGTCTGAAGCATTCCATACGTGTCTGTGGCATTTTTACAAGTTTAAAGCAGAATTTTATTGCAAATCGTTCTTCTAAAATATTTTCACGTCAGGATTGCATTTTCGAAATTCCCTAGGTTAGACAACCAAACTTTAGTAGTGTGTATATAGCTGTTTATTTGAGCCTGACATCATAAAAAATGGCAAGTCATTTCATAAGATGTATGGCAATTATATACCGAATTTCCAAGAGTCTAAGACAATTTTAAATGCCTATATAAAAAGTCTGTACACTTATTGAAGGCATATATGTGTGTAAGGTCATTTAACAATGACACGTTATTTAACAATAAATAAATAAGTAGAAAAAGGTTTAATCAAAAATACTCACTAAAGACAACTATACATTGCTGCAATATTATTGGTAAGGTATGTTTATAAACAGGAAATTGTGGAAGAAAAGAGTCGATAAATTCACGGAAGGATGTTTTCGATCTTCTTCGCATTCAGAGGGTTTTCCTCACAAAAAGTGTCCAATACTTGAAATGGTAATCAGTTGATTGTAAATCAAGTGAATAAAGTGAACGAGAGAGAGAGAGAGAGAGAGAGAGAGAGAGAGAGAGAGTATTTGTTAGTTACCTGATAGGAAGATTTGTAAATTCCGATTCACTAACGTCGATATTGTACGAGTTTTTCATCATTGTATCCATTTGATTCAGGTATACGTGATATTGCCGTAAAGATTACATGATGTTGTAGTGAGTGATACAAGCCGAGCGCCACCAAATCCAGACTATTAAATTCATTTGATAGGGCTCAGTTTTAGAGTATATTTTTGAGTATCCTCTGTATCTGACCATCTTTGTGAACATGATATGATTGTTGAAAATAATTTATTTTTGTCACTACTAAAAATACTGTGCAGAAAATGTTTCTGTGTTCTTGCTATGACAACAGCAAGCAACTAGGTTCAAGGCTACGTGTCTTTTGACGTTCTTTCAATCAAAGTGGCACCAACGCCTTCAGGTTCTTTACCGTTTCTATCTGTTTTAGATGGTCCAGTATAGTAGAAGTTTAAAAATTAAATCTCTCTACCAATGCACGTGTTGTTTGAGACTTATTCTGTTAAACTACTGCTCTAAATTTATGTTTATAGATTTTGGTCGCAGCTCAAAGACGGGATTGATTTTTATGGCTGAAATGATCAACCCGAAACCTTTGAAACCATCGCTGCACCATTCGCTCGTTTGCCACCTTGTCACTAAACACTCCATATATTTTTCTAGCAGTCTGAATCATTTGTACCACGACGGAATTCGTATTCATAATAGACACAAATACGTGATTTATGGCACAATGACGTAGACCCTTTGAGGGAGCTGAGGGCTTCTACATTAATAAACCTTGTGACTAACTTGGTCTGTACTTGTGAGGTGCAGATTTGTAAAGAAGGTGTTTGTCATTTTGAAAATGTTCTGGTATGACTTAAGCCAAAACTGTCAGTGTTTATAATATTGAACCAAGGCGATGTAAGACTTTAGAATTTGAAAGGCCAAACCCGAAAGAACTCATGAATACAAAAACAAAACAATGTTTAAACGTTATGTATGGATCTCCCCGCTCTCTCTCTCTTTCATTACCCTTCTCTCTCTTTCAATGAAGAAAGAGATAATTAAATATAATTCTACTGTTTTAAACAGTTGACGTTGCATTCTGGAGTCGGCGGATGCGACATAGCATGCGTCTGGTTTCAACTGGTCTTTATAAAAATATGCTCCTCATTGTTAAATCTTAAATAAATTATATTTTTATAAAAATGCATTTGTTCGCTATTTTTGTATAAGCGTTAAATTCCAGCATGCCATTAATACCGACAATGGAAAGATACCTGTGACGACACAATGAAGACAAGAAGCGACCCATGCCAGTCGGTTATAGCCGACGACATCTCAACCCGTTTTTGTTGATGTTTCCAACATGTGCCTATCGTTTGGATATCGTATACCTCCCCCCCCCGAGGAGCTTCCCCAGGACGTTCCTCAACCAAGTAACCCCCACCGGAAAATGATAGTGTCATAATAAGTTCTAAGATATTTATTTGAAATCTCGCCATCACGAAATATGTTACCCTGGGTTGAATCTTTAAAGGAAATAAACTTAAACTTATGGCATAAAATAATGAAGCGACAATTAAAAAAATGTAAAGGTTAAAATGCTAGAAAATATGATTAATAGAATTGGGTATTTCAATCCTAATTATCTTATATATATATATATATATATATATATGTATATATATATATGTATATATATATATATATATATATATATATATATATATATATATATATATATAAAAGTGTTCGTACGGTTAGTAAGAATCGGAATCGGCTACCAGAAAGATCGAAACTTTTAAGGGAGTATTACAATCACTATCGCAATCGGTAAAAATGTGCCTGTGTTCCGATGCTAAAAACGAATCTTTTAATTGCTTTTTTAAGGGATTCTGTGTAAAAACTTAATCTCTCGCTGTTGTTATAACTATTAATGTTAATAGTAAATATTTAATACCTTTAAACTATCAGTAAAATTAAAAGTCATAGGTCATGCCTCACAGGTGTATTTCTATAGTTAAGGAAATATTGTTACAGAAATATTGTTTTAAGAAAATAAGTGTTTTTACGGTAACACGAAAAATAACTACAATGCAGTTCAATGTGTATGGATTTACAACGAATCAGAATCGATTATTGTATTGAAATGGGGAAAATACTGACATCTCGTCATCACTAGTATATATATATATATATATATATATATATATATATATATATATATATATATATAAGTATCCACATAATGTACTATTTTGCTGTTTCACAGCTCATCAGTGCGGCTAGACAGGCAACTGCTAGGATCGAAACCCGACCGCCCAAATGTCAGTCAAGGCTTCTCACTATTACGCTATACGGCTGCTGCTGTGAGGATAATGAATAAATGATGTTTTGACATCGTCCAAATGCTTATTCTCGATTTGGTTAGACAAGGAGCGCACTTAATACGCTAATGGCAATTTGTGTAGCACTTCCCAATATGCTCAACCCAAGATAGGGAGCATTATAGTCATCCACATACAGTACTGTTTCGCTATTTCACAGCTCATCAGTGCGGCGAGGCAAGCAACTGCCTCAAGCTAGGATCAAGCTAGGATCGAAACTCGACCGCCCAAATGACAGTTTGGTTATAGCCAATGATATCTCGACCCGGAAGGAAGCCTTGATATTGCTTTAAACAAAATGGTCGGCAAAACCCGAGGGCCCCCTTTCATCAACAGAATCATCAGGAATTTATCGTTGATTTTCCCCCCTCACCCTCGGTCAAATTAACACGTATATCCCGTAAGTCTGTTTTTGAGAGTTATTTTGTTTATTTATTTATTTTATAATCAACTAACTCCTGATGAGGATTTTGCCGGCCATTTTGTTTAAAGCAATACATAAGTTCTGTGCCGTTAAAGAGCTATATATATATATATATATATATATATATATATATATATATATATATATATATATATATATATATATATATATATGGGGATCCTTTATTTTTTTAACAGACTATATATATATATATATATATATATATATATGATTGTAACGTCTTGTCAGACGAGCGCCACTCCCTCAGACACTTAAAATCTATGAGCCTAAAAATGACTTTTTTCTTAGTCCTACGGGTGAATTCACACACTCAAGCAGGCATGACACTGAAGACGGCCATTGAGATCAATTATTACATGCTTCCAGCATTTCAAGCCTCCACATGTGAAGTTTTCCATCGCTACAGGACCATTTTTATAGACACATGCCTGAAGGAGTATCTATACATAGATGATGTTACAGAGTCTTAGCTTTGTACGACAGCTAAGTCTCTCTCTCGGTTCAAAATGTTGAGATCCAGCAACAAGCAAGAGCAAGATAGCCAACAACAAGTTAAACTGCAAACCAGCTTAATGCGGGTACTGGTCTCCCACTTTATGGTTTTTTAAAACAGTGATTTTCTTTTCCTTTGAAGATGCATTCACCACGGCTTACGGGAGCCATCTCCACCCCAGCATACACATACATACACACAAACACCACGGTGCTAGTTTGCCATTGACCCCGAGAAATGGTTCATTCGCCCTCTGAAAGGTCTTGCTTTTAATCCTTCAGGGAGACTAGCCGCCCTCCTCACCAAACAAGTCTGGTGGGGGAACCAGTTTAGTCCTCGGTGATCCGAACATGAGGCAGATAGTACTGGGTTACATGGTACCAGTAGCATATGACATGACCTGACAGTATATATATATATATATATATATATATATATATATATATATATATATATATACACGGCATATTTCGGCATATAAAGCGAACGTGAAATCTGTGTTAAATAGAGAAGTTGTCAACCACCTCAGTAAAAATAAACTCCTTAGTGACATATAATATGGTTTCCGTGCTGCTAGATCTACAGCAGATGTGCTTACGATTATATCCATGTTTTGACAAGTTCCTGGAATTGGCCATTACTCCTGATATGAAATGGTACACGTACATAAAATCTGTTGCCAAAGTCGCTGGGAAAATGGTAGGATCCTTCTATCAATCCAGTAGATATCTAATTGCTGATGCAATTCTCTAACTATATAAGAGCCAGGTACGTCCAAGGATGGAGTTCTGTTGCTCCATCTGGACAGGAGCTGTTGGGGATGCCCTTTTCGCTTTCCTACAAGCTCTTTCTCACAGAGGAGACGTTGCGAACCTGTCACTGCTTCATCATTATTTTCATGACAAGTGCTCGTATGAGCTTCAGTCTATAGTTCCCACCTTGCCAAACTTTCACGAGAAACACTCGTCTAGCTGAAAACACTTCATAATTTACCCCAACTCTTTATCCGTGCATAAGTCTAAACGTAAATTCTATGAACGAAGCTTCTTTCTTAGAACTGCACACCTGTGGAACTCTCTTCCATTTACCTGCTTTCTAGCTGACTATAATATGGTCGTCTTCAAGTCCAACGTAAACAAGTTCATGAAGAGCCGTTGCCCTTAATTAATCCAATTTCCCAAATTTCCACTACAAACAAATACTACGTATAATTAACTCTTATCCTCGAATAGCCTCTGGGCCTTGATAAGTGGTGACTCCTTGGTAAAAAAAGCACTTATATGCGAAGCTGAAAATGAGCAACATTTGAAAGGTATTATTTTTCATGAATAAAGAGAAGTAAAATGTTCCATTGTTTTCCAAAAACATCCCAATGTGTTAGTCATATTATGTTAAAATTACGGAAATAAATCATCAACAATAAAGAATCTATTTAATCCTTGCGAGGCTTATTGGACACCCTGTATATATCAAACCTGAAGGAACGCACGCAATATTGTAGTTGTGCCCCTTATGCTAATTCGTCTAAAAAAACAAAAAAAAAACTGAGTATCTACGTTTATAAAAGATTACTGGGCTGCTTTTCCCTCCCGCAAAATGCATGCTAAACATGTATTGATTCATAAAAATACTCGCGTTAAACATTTACTATCTTCTGAAAACGGGTTTTAAAACGTAAAAAAGTAACTTTTTTATCATACTTCATCTAGAACGTCGGATAATCGGATCGACCGTTTACTAAAGACATACAACCTATTCAGAAATATTCTCGGCCAAGTCTGGTACAAGACCATCTAACATTTGACAACTGCGATGAAGAGTAACTGCTCAAATTTTTCTTTTACGGATCGACAGAATGGTTGGCAAGTACTAAATTGCAACGTCCAAAATTCTCAGTCGAAGGAGATAGATGAATATTCGCTATTTTTTTTTGTTGAAAATAATTAAAAGACAAACATTGTTATAAGATCGAACAGAAATATTTTTACTTTTCGCAGACAGTTGTCCTTTTCAATTTGCAAGCAATCGATTGTCGTCTGTTTTTTTCACTTCAGATAAGAAAACGACAACCAAAGAAACAAAAAGAAAATCTAGATAACAAATCCAACCGACACTGCATTTTTTAGCATCGATCTTTGATAGTTGTATCTCCAGACATGAAACAGGAAGTAATGTATTGATGCCAAGAGGATGGCGACCATGCGGCTGTAAAACATTAAAATGTCGCAGTTTTCTAATCATATCTTTACAGAAATAGCGGCTAAAAATTGCCTTCGTGAAACCTTTTAGCAAAAACATTTTTATTAAGAACAGTTTTTAAAAAAAATAATATTTTCATTTCTTGGTTCGCATAAAACTGATGTCATCTCTGATTGATGCACTTTAACGGTTTCGCTTTTAGATTTATGCTTTGAATATTCTCAGACAAAACCACACACTTACATAGACTATTTCAGTAAAATACAGATCCAGTTTAAGTTCTTGAGGTTCATAACACAACAACAGTTTAAGTTCTTGAGGTTCATAACTGCAAAATCTACAACTAAAGCCACAGAAAAATAGCAGGTGTTTTACAAAGGAGCAAATATGATTTCAAATAGAACATTACATAACATATAATCATTAAACGAAACTTATTTACACACACACACACACACACAAACCCACACAAACACACACACACTTACATAGACTATTCCAGTAAAATAAAGATCCAGTTTAAGTTCTTGAATTTCATAACACAACAAATATATGAGCTGAAAAATCTACTACTAAAGCCAAAGAAAAATAGCTAGTGTTTTACAAAGGAGCAAATATGATTTCAAATAGAACACTATATAATTAACATATAACCATTAAACGAAACTTATTTATACAATTTCACAGTGGACGCCTCAATCATTCAAGTATTATCAGTTCTTATACATTTGAAAACAGATCAGATTTAAATTTAAATAAGCTCCCGATGATCGTGTGTACCATAAAAATGCTGAACAGTGCTAAGATATATCCTTTAAAATATTGATTAAAACTACAATATATATATATATATATATATATATATATATATATATATATATAGTAGCAGAAGTACCCGTCGTTGACTGGGTTCAAAAACAGCCTACAGAAAATGGACTGTGACTGATGAAAGTATTACATGTTGTGAAAAGGAGGGGTTTGTAAAGAGATAGGTTTTGATACTCCAAAATTTTACCCTAAGCAAATTATGATGAAAGTAAAGATAATTTTCGCGAAAATATATTTTTTATATCAACTTTGTTTCCATTCGTAGCTAAGAGTGACCAACAAAATGATGTTCCCTTACAAAGAGAAAATGTTATATACATAATAATATAAATATACAAGAAATAAATGTTACTATACTCAATATAAGTTACTTTTATGGTAGAAAAGTTGATTGGCTTGTATTTTTAAGTAGTTTGTAAAAAAATATTTTTTTAATTCACGAACTGGTTTAAAAAATCAAAATGCCAGCAACTTTGAAATGGAGAGCCCCGTTTCAATTTGAAAGAGGGACACCTGAGCATTCTGTATTAACAATTTAAGAGAGTTCCATCAACGTAAGGAAACTTTATAAACATATTTTAATGTTTTCCGTTATTTTGTGCTTGAGGAATATTCGATTATGGCATGTGTAGTTTTTATAAAAATTAATTTAAGTAGTTATCGCCTACAAATTTCGTTTTAATTTCGGTTCGCTGAAATTATTTCGAGTAAAGAGCATTAAAAACTATTTTAAAACAAAAGAAAACACGAACTGAAGTTTATTAACTATGGTAATATTTATTTCTTGTATATTTATTTTTTTGGGTAGTCAGAATCAAATTTAAAGAAACGAAATAAAACGAAACTGAATTAGTAAATGGCACAAGAACATGGAAGCAATAACGATGTGAAACTGTCCACAAAAACCTACAAAATGTAAAAAGAAAAAAGAAAAATCTTAGGGAACGAAACGATACGAATTAAAACGGAAACAATATAATGTATGATGTATAAAAAGAATGGAAAGAGTGTGAAACTGCGAAAAAAAGATATATTTGTGTTAGTGTAAAAATGTGACCCACGTAAAACTAAGCGCGGTTTTAGTTGTAAAACTGAAATTTTAGATTACGAAAAGCGATAATTACGATGGTATAATGTACTTGACCGGAAAAGTAATATCTAACTGTGGGAGTAGACAGAAAACAAAACAACAAAAAAACAAAAGAAAAGAACGCTGTCAAACTTACCAGAAAGTTCGTAAGAACGTAAACAGAAAAAAAGAAAAATCGAACTGGACACAACCAAATAAAACGGAAATAAATATATAAAAATTACGATGTCAAACTTTCCAGAAAGATAGGGAAAATATACACAGAAAAATAGAACGGGAGGAACCGAAACCTAGCGAACATCATGTAATATATGGTTTCCAGAAAAAAAATAATTAAAAATAAAATGAAAATGATGTGCTTGTAATTTGTTTGTATTAGTATAAAAACTTGGAAAACGTGTAATTAATGTATTTATATTTCAAAGTGTATAAATGTGAACAAGGTATAAATAGTCCATGTAATTTATTTGTGTTTTTGTGTTAAAATAATCCGGCTGTATTACAAAGAAAGAAATGATGTTAAACTTGCGAAAGGAAGAGGAAAAACGGAAAGAGAGAAGAAAGAAAAAAAACAAAATGTAAAGTTCGTAGAAACAGAAACAGAGGTCAGTTTATAATAATAAAATTAAATAAATAAATAAATAAAAATGAAAAGAAACGTTGGCGAACTTGCCAAAAAAAAAAGAGGAAAAACGGAAAGAGAGAAGAAATAAATTTGAGAAAGGGAAAGACCGGGAAAACGAAAAACAGAGAGAAAATACATGGACCCCCCCCAAAGCCAAGAAATCGATGTGGTAATTGTCGAAGAATGCGAAATAAAATGAATATCATGTTTTAATGCACTGTTAGGAAATGTAAAGTTTTTTGGTTAACGTGGTGCGTTTATGAAAACCGAAACCGGCGTTCGTCCTTATTTGTCTCCTGTGAATGGCCATGGACGATGTAAATGAGTTGCGGTGAAAGTATGAATTTTTTAGAGAGAGATGACTTTACTACTTCCATTGATCGTAACCGGTTTTGACAATGAACTCTCACCAGATATAATATAGGAAGCTCCGATAAGCGAGTTAGTGGATGGCTAATATGCCTATAACACACCTCAGATATCGTGATGCAATTTGTGTATAGTATATCTGCATAAAATGTCTAAATTCTTAATCCTATTAAGGTCAAAGTCATACGGGAAAATGAGTTCATTTTATTTATATAGAGATTAACTTGCGGTAACATTCCACAACCAAAGAAGTTTAGCCCCCCCACTAATATCAGTTCCGATAAAAAAAACAGAAATAATACAAAATCCCGATAACCAACCCCCTCCAAAAATCATACCTAGAGCGTAAACCGCGTCGCCTCCCTTTTCTCTGCCCTTAAACATATGTTCTTTCCCGAACCCTAACCCTGCCCCAGACCCTACCCTCAACAGATCTTGACCTCCTTCGCACTTTTTGTGACCATAAGACACCTTGCCTTAAATCTACCCAACTTCAGTCTGTATCTTTGTTACCATCCCCACCCCGGATCGAACGAATACTGAAAGAAAGCACGATACCCTGGAATTCAAAAGTCTTTCAAAATTCCCGCGTATCCATAAAGAGAGAGGCACTGTACCCCTAATTATATTCTCGTTCCAAGCCAATTATATAATAAAAATGCAATATTATTGACAACAACAACACGCGGGTCTGAACCAATATTTAAACGGAATGTCACTTACATATGATATTTTAATTTGTCCAAATTTCGTGTACATTAATATAGCGTCGTGATTTCCAAATAAAAAGAAGTATTTAGGCGCCATTAGCTAGAATCGAAACCCACAACAAAACTGTAGCATTCAAAGCTGGTGACATTATTACTGTACTAACGTGACACGCATATGAACTGATGAAAAATAAAAAAATGAACTAAGATGAATGCACAAAATGCATGACAGGTTTTTGTAATTTTGACTCCGTTTTGAATCCTTAAAAACTATTTTAACCGAGTAAAGACTCATAAAAGAGCGATCTGTATGTCTCCATATTTTCAAACTCTATCTCTTCCGATACTAAAAGACGCAGAGCAGCGCTAGGAGCCTCAAATGATTGAATTTTTATGGACCGTTATTTTGTGAGTCTTTATTCGATGAAAATAGTTTTTAAGGAGACAAAAAGGGGCCAACATTAAAAAAAAATCGTTATTTAATTTTTACATTCATCTTAACTTATTTGTAATAGAAACCAATTATAAGAAACGTCGCTCACCTCCTTACGAATTTTAAGATTTTGAACACCAGCAAATTCATCAGAAATTTTGTATTGCTGAACGTAAATGTAACATTTTTTTCACAATATAGCTGAGAATGTGATCTATAAACTGTAACACTTGTTTGAAATTTGGACGAAAAATTAATGAGAGGTGAAGATTTAAAGCAGTTCTAAATGACTACAACAAAACTGCCCATTAACCATATTCAAAGACGGTAGTGTTTGAATTATATATATATATATATATATATATATATATATATATATATATATATATATATATAGTAAAGCATACGTATGTATATATATATATATACATATATATATATTAAAGCATACGCATGTATATATATACATATATAGACACATATATATGTATATATAGTAAAGAATATTATGTATATATATGTACATATATATAAATATATATATAGTAAATCATACGTATGTATATATATATACATATATATATATATACATATATATATATATATATATATATATATATATATATATATATATATATAGTAAAGCATACGTATTTTATGGTGATAGTTACAGAAAAGCACATACGATTATTCCCACCACAATATATCATATTACGTTTTGATTGTGTAGGAATGTACACGAAATAATATACGTGTGTACATTAAATAAATACTTAAATTATATTATGTTATAACAAGTTTTATACAAAAACATAGTTTCTTATATAAAAAACATATTGTTGAAATAGAAAAACTGCAGGGTGACTCGAAGTTGTCTTAATTTGAATAAGGATTCGCGAATGTTTCACACTACTGTGTTTTTATTGTGATCAAAATTGGTGAAAACCCATTTTTCAATCAAATTGATTGATTGCTTGCTCTAGTTGGGGATCCATTGCGATGCACAGAGACAAAGCTTACGATGCCCCATCGCAGCGACTTAGTCCACAATACATCGTATTCTACATTGCACTTCAGATAATCTACTGTTGATTTTATTAAATAAGTTTTTTTTTATATATAACTTGAATTAAATTTTAAAATGCAAATATCAAGTATCATGGTTCAAGTGTGCTCTTAACATTAACATTTATAGTGCGAGGAAGGTGGGTTCTCTCTACCGTGCTAGAAAGCTACTAACGCCCGAAAAGATCATGTACTTCCATAACGCCACCATTCGCCAATGTATGGAGTATTGTTTTCATATTTGGGCTGGTGCATCTGCTACTAGTCTGTCACTCCTAAACAAGGTTCAAAAGAGAGTCGCCAATCTGACAGGTTCTGAACTGTCGTCTAGGCTTCAGCCTCTGTCCCATCGACGAAATATTGCATCCCTCTGCCTGTTCTACAAGTATTTTAATGGTGAGTCCTCTGACGAACTCCAACCACTTGTACACCCTCGACGTAAATACTCTCGACAAACCCGACAAGCAGCTAAATCTCACCCCTTCACAGTAGAGATCCCTAGATGTAAGAGAGCCTTCTACTCCAGTAGTTTCTTCCAGAACCGCTAGACATTGGAATTCCCTTCTGGGTCCCTGCTTTCTCAACTGTACTGACATGGAGAAGTTAAATTGTAACGTCAACTGACATCTTGCTGCCCAACTCCCTACATAGTATCACTGATGCTTATGTCCCTGATAGTAGCCCCCTACATCAAAGTGACAATGTGCCTTATTTGGGTAGAAAATGTAATAAAAACAAATTTTTAAAAATATTTTTCATTTTTGGAATAATTTTAAGTGGTACAATATTAAAATTGTCAGAAGTGATTATAAAAAAAAATTGTAAAACGTAAGAAAATACACCATATGATGTTCTCGTTTAATATGTTGTTGTCTTGGTTTTTGTGATAATATTATATGCATGCTCAATTATGAAAACTCATATTTATGAAGCTTAATAATTGAGACAATTAATTTGGACTTTAATTTTGTTGTGAAATGAACGTTACCAGAATTTTAATACATTATAATTTTAATTAGAACTATTAATAATATATATATATATATATATATATATATATATATATATATATATATATATATATATATATATATATATATAAGATGTTTAAGATAAACCGGACTATATTAATAAAGGAAATCCAAAACTATATTAGCAATGTATAAAATGTATTTATAATTACATATAATAAATTTCTTATAAAAAAAAATGTATATATGTAAAAATATTTTTAACCTTTATATATCTAATTTTAAATAAGAATATAAATATACTAAATACTAATCATAGTGGGGGTGATAAGTAGTTAAATGGATTCATCCTAATCTTATAAATACAAGACTGATAAATTAAAAAATTAAAAAATGTATCCATTTTAAATGTGGAAATTGATGAATCGCACAGGTAAGAAATTCATTTTTATAGTATGAAAAGGTTAGTAATTGCAATTAAGAATAGGAAACTGGATCAAATGTTTGAAACATGTCTTCTTCCTAAGATTAAGGGTGGTGGTGTTTGATCAACACTGCTGGGGAGCCATGATGTAATATACTGTTTTGTTTTTAAATCCCCGAAACAGTGTTTCATGGTAAACAACTGATGATCCCTTGAAAAATAAATTATTGGTATTATAGTAAATTCGAGAGCGAGTTGATGCAGTGATTGCAGGTGAGTAAATGACTTACTGACTAGATGGTTTTCTAACGAATGATAAAAAATATTTTTTTGTATAGTTTTAAAGGTTAACAACTTCCAAGACTATATATATATATATATATATATATATATATATATATATATATATATATACATATATATAAATATATAAAACAAGGACTCTTTCAGTTTTTACCAGACTATGGATACCCAAGAAAGGGTGCCTCCGCTTGAAATTTTTGTGGCGGGGGGTGCCCAATATCCAACCACACCTCTCCTGAGTCGACATTGTTAAATACCAGTGACAAGTAAGTTGTGTATGCACAAGGACACTGGAAACAAATGACGAGATAAGCGGAGGGCACATACAGCGCCTGGAATTCCCAAATGGTTACCCATCTTGTACTAAGCAGGCAGAACGTTGCTTAACTTCGGTGATCTAACGAGAACCGGTGTGTCAACTAAATTATGCCGTATTATATATATATATATATATATATATAAATCTAAAATGACCTTGTAACGATGTATATAACCAACTTTAATGTTTACGACATCCGATTGCGTATGCGCGTATGACCTGCGCACTGAAATATTAACGTTATTATTTAAAAATTATTATTTAACATGGGAAGAGTGGGGCTTAAAATAACTTAAACGTAATATATAAATGAACGATGTAAAAAAAAAGAAGCTATATCAACATTTGAATTAAACTATAATAAGTATCATGGTATCTATTTAGTGCACATTTACCTATAAGTATGGCCAAGCACTTATAATTCAGTAATTGTACATGTTTTTTTTTCAAATATTATAATAAACAGAACGACTCAAATAAATCTATCTATATATTTTTTCATTTTAATATACTTTCATAGAAATGTTTCTGTTATGTCAAAAAGCTATTTTCTTTACGTCACGAGTGTTACGCTCATACATGAATTCCATAGCTAATATAACATACTGACCCAACGGGTCACGGGTAGTCTAGTGTATATATATATATATATATATATATATATATATATATATATATAACTACTTCATTTAATCATAAATTAATATACGAATGTATAATTTTATGCGGAAACTTTAAGTATTTACTTCAACAGTGCTCAATACGTAGGTAGAGCTAGGTAGTAAGTTATAAAAATATGCCATGTATATTTTTATAATATATATATATTCTAATATTGGACTGCCTAGGTTGTATGACGTCCTTTTTCCATGACTTTTAAGCAATATCTAAATAACTTTTAAATAAACTTTTCAATATATGTGCGGAAACGCAAAATATTCGTTTATTCATAGCTGAACATTTTGCTAATTGAATTTCATTTCCTTTGATGATATCAGCCATTATAGAACATCCAGGATTAAGGAAATAAATATCATTTTCTCCATATATTTCTTGTTTCAAAAAATTAATTTTTAACTTAAATATATATTATTGCCGTAATATATATATATGTGTGTGTATATATATATATATATATATATATATATATATATATATTATCCACATACAGTACAGTTTCGCTGTATCACAGCTCATCACTGCGGCTAGACAGGCAACTTCCTCAACCCGGGATCGAAACCCTACCGCCCGTACGACAGCCAAAGCTTTGAACCATTACGCTAATCAGCAGCTGCTGTGCGTGTAGTAAATTAACGATGTTTTTACCTAATACCTAAGCTCAATTTGTTTACACAAAGAGCATCGCTTAATATGCTAATCGTATATCGTGTATCACTTCCCAATATGATCAACTACCAGTGACCCGTTGGGTCGGTATGTTATATTAGCTATGTAATTAATGTATGAGCGTGACTTAAAGAAAATAGTTTTTTTTTAACAGAACAAAAACATTTCTATGAAAGTATATTAAAATGAAAAAAGAATATAGATATATTTCTATGAGTCGTTCTGTTTATAAATGTTTATTTTTGAAAGAAAAATGCTTACAGCCATTCAAATATAAGTTGTTTGGCATACTCATAGGTAAATGTGCATTGAACAGATACCATAATACTTAAAGTTAAATTCAAATTTTGATATATCTTTTAATTTAAACGCGAAAAAAAAACAATTGGGACGCTGAAAACGTATACAGTCAGACAATACATTTTATTGTCGCGTTGATTATTTATTTGTGACGAAAATTTAAAAAAGTGGGGTTATTTATTTTTGTTAATAGTGTAGAAGAAAATGTATGAATGTTTTTTTAAGAAGTATTAAAAAATGGAGAACACATTTAAAAAAAATGAAGGCGGTGGGTAAATCGCCGTTGTAAAATGCTCTTATGGTTATCAACAGGTTAAAGTAGATTTATTTGTAAGAAAATTGCGTTAAAAGAACTTAAACGTACTACAGAAATGAACGATGTAAAACAAAAAAATTGTTTACTTGGATAATTTAAACGCGAAAAAGAAAAACAATTGAGACGCTGAAAACGTACACAGTAAAACAATACGTTTTATTGTCGCGTTGATTATTTGTTTATGTACGATTGAGCAACCGGAAATCGTAAACCGGATGTTGGTTACAACATCTGTACAAGGTTATTTGAGTTTGATATGTATATGGATTACGGTACCGATTCCTGGTCCAATGGTGTGGATTGAATACACACTCGAGGAGAAATATTTACGTCACTTATTCGTGCGTGAGAGCTTCCGACTGGCAATGCGACGGTTGTAAGTTCGATCCACAGCTAGGAAAAGGTGTATGTCTAGCCACACTGATGAGTTGTGATAAACGAAACAGTACTGTATGTGGATGACATATATATATATATATATATATATATATATATATATATATATTTATTTATGAATCGACGATTCCAATATATTTACAGATACTGATATAATTACTGATTCCGTACTAAATTCCCGATTCTGATACAATTACTGATTCCAATTTCGATTTTGTATGAATCTCTAAATATTTTACTATGGATTTGTTATTTTTTCGATTACCGTAAAAACAAATGTTTAATGTGCATATATTTTCACAAACTTAAAACACAGTTGTAAGTCGGGGATCTATCGATTTTAGTTTTAATGGTAGTTTAAATATCATTAAATATTTATTAATTTATCATTACTACCACCAGTGGTAAATTTTGTTTTAAAAAATTCAATAAAAAAGAATCATTTCTGTCATCGGAAAACAGGCACACATTTTTACAATTCCGATACCCGAAAAAGTTCCGATTTTTCCAATCCTTGATTCCAATATAAATAAATAGTCCAAACACTAATATATATATATATATATATATATATATATATATATATATATATATATATATATATATATATGTATAACTACTTAATTTACTCACATAAAATTAGTATACGAAAGTATAAATTTATGCGTAAACTTTTAGTATTTACTTCAAAAGTGCTCAATACGTAGGTAGAGCTAGTTAGTAAGTTTATATATATATATACATACATATATATATATATATATATATATATATATATAGTGGCTTCCCTCAGTCTTGACAGACTATTGATACCAATGATACCAATTGTAAGGGCGCCTGCACGTGGAATTGCTGTGGAAAGAATTGGGCAATCTTCAACCACACATCTCTGATTCGACATTGTTTAATAGTAGTTGCAAGTGGAGGTTTAAGACAACTGGAAACAATACCAAGCTAAGCGGAAAATACACACAACGTCTAGAATTTGCTTAACTTCGGTGTTACGAGAACCGGTGTGTCAACACATGATTATGAATAATATATATATATATATATATATATATATATATATATATATATATATATATATATTGATTTAATTTGAACATAAATAAAATACTTATCACGTGCGTTTGAAAGCCGAATTACAACGTAATATTACAAAAATAAACAAATATTTTACTTTGAAATTCATAATTTAAATATATTTCGGAGTCAACCAACATCCTCAGTATTTTTTTTTATCTTTCCTTTGTTTCGGTTTTTCTTTCTGTCTATGTTGTAACCAAACTCACCCCCTGACGTTAATCTCGTGTAGCCAACGCACTATTCCGGCATTTCAAAATACAACTGCTTCGAAACAAAGCGCGGATTTTTACTAACAAACCTTTCTTCCTCCAACTTTACAACATGGCAAGAAAGAAGAAGAAGAAAAAAAGAAAAAATATGGACAAAATAATGAGAATGGAGTTTAACTCCGAAATATATTTGAATTATAAATTTTAAACAAGTAAAATATTGTTTATTTTCGTAATATTGCGTTGTATTTTGGCTTTTAAGCGCACCTGATGCATATATATATATATTTATATAATTTATATATATATGTATATATTTATATATATATACATATATAACTACTTCATTTACTCACATAAAATTAATGTACGAAAATATAAATTTATGCGTAAACTTTAAGTATTTACTTCAAAAGTGCTCAATATGTAGGTAGAGCTAGTTAGTAAGTTATAAAATATATACGGCGATTAAACTATACTGAATATTCCACGTTTCATCCACTCTATGACTCTTCAGGCTTAGACGCATAAGCCTGAAGAGTCTTAGAGTGGATGAAACGCGGAATAATCAGTGTAGCTTAATCGCTATATATATTTTATAACATACGATATATAGATATATAGATACGCACAGATATTGAAAGTGAATAATAAGTAACATATTTCATAAAATACTTACTAATTTTAATTCGTACTATATAAACCAAAACAGCTAGCTGATCAACAAATGAAGAAAGAGCCAGTGTACTGGCGACCTGCAATTAGTATCTTTTATCTCACTAGACTGAACGTCTTCATATTCTGAAATATCTATAATTGAAATGTGTTGAAGAAGAATCCATTTAAACGGAATGAATCCGATTTACGCTGTGACCAGTTCTAATACAAGAATCGCCAGTCTTTTCAGAAAAGGTCAGACGTATACGCTCGTTTGAATGGAAATGACAACACGAATATACTGCATTCATCTTGCAAGAAGTTGAACGGATGGGGTTAATTGCACAACAAAGAAACATGAAACCACGATAACCCGACAATCAATCTAAGGTCTTCTTTTACATTTTCGTTCAATGTTTAATGTGTTAATAAAATTACTTACGGAAACTAAAATCAGATCGGTCGGTTGAACTTCTTGCTGACCCAAACTGCCCAATTAAATCACCGATTGATCAGTCGACAAATGGATACGAGATCTCAACAACAGCGGACGATGTTTTTTTTTTTTTTTTACAACTTATTTCGAAGATATCGAATTTTATTTTGTCATGAGATTAAATTAAAAAGTTATTGGTAAATCAAAACTTAATTGTTTTAGTTTCTGGAAAATATTTACATTCGCAAACATTTGTATTTGATTTAAAAATTTTTTTTAATGAACACATTTCATAATACCTTTTGTCTTAAAATATTCACATAACTATTATCACCATTGAGTTTATAAACGACCCTCATATATTTCCGTAAATAATTTGATCCGGTGTTATCTCACCAACAAAGTAGCTTTATATAACAGCGTGTATATTCCCGGAAATAATTGGTCCCTGTATAATCCCTTATATAATTGATCTATGTATAAATCCATAAATAATTACTCTCTGTGTAATCACACGAATATTTTTTTCTTTATAATCCGTACATAACTGATCTCTCTTTAATATCTTTTATAATTGATCCCTCTAACATTTGCTGAGAAATTTATCTGTGTATATTTCCATAAATAATTGATCATTGTATAATCCCCTGTATAATTGGTGCCTGATAATCCTTTAAATAATTGATCTATGTATAATCCAGTAAATAAGTGGTCCCTCTATCATCTCCCAACTAATTGATCTCTGTATAATGTATTAAACAATTGATCCATGTATAATCCTTAAATAACTAACCTCTGTATAATCCCTGTAAATAAATAATTTATTCATAATCCGTAAATAATTCATCTCTTTATAATCTGTATATAATTGATCACCATAAAATCCGGCAAATAGATGGTTTCTTGTGTAATTCCGTAAAGAATCTATCTTTGCATGATTCTAAAATGATCGATCCCTGTATAACCGCGTAAATAATTAATTCATGTATAATTTCATAAATCGTTGTTTCCTGTATCATTACAGAGATCTATTTCGTAAACACACCAGGCCTGCACTTAAAAGGTTTGGCATCTTTGCGAATTTCTATATTAATTGATATGTTTTTTTTATGAGAAAACTCTGGGAATAATAATTATTATATTTGAAACACAGCATAACTATGTGTAATTTTAATTAGTTTAGTTTGATCTAATTTCATGTAAACTGAACAATCGTGTCTATTTTTTACCAATGGGTTACAAATTATCCAGGACCAAGGGATCTGAATTATAAGAGTTAAATAAATGTTAAGTTGAACGGTAATCGTCATCATGAATAGATGGGGGAAATAGGAAGAATAAACAAAAATTATTAAGATGGAATTAATTATTCTAGAGGACGACTCAATGAATATATGTTCAAATTAAACTTGAAACCGACAATGTTATAATCAGTAGGAACAAAAGATCGTGGTATTTTATTCCATAAATCGAGTTTCAAGATAATAAGCATTGTTCATAAAAGTTTCGTTTAGTTGTTATCAGAGAGAGAGAGAGAGAGACAGAGACAGAGAGACAGAGAGAGAGAGAGAGAGAGAGAGGGTAACAGAGAAAGAGAGAGAGAGATTATTAAGGATAATGAAAGACGGCGAAATAAAAAAAATCTTTACCGATTCTGTAGCTTTGCAAGATTTGTGGATGCTTTAAAGTAGAAAAATGATTGGTGCTCGGTCGAAAACATACAACGAACGTAACGATATACGTGAGAGGCGTTAGCACTATCTCTTCTGTGTGAACGCGAATGAAAGGAAAGGAAAAAATGCTGATAAAGAAAATCGGATAGCCCTCAAAAATGAATAAATATTGAGTCAACGTTTGATTCTAGTATCTATTTTGGGATAAAATACAATAGAAGAATACAGCACCGCTACTTAAAGAATCAGATTAAATAATACGGTCACGAATAAAGAAATATCTACTAGTGACCAGCTAATTGATCGGATCGGTTTCTTGCGACTTGCCGGCTAGTGCACGTGGAAGAATGACTCAGCTTCAGGTATCTCATCCTGATTCATCGATTCTTGGATTAGAGATAATATCATTTGCTGTGGATGAGGTGTTACCTCTCTATATTTTGTGGAGTCGGACAATTGCTGGACCTGTCGACCAGGCGAGAGTGAAATCCAAAACACAACACATGCAAAATCAAATATTAGATAGACAAAACAGGTATGAAAAAGGCAAAAAAGGAGAAATAAAAAAGGAATGTAAAAAAAAAACCTCAAAACAGTAGTGAAATAATAGGAAAGAAAGAAAAACTGAGTAAGAAAAAGGAAGAATGATAGATAGGAACTAATGTAGAATAAAACGAAACTATAAAGACAGAATGAAATGAAAGACTAAACTAGAAAGTTATAAGAAAAAGAAAAACTAAGAAAAAAAAGGAAGGAAAATAAAGAAAGAGATAGAGAAAGAGAAAATACGAACTGAGCGATAATAACGAATAAAGAAAAAAAAAGTTATAACCATTTTCATTTTCCCGCCCTTTAGTATCAACTGATTCCAATCTGGCGGTCGATTCAAACAACCAAAAGCCAGCTGTTCGATCAC
Organism: Euprymna scolopes; assembly: GCF_053919585.1. Taxonomy (NCBI): domain Eukaryota; kingdom Metazoa; phylum Mollusca; class Cephalopoda; order Sepiida; family Sepiolidae; genus Euprymna; species Euprymna scolopes. Next base: position 60,302,758 of record NC_136505.1, read on the forward strand.
ATCCAGCGATAAAACGGTGTGTAGACAAAGGAAATGCAAATGAAAAGCAATGCAAATATATCGTAAGTCCAAGTGGAACAGCCAATTCAATTAAACTGTTATTTTTTTTACTGGCATTTTGCGTCTACTTTAGTTGATATGTATATGATCATTCAATAAATAAAGTGAATTTCGTAAGGCATAGTTTTATTTAAGAAATTAGAAAAGCTTTGTTTAAAACAGCATGATCTTCATTCTTTAGAACACATATTTACATCGAATAACGGCATATCTGTCTCTTCGCTATACGAGAGATTTTCCAAAAACAGTGGCCCCTATTTTTACTCTATTCGAAGGGATCAGAGGAGGGTGTAAATTGTATTGTTGTAATGAGGTGCTAGTCGACAGAGGTTGAACATGCCTTCTAGTGCAGACGGGATCAAGTGGTCAAACCAAATCAAACTGGCTCACTCGGGCTTAAAACTGGAACAACCTTGACAAAGATGAGCGTTCAGTATATAATTCATCTGCAAAAGGTCTAGCTAATTTGCATATACTTTTAAACATTCATTTTAATTAATTCCCGATTAATTGTTCCGGTTTTCTTATAGGATGATCATCTTAAGTATACTATTACATATAATTATATTCATACAGATAATCTACATGATTTATACTTGCGTAATATTTGCATAAAAAGATTACAATAAACACAAAACAGTTTATATATATATGTGTGTGTGTGTGTATGCGTATACATATTTCTTTTAAAAAATTGCCTATCAAACTCCGCTGTCATTTATTTGTCTTAAGACATGACACTCAATATGTAGAGTATTCGAACACGTGTGATATGTTATATTTGGGTTTTAGCCGGGAAACAATCGGTGCAAAAGTGTAAAAATTAAAAAAATAATGGAATTTGCCAGGTGAAGATCGAACGACGTGCTTACGAATGTGCATGCGTAACGTAATAGCTATTAGTTCATGATTTTATTTTTAGCCTTGCAGCAAACATGTCTTCATTGCTTCATAGCTCATGCATACAGGTCTATCGAAAAAGTAAATGGTAAGCTACACATATTGGTTTAGACTTACGGAGGTGGCGCACGAGCCATTTTTTCTAACTTTTTAAATCATTAGTATATATCACATTTTAACGTATTTTACGATATATATAAATATATATATATATATATGTCGTAAAATACGTTTAAATATGATATATAGTAATGATTTAATAAGTTAGAAATAAAATTACTCGTGCACCACCTCCGAAATATATATATATATATATATATATATATATATATATATATATATATATATATATATATATATATATATATATATATATATATATATTAATGTTGGGATGAATTATTGTAATCAGAAACTCGAATCATTTTGAGGTATCAGAATCAGAATCGGTATCGGAATTGGAAAAAATGGAGCCTTATTTCCGCTTCCGGACACGATTCTAAAAAAAGGAAGAGTCGTGGGTTTATTAGGAGATCGTTTATTAACAACGTGAGATTATGACTACAGGATATAACGTTAGAAATCGTGTTCTCCTACGTAGGATTGATCCAAGAACCTTATTGAACTGTTTTTTTTTTGTTGTTGTAAAATTTGATAAGCAAATTAAATATTTTAGAGTACATTTGCCAAATTATTATACCAAATTGTTGACATGTTCAAATTCCGTTTCACACTTATTCGATAAACGTCTAATTCAAACGTCTCAGAGAGTTCACAGTTTATTATCAAATGATTTCAAACGATAGGACAATCAATTTTGATTTTTTTTCTGGTGCCCTCTAAACTGGTTGATGTCTGGTAACTGCATCCTCTGAAATTGGTAATATGTTATTGCAATATTTTAATCTTACAAAGGGATTATAAAAATCTTGCATACAATACATAAAGGGGAGACATGTAGAGGTTTCTCATATTAAAGAGGACATCATATTTACATTTAAAAGTTGCTTGTCGCCCGCCTTCGCCCAAATAAAATTTATCTTTTTAGGTAATTGTAGGAAGAATACTTTAAAAATTCCTTACAAAAACAATTATTTTTAAACTAATAGAACAGTTTTGTTCTATATTAGACAGCACTGATTTTCAAAGATAAGAGGCCACTCGGGGATAATAATTAGACATATTCGTAATGATAGTTAATGGTAAAAAATTGGGTATTGTTTCAAAGTATGGTTTAACAATTACTTGTTTACATTGGACTTGAAAACTACCACGTTGTAGTTTATTAAGTACTGGGAAGCAACCTGCTATATTATTTTCCACAATCGGGTAGCTCTGGGAAATAACTCATGTTTAAAAACTACTACAGTTTTAGAGCAGTTAACTGAATTTTTACCATTAACATCCATCGTTGCCCATCGAATTTATCCATAAGTTTGATGGGCAACGATGGATTTTTTCTTATCGTTAACTTTTAAGTCAACACATCTTTCTTTGGATTTTACTACACCTCATACTCACAATATATATATATATATATATATATATATATATATATATATATATAACGACATTGTATTATAAGGCCTACTTATAATTGTTTAATTCTTTTAAAATTCTAATTTAAAAATTTATCTCCATAAGTATATTTGTATTTCCTTGCAACATACATAGATTAGTTAGGTATTTCATTTCATACATTTATATATTTTACTCATTTGAAATTATTTATTTTATTTATATTATATATTTAATTTTAACCTATGAATATATGTATGTATAAGTATAGATTTCTAACAAAAGTACGAAACTATCGTTTTTCCTTATCTAATAATATGCGGTTGATTTTGCCAATGTTCATTAGAAACAACCAATTTTAATGCATAAATAGTATTTTAAAAAGTCTACAACAATTTTAAATGTCTATAAAAATGTCTGGAAACTTAACTAACACACCTGTACATTATAATTCTAACGTGGTTTCCACATGGAATATAATTTTCTCTTATATGTGTATGTTATTTTCTAAATAAACACTGTTAGTGTTCTAAACCGACCATCTTCCATCAACGATGAAGCCATCGATCGACTACGCCAGGAGCCTATCAACGAGGAGCTCGACATCCCACCCTCGTCAGAGGAAGTAAGCAAAGCCATCAAGCAACTTTCCTCTGGGAAGGCCCCCGGCCCCGACTCAATTCCAGCAGAAGTATACAAAGCTGGTGGACCTACACTGCTTTTAAGACTAACAGAACTCTTCCAACCAATGTGGGAGAGTGAAGAATTACCGCAAGATTTTCGTGATGCTACTATCGTTCACATTTACAAACGCAAGGGAAATCGTCAGTCATGTGACAACCACCGCGGGATATCCCTTCTTTCCATCGCCGGGAAAATCCTGGCCCGCGTCCTTCTCAACCGCCTGCTGGTGCACCTTGAAGATGGTCATCTTCCCGAGAGCCAGTGTGGCTTTCGAGCGGGCCGCGCGACGACTGATATGATCTTTGCTGCACGCCAACTGCAGGAGAAGTGTGTCGAGCAGCACCGGGGCCTCTACACCACGTTCGTCGACCTGACCAAGGCCTTCGACACTGTTTGCCGAAATGGCCTCTGGCGGATCATGAAAAAATTTGGTTGTCCAGACAGGTTCATCGCCATTGTCAGGCAGTTCCATGAGGGCATGACCGCTCGTGTCCTGGATGACGGCGACCCCTCAGAACCCTTCCCTGTGACCAACGGGGTCAAGCAGGGCTGTGTCTTAGCCCCGACGCTCTTCAGCATGGTTTTCTCTACCATGCTCCAGGACGCTTTCAAAGACAGTCACTCTGGCATTGTCATCAAGTACAGATGTGACGGGGAATTGTTTAACATCAGGCGAATGCAGCCAGTCACGAAAGTGAGGGAAACCATCATCAGAGACCTTCTCTTTGCCGATGACTGTGCCCTTAATGCCCCAAATGAGATAGAGATGCAACGTCAAATGGACGGATTTTCCACCAGTTGTGACAACTTTGGTCTCACCATCAGTACAAATAAGACAGAAGTTATGTACCAACCCGCCCCAGGAGATGCATACCATGAACCCGGCATCACTGTCAAAGGACAGAAGATCCATGCTGTGGAGCAATTCACCTACCTTGGCAGCACCCTCTCCCGCACCGCCAACATTGACATTGAGGTTAACCATAGGATCTCCACAGCGAGCAGTGCATTTGGAAGACTTAGAGACAATGTGTGGAAGAGGAGAGGCGTTACACTCGCAACCAAACTGAAAGTATACCGAGCGGTCGTCCTGACAACCCTACTCTACGCCTGCGAAACTTGGACGCCATATAAAAGACATGAAAAACAGTTGAATGGCTTCCACCTCATATGCCTCCGTAATCTTCTCAACATCCGCTGGCAAGACAGAATTCCTGACACAGAAGTCTTGAAGCGCGCGGGGCTCCATACCATCACCACCATAATCCGCAAAACCCAGCTCCGGTGGGCAGGCCATGTCTATCGCATGCACGACAGCCGAATCCCCAAACAACTTTTCTATGAGGAACTCAGCCAGGGAAAGCGGAATGCAGGGGGCCAAAAGAAACGATATAAAGACTGTCTGAGAACGTCCCTAAAAGACTTTGACATCAGCCCCCAGTCTTGAGAGAGTCGCGCTGCTAAACGTTCGGCCTGGCGTTGCGTCATCAGCCTAGGAGCCGACAGGGCAGAGAATCAACGCATGACACACGACCAGCAGAAGCGAAAGAGGAGGAAGGAGAGAGCTGCCGGTTCACAGCCTACCAATACCGCCTTCACGTGTCCAGCGTGTGGAAGAGTCTGCCGAGCACGGATTGGCCTCATCAGCCATCTCAGGACCCACAAACCCCTGACGCCGAATTGATATATATATATATATATATATATATATATATATATATATATATATATATATATATATATATATATGTATACATATGTGGGTATGCACATATATATACAGGGTGGCCGAAAAGTCCCAGGACACTGGCCGAAAAGTCCCAGGACACTCTATTTTTAAAATACTGTGTTTTATTAAAAATACATATATAGTGTCCTGGGACTTTTCGGCCACCCTGTATATATATATATGTGTGTGTGTGTGCATGTATGTATATAACTGTATATTTAGCTTATGATCCATCGCCTTATTACATATGAAAATAAAAAAATGTATACAATCAACTTTTCTTAATTTTATATGAAAACTAAATCGATTTGACTAAAGTAGGGCGTATCCAAAACTAAATGCATTCTCTTGATATTGCATGTTAAAGATTCACAGATTTACGTAAGATTTAAATAATATTTATTTATTGGTGGCTATAAACTAGTGTTTCAATTATCAAATTTCCGAATTATTATATGAATTGTAAGAAAAGTTTCACCGCATTTTGAACCCCTTTTATTAACATTAATAGAACTAAATATTTCCCACATTACTATCGCCTATGTCTATCATAATCCCTGTTAACTTTGATTATGAGTGAATCTTGTAAAACGTATGCACCCACTTAGATTTATATAATTAGCGATATTTCTACTATTACAAGTTTGTGGGTTTTGTCTGTTTGACACGAAGGCGGTGTCAAGAATAAGCAACAGATGATAAAAGAGAGAAAGAGCGCGCGAGAGAGAGAGATAGTGAATAAAAACATAGAAAAATGTGGTGCAGGAAAATGTGGAAAAATAGAGATATTGAGTGAAAAAACGAGAGACGTGAAGAAAAAGCAGGAGAAAGAGATAGAAAGTGAGCGAGATACAAAGGGTAGAAAAAGAGATAAAGAGAGAGAGAGATAAAGAGAGAAACTGGAAGAGAGAAAGAGAGAGAGAGAGAAGGAGAGAGAGAGAAAGAGAGATAAAGAGAGAGAGAGAGAGAAAGAGAGAGAGAGAATAGGCCACGGGTCATCTATTATATATTTCGTTGCACAAATTTCCAATGATTTCTGCATTGCTATGATGTCGTAATATTACTTAACCTGAAATGAAAATATAGAGAAAATGGCGGTAACCGTTCTACAGTTTGGGGCTATTTCGTCCAAACAGCGCAGTCTTGAAGATGTGTTGATTGCAAGTATCCATTTTCTTTTCAAAATATTGTTTTAGCGGGAAACATTAACTATTTGTAAATCGAGCGCAAAGATAAACAATCGTATTATTTATGTTAAGGTGGATATTGTCATGGAATATTGCTTTCCGATATTCACATTTTCCCCTTCTTCAATGACGCATACCTCTCTTTCTCTATTGCCAATTTTTGCGCTCTATCTTTAAATGGATGTCTCCCTCTCCATCATTCTCAAATCCATACATTCCATCTTTAACATCGCTATTCCTTACTACTCCCAATTTATTTATTTTTTTTTCTGATTTCTCTCTTTATTCTCTTATTCATTTATTTATTTATTTCAGCAATTTCGGTTGACATATTCTCCCTTGAGATTCGAAATAATTTAAGAGAAACTTAAACATCTGTTAGTGAAATGACTATTATTATAAAGACAAAACTCAATTAATATTACTTTAAATTCCATACAACACGCAAAATAAATTCCTTGTCAAGCAACTCATCATTAGACAACGACCTAGTTTTCCCATTATTATATGCATTAATATATAACGCTCCTTATTTTGATTGAACGGGAGTGGAATGGAACTTTTAATAATATCGTTACGAAACAAATAACTAAGCTTATAATTGTAAAACGTAATAAAATAAATAGTTCAAGATATCATGATTTATAAGTGCTTCACGTGTAATAGTGGGCACGAAATTCATTTAAGTGAAACACAAGAAACAATAACGAAAGATCTGTTATAGAAACATAATTTTAATAATGTTTATTTCTTTTGGTTTCACTTTTTGTAATTGCAGAGCATACAGAGATGTAAAACAACCGAATTTAATTGTATTGTTGTTGTGGTATTCGATTTCAATAGGGAAAATAGTGGTATTCGACTTCAATAGGAAAAGATGTCATGTAGTCGCTTAGTCGATCCTTGATCGGTTTTGTGTAGACATACAATGAGATTTCCGAAAATAACAATATTAAACCCAATGTCCATGAACGGAAAAGAGAACACAACAGATCTGCGATAGAGTTTTACATAAAACAATTAATATTATTTCAATTCTTCAGACATTTTGGATTTTTTGTATTATTTATATTATTTGTATTGTTTATATTATTTGTATTTTTTAGATTATTCGAAGTATTCTTCTTCTCTTCAGTTCTATGTTTAATGTAAACTCTCAAGTGTATCTTGCCGCACTCGGTAATCTTTCTGTTGAACTCGGGAATATTCGCGGACTTTTGAACGGTAGCTTTTATTTAATCAATAGGAGTAGGATGCTCTCGTTTCGTCAACCATGACTGGGTAGAAGAACAAAAACACCACGTGATCGCTCTTTGATCGGTGTTGTATGGATAATAAAAGAGAATTTGCAGTACGATAATCCTCAATATTAAGCGAATGTTCATAAACGAAAAAATTTAATAAACACGACTCATTTTCGATTGGGGTTTATATAGTAACTTTAATATTATTTCGATTTTTCGGACGTCTTTAATGTTATATTCCACAAGTTTCGATTAATGTGGTCTCCGAGGTTCTCCAAGTGCAAACTGTTGAACTTGGGAATCTTCGAGCCGGATTCGTTAATCTTGGAAGAATGTGGAATTTTATAATTTATTTAATCCGCATAGGAATATTCTTCGATTTCAGATAGAAGCAATCGCATCTATAATTTAGACTATTCAGACTTAGATTGTTCTTATCTTGAATGTTATTTTCACAACTCTTCAACCGATGTCACTTGGACATTCTTCGAGTATATCTTGTCGGAAAAAAAACAAAAACAGAATCTTTCTGTCGAATCGGAAATAATATAGCACAGAACCTTTTATTAAACCCACTGGGTAGCATTCTTCTGTTCAGCTAGCCATGAAGTAATTCGCAGTTGCATTCTCAGCATAACTCGCACTGAGGATTGAATCTTCAACCTCCGGAATAATATCATTAGAATAGAATAACACTTAGTACTTTATTCGTTTTGCCACGTCTCCAACTAATACAAATTATCAATCATCTTCTAAGAATTTCAGGAATATAATATCTTGGATGTTAAGGTGCAAAGATTACGATTAATGTAACTACCGATCTTCTTAAAGTACATTTTTTTTAATTTGGTAACCGTCGAGTTTATTAAGTTAAACAAATTTTGAACTTAACCGTTTATTAAACTCACGTCGAAAAATGGTTCGATTCTGGATAGAAGTGATCAATTATGCTATTCTCAGATTCATCGCTCGCAGAAAGGATGCAATGTTTAACTTCCAGAAAATTGTTTCTCGAAAATGATTATTCTAAATTGTAACGTGAAGTATGAATCTCATTAATCTTAATTTTAAGAAACTTTTAATATACTATTGTTATAACGAGAACAAGCCTGCGTCTGAGAAAAAGATGGCCGAATTCTTAACAATAACAATAGTTGATATCTTGAAAACAAACAACAAATGAGATCAATATTATTTCGATTATTCGAATAACTGTTCTCGTCCTGTTGAATTCAGGAATATAAACAGATTTATGGACGCAACCTTTTACTTAATCTGGGACTTTGAGCCATGACAGAGTAGGAAGATTCTCGAGTCCGACAAAATATACGTAAAGAAATCCGGATGTAAAATTAACGTTATACAAATAATACTCAAAATGAGATCAATAACAAACCGAATAATTAAATTATACATTTTTATTTGAAAACAATTATGATTATAAAAATGAAATGTTTTTATATCTCACAACTCACAAAGATAAGAAATAATATATAACATAGTTGATAGATAACAGATAAGAAATAATATATAACATAGTTGATAGATAACAGATAAGAAATAATATATAACATAGTTGATAGATAACAGATAAGAAATAATATATAACATAGTTGATAGATAACAGATAAGAAATGATATATAACATAGTTGATAGATAACAGATAAGAAAAAATATATAACATAGTTGATAGATAACAGATAAGAAAAAATATATAACATAGTTGATAGATAACAGATAAGAAAAAATATATAACATAGTTGATAGATAACAGATAAGAAAAATATATAACATAGTTGATAGATAACAGATAAGAAATAATATATAACATAGTTGATAGATAACAGATAAGAAATAATATATAACATAGTTGATAAGAAACAGATAAGAAATAATATATAACATAGATAATAGATAACAGATAAGAAATAATATATAACATAGTTGATAGATAACAGATAAGAAATAATATATAACATAGATAATAGATAAAAGATAAGAAATAATATATAACATAGTTGATAGATAACAGATAAGAAATAATATATAACATAGTTGATAGATAACAGATAAGAAAAATATATAACATAGTTGATAGATAACAGATAAGAAATGATATATAACATAGTTGATAGATAACAGATAAGAAATGATATATAACATAGTTGATAGATAACAGATAAGAAAAAATATATAACATAGTTGATATATAACAGACAAGAAAAATATATAACATAGTTGATAGATAACAGATAAGAAAAATATATAACATAGTTGATAGATAACAGATAAGAAATGATATATAACATAGTTGATAGATAACAGATAAGAAAAAATATATAACATAGTTGATAGATAACAGATAAGAAATAATATATAACATAGTTGATATATAACAGATAAGAAAAAAATATATAACATAGTTGATAGATAACAGATAAGAAGCAATATATAACATAGTTGATAGATAACAGATAAGAAATAATATATAACATAATTGATAGATAAGTAAAAATATATAACATAGTTGATAGATAACAGATAAGAAATAATATATAACATAGTTGATATATAACAGATAAGAAAAAATATATAACATAGTTGATAAGAAACAGATAAGAAATAATATATAACATAGATAATAGATAACAGATAAGAAATGATATATAACATAGTTGATAGATAACAGATAAGAAAAAATATATAACATAGTTGATAGATAACAGATAAGAAAAATATATAACATAGTTGATAGATAACAGATAAGAAATAATATATAACATAGTTGATAGATAACAGATAAGAAAAAATATATAACATAGTTGATAGATAACAGATAAGAAATGATATATAACATAGTTGATAGATAACAGATAAGAAAAAATATATAACATAGTTGATAGATAACAGATAAGAAAAATATATAACATAGTTGATAGATAACAGATAAGAAAAAATATATAACATAGTTGATAGATAACAGATAAGAAAAAATATATAACATAGTTGATAGATAACAGATAAGAAAAATATATAACATAGTTGATAGATAACAGATAAGAAATAATATATAACATAGTTGATAGATAACAGATAAGAAAAATATATAACATAGTTGATGCGCCTTAAATAACCTCTGCGTGTTTGATGTTTCTTAAAATAAACACACTGAGCTGAATGTTTTTTTTTCTTATTTACTTATTTGTTTCTGTTATTTTTTTATATTTATCAATTCATTCTTGTTTTGATGATGTCATTTATAAATCAATTTCTTTTATTGATCATCGACACCTTTTTTTATATAATATTGTTTTCGATTTTTCTTCCAGGCTTCATATGTTATCATTTTTGAAATCTTTTCCTTTTTTTAATTTATTTTGCATTTCTGCTCATAATAATTGCACTTGGAGTAAGTGCTATGTTGTGATTGCCAAAAAAGCTTTAAACGATTTGCATAGATTTCATGCCGTTTCATAAATAAATTACATAATTGCTTTTCTTATTATTCTGTTCATCTTATGTTTATTTGGGCATTCTATAAATGCAGTGTTTTCTAGATATTGTAGAAATGCATTCACGAAAAACAAACGCATTCAGGAAAGCACTCGGATGACCACACAACCACAAGCACACACACATACACACACAAAAATACACACACATATCTATCTAGATAGATACATACATATATACATACATGATGATTGAAACGTCTTGCCAGACGAGTGCCACTCCCTCGGACACTTAAAGTCCATGACCCCAAATGCCTGAGGGAGTATCTATACAAAGATTATGTTACAGAATCTTAGTTTGTACAACAGCTAAATCTCTCTCTCTCTCTCGGTTCAAAATGTTGAGATCCCGCAACAAGCAAGAGCAAGATAGCCAGCAACTAATTAAACTGCAGACCAGCTTAATGCGGGTACTGGTTTCCCGTTTTATGTTTTTTTTTATAAAAAGGTTCATTCGCCCTTTGAAAAGTCTTGTTTTTAATCCTTCAGGGAGACAAGCCGCCCTCCTCACCAAAGAAGTCTGGTGGTGGAACCAGTTTAGTGGCCGGTTACCCAACCATGAGGCAGGTATATATATATATATATATATATATATATATATATATATATATATATATATATATATATAAATATACAGTTAAAGCGGAAATTATTGGCACCTATTCAATTTTTGCATCTTTTGGAGAAAAAAAAACATTTTTCACTTATTATTTTTATTAAAGTGTTGATGAACATTTATATCGACCATCTATAGATCTACTGAAGCACTTTTAGTTTATTATAAAATATTCAAAATAAATATTATTAATGATAACAAAAGACAAACGAATTCAAATTTATTGGCTCCAATGATTTTTATCATAGAATTCACGATTTTTATGCAAAATAATACTTGTTTATTATTATTTAGGTATTGCATAATTTTCAAGAACGATTTAAAGCCTTCTATAAATAACGTGCATTAGTCAATCCTTCACTTTATCAATAACACCAGACTGAAAAGATGGCTAAAATTAAGCAGCAACATTTCAATGTTAGACAGAAAATAGTGGATGTACACATGAAAGGTAGTGGATACAAATCCATTTCTAAGCGTTTTAAAGTTCCCGTGTCAACAGTGAGAAAGAAATATCAAGAAATATGGTGTTTTCAATACGATTAAAAACTTTACGGATCAAGGCCGTAAAAAGGAAATGTTCTCCCAGAACTGTACGACAAGTCATTCGAGAAGAGGAAAAGGACCCGAAAACTACTGGTAAGAAAGTAGTCCAACAATTGAGCGATCAAGGTATTGAAATTTCTGTTCCGACATTGAAAAGGGCACTGAAGTCACACGGCATTCAGGGATACCGATGAAGGAAGACTCCTCTCCTATCCAAGAAACATGTTAAAGCCAGCTTAGAGTTTGCACGGGAATTTATTGACAATGATTAATTTTTTAGGGTTTAGTTTTTAGGTCAGATGAGACTAAAAATTGAACTTTTTGGCAGCAGAGATGTGTCGTTGGTGTGGTGGAAGAAAGAAGCCTTCAACCCAATAGATACAGTCCCTACAGTGAAGTATGGTGGAGAAAACCATATGTTTTGGGGTTGCTTTTCGGCCAATGGCACTGGAAAACTTGTCACTGTGGATGAAGCAAGATCAATACATTAAGATATTTACTGAAAATCTGCAGAAGCCCTTAGTCTTGGAACCAACTGGGTCTCCCAACAGGACAATGTTCCAAAACATACGGCGAAATCGGTGAAAAATGGCTTTTGGATAATGAAATAAACGCCGTGAAGTGGCCAACTCAAAGTCCAGACTTGAATCCAATGGAAAACTTGTGGGTTGTGTGAAGACGAACGTGAAAAGAAGGAAACCAAGGAACCTAAGGAAATTAGAAGATGTCGCCAAAGAAGAATGGTTTAATATTCCTGTTGATGTGTGCAGGAATTTAGTAATGTCATATAGAAAACGTCTGGAAGCTGTTATTAAAAACAAAGGGTTTGCAAGTGGCTATTGATAAAGGGTGCCAATAAATTTGAATTTTGTGAATGGTTTATAGTCCCGTGAACATAATTAAACTTGAAAATAATATTTAAAAATAGTGCGGATTCCATTTTGACTTTCATCAATTTTCCTGTAAATAATTACACAAACTCAAGCGAAACAATACCATTAAAATCATAATAACACAAATATGTGAAGCTTAGATAAGTAGGTCCCACTAAATATTTTGATAAATTCTTGTAAAGTTAACTTAGAATTTTCTAAAAAACAGACCCCCTTTTTAATGAATGTCCTCTGACTCTCATGAATTTTGCACCGAACAATCTACGTGTCATGAGAGTCATCTCCTGATGACAAGCACTACATTGCATCATAGATGCAAGTATTTTTCGTTCTCTGAGGAAATTATGAGAATAATCAAAGTCCTTTGTTCACTCAAATTGTTGCGTAAGCATTTTCTTATTATAAATGTACAAAAAATATTTAGTGGAGAAAATAAAATAAAAATAAATTTTAAATTAAAAATGAAATAAAATAATAAATTTAGAATAAAATAAAAATGAATAAATAAAATAAAAACAAGCACAAAATAAATGTATAAATAAAATTTACTCAAAACAAAAAAGTCCAAACAGAAAACACGCTCGATTAAAAAAAAACTTCTGCGCATGTCCGGTAAGGAAGCCGTTCATGGAAAGCAAACGTTTGCGCAGGGTGAACACTCCTCATCAAGTACCATCATATTAAATATGTTATGAAAGGTTTTATGGCGTTTTTATCATAAATTTTTGAAAGGATCAATCTCACTTAAAACAAACAGTTCAACTTAAAAATATAAGAGAATAGTAATGAAAGAATCGTAAATCTAAGGTATTTTTAACGATGTGATCCTGATTCCGATGCCCCCCAAAATACACGATTCATACGATTCACGATTCCGATTACTTGTCCCACCAATAATATATATATATATATATATATATATATATATATATATACATATATATACATGCATACATATATACATATATATACACATACACACACACACACACATATATATATATATATATATATATATATATATATATACATACACATACGATGGGCATCCAATATACATACATACATGCAATGATGGATAGAGTCTTGGAAGTTATTCAGAATTTAAAGCTGTAAGCTATTATTAATGATAAAAACAGTAGTTGGAATACTCCTTTGCTTGTAAATCAATTTATCTCTTACTATCACTGCGTTAGTTTGTTTCCAATAATTTAATCTAGTCGTAATATTATTGTAGCTCGTTTATAATAATAAATTGTTTGGACGGATTAAACATAAATGTGTATCTTCTCTCATGGCCCTCCAACAATTTTGGTTTTGTAGAAGATTTATAAGTTAATTAAAATTGTTGGTACGAATAGTTGGGTTAGATGACTTTGTTTGATAAATATTCAATATGGTGTAATGGAAAAATAAAAAGGTATTTACAATCTCTCTTCTAATTTTCGGATTTTAATCATGTAAAATTACACTTCAATTCCTTTTGACGGATTGATTGTTGCTATTTCTTCTGATGAGTTAAGGTTATAATAATTAAGTGATTGATTTTGATAATTAAGTGATTGATCTTGCGCAACGAAACATATACTGTCAAGAATTGTATAAGTCAAGTGAATTAAAAGAAATACATTACAAGATGGTGAACATCATGAATTTTTGAATATAGCTTTTTGTCATTTATTCTCTCTCTTTCTCTCTCTCTCTCTATATATATATATATATATAAATTTGGAGTTAATTTATGTAGTATTACGGCAAATTTATTGTTGGACAAAAGAATACAGAAAATTATTAAATTAATTACTTTAACACATGGACTTTCAATGAATGACTCATCTCATCGGAAGCAAAAATTACCTACTTCTATTTTGCTAACAACATTTTCTTATGAGATGAGCCATTCAAATTAAATCCATCGTTTATGGAAAAGACGTTAATAATCATCTGCACTCTTTTGGCAAACAATAAATATTGTTGTAATTTACATAATAAAAAGCTAAATGTTCGTTTATATTATTGCACTATCTCGCATATTGAGCTTTCTTTATCTGCTTGGAATCATCTTTGAAATATTGATATTAATATTTATTGCACTTTATATCTGCAGTATTACTCAACCTGTAATTTTACTACATATAATGCATATAAATATTTCATTTCAATTAATATATATATATATATATATATATATATATATATATATATATATATATATATATATATATATATATATAATGTCAGCCACCTTAGGAAACTCGTTTTTTTAATGTTGAGCACTTTGAAGGTGAAATAGAAAGTCGGTCGCCAAAGCCTGCAGCACAGATCATGATGTTATAATCATTAGAGAACTATGGCCGGATGTTACGACATTAAAAAAAGTGCGTTGCTCTTGTCATCACATCTCATATGAGTTGTGTGGGCAACGTGGTTCGTATGCAAGATTGTAGACTACCGAAACAAAAATTTAATGGGAGAGCTGAAACATGGCAAGCACCCTCAACATAACCCTATGGAGGTGTTCAGGGACTGTACAAAGAACCATTTGAAAGTCCTGCAAATCAACATCGACACGTGGAAAGAACTTACTCTGCTAAAGCCGAACTGGCGAAAGCTTGTACCTGAAAGTTTGAATGTTCTAGAGAAAAGAAAACAGGTCGAGAGCAATCTGAAGCGAGAGCTTGACAAAGGTTTTATTGATGGTCTTAACCCACACAAATCTGAAAATGCAGCACTTGTCCACGAGTGCTTCTGTAAAAAGCTGCCTACTTCAACCACCTTAAGTCACGTAAAATTCATGTTCAGGTAAACCTTGTGCATATTAGTCCAAACAAAACGAGCTGTTTAATATTACAAGTCTACTTCTACATGATTGTTCATAGGAATACCCTTCATCCTCCAGACGAAGTTAATTCAGCGGAAATTGCTCAATCTGTGTGTCACATCTGCTTTAAGATGTGCAAATCTGCGGCAGGAAGCAAAGTCATCGTAGATTGCATAAACGACGAGATGGGGAGAACTAAATATGATAGCCATCATCTCGAAAGATGCAGCAATCAAAATGGGTGTATTTATATTATGTACAATTGCTGTCTACATATGTGATTGATATTCTTTCAAGCATTCAGTTGAGCCTTTGTGTTTCGGGAAAAAGGGATGATAAACGAACAATGCGTGTGTGTGAAACGGCACTAACCTTATTTGAGTTTAACCGGCTTCCTCCAAAGGAGAAAGTTTCATGGGAGTATGAAATTCACAAGCGATCCCCAGGCTCATGTATAAACTAACAATGCTTATATTTCAAAGCACTTTCAATTTGCCCGCATAGTCTCCCGTTAAATTTATCCTGATCAATATTAAAATGACTTAATACATTGCCATCAGTTCGGAAGCATATATAAATTATACGTTGCTCAATAAGTCGCCAGTCTAATTTACAAAACAACTCTTTATGCTGACTTTGTATAAAAGCTGTTTTATTTACTAACATAGTCTTCGCCAATTGTAATACAGTAACTCAAACCTTTGCTAACAGTTCCTTGCTTTGTTGTAGAACGATTTGCCACTGATTTTAAATATATCTCCCTGCCCACTTTAATTGCTTCTGTGAAGCAAACTCTATTTTTCAGGCTGCATCATCTTAAGATCTTAAACAGCGAAAAGTTGCTGAGAAGCAAATATGAAGATTAGGTGGACGCTGAAACAATTCAAATTGAAGTTTATGTAAGATTCTTCTTCGTTGTGATCGACTTGTGACACGGTGCATTCTTTTTGTGAAAATGCATCTGTTATCATTTTGCAGTCGGTTTTTGCGATTTCATCTGTCAAACGTAACAAACGCGTTTACTATTCGTCATTAAGAGTTGTTTCTTTCTTTATGTAACTATAGGGGATATTTTTTTAAATACAGAGGCCTAGAACTTGCCCGTGAATATTTGTGATTCTGGGCGTTTTTGCCGAATTTGTTAGTTTTTTTTTTCTAATCTCTGCTATTGCTTATATTTGATTAGATTTATTTCTTTGCAGAATCATTAGATGGAAAACATAAAATAGAAACGTTGTTTCTAATATTGGTTTATATATTATATGATAACTGGAATTCCTGTTTCTACTGTTAATAAATTATAGGTTACAATTATAGTATTAGTTATATGTTTAAAAATTGTTGCTTTATTATTATTGATTTTGAAAGTATTTTTACATGTTCAGATCACCTAGACTTGCGTTTAAACCTGTGATATATGTGTTGAATTTAGAAATCTATTTAATTCCATTTTGTTTGTAGTTGGTCGATGAGAATTCAGAGTCCGTTAGGTGAAACTTATCGTCTTCTCGTGTGTATGTATAACTTTATTCATCTAATTTATTTCTGTTTTTGTAGAAAGTTAAATAAAACTTTAAATACTGAGTGTGTTACTCAATTATTTTTGTTTATATTACTATTTTATATGACTATTACCATTCTACGCGGTTTCTCAAATGATTTGAAACTCCTACTAACTCCTACTATTTGACAAAGATGATTTTCCTCGAAAAACATTGTGAAACACAATCACACATTAGATAACAGTGCAGATTTTTAACTTATTAAGCAAAACAAACTTTTTATAAATCACTTAATAAAATTGTGTATATATACTTATATATATATATATATATATATATATATATATAATAGCTTGATGCCTGGCGTTGCCCTGTCGTAAATTATGCTTAAGATGATATTTTTATTTATTCCGATTTTGTATGTTCACTGCCGATCAAAAATCTAAGACCACTTTAGAATCTTTAAAAAGAAACCTTTTTATAAGGATAGATTTAAAACTCTTCCGACTTAAGGTTACTAATACTGCAATCTAAAAGTTTATGGAAACTAAAAGGTACATTAAAAAATTTTATTTAAAAATTTGCATTTTTATTAAATTAGGCTTTTTACACTTGATCAAAATTATAAGACCAAGGGTATAAATTGTTAGATTTATGTTAATTCTAATGTTTTTTGTTTAATTCGAGATTAGCAATCATTGTGTAAAGGTGTTACCATGCCTAAAGCAAGAAAATTTACCGAAGTTGTTGCGCAGTCTCGAATTCTAGGATTCCGTAAGCAAGGTTTGTCACGGCGAGCGATAGCAGATAAAGTAAATCGCAGTAAAACTGTTATTTTCAACTTTCTAAAGAACACTGAGAATTATGGAAAAGAAAAATCCTTTGGTACCCCCCCCCAAAAAAAAATTTCTCCTGCATGGTATAAGAGAATCTAACGGGTTGTTATGAATGAAAGAGGACTTTCTTCTAGTCAAATTAAGGCGGTTACAGATGCTGATTGCAGTCCAATAACAATCAGACGACATTTACAACAAAAATGCATGGTAAATAAAAAGCGTAAACGAATTCTTCGATTGCTTCCACATCACAAAGTGGACCGCTTAAAATTTGGTCGTGAATACAAAACCTGGAACGTTGAGAAGTGGAAGAGATTCCTGTATTCTAATGAGAAAAAAAATCAATTTAGATGGTCCTGATGACTCTCAGCGATATTGGAATGACAAAAACATGCCCCTTGAAAATTTTTCCACACGCCATATTGATGGAGGGTCCTTAATGGTATGGGGTGCCTTTTCTTACAGAGGGACCATGGAGCTCCAGGTGGTGCAGGGTCGTCACAGAGCAGCTGGTTATGTTAGCATGCAACAGAAAACGTATTTGATGATGAAGGATCATCGTTTGTGTGGAAATGAATAGTAATTCCAACAGGATACTGCTGCAAGACGGACCTTGAGCTTTCTACAAGAAAATGGCGTCCATCCCTTGGGACATCCTACATGATCACCGGCCTTGAACCCAATTGAAAATGTTTAGGGATTGATGACAAGACAGGTTTATCGAAATGGCAAACAATATTCAACAAAAAATGAACTTTGTGAGCACACCTTCAGAGATTGGAGCAGGATACTCCGCACCTTAATGGAAACCCTTATTTCTAGCATACCACAAAGAATTTTTGAAGTCATCAAAAGTAGTGGAGGTAGAACTCATTATTAAGTTTGATTGCTGAATGTTTTCATACACTTTTCATACAATTTTTTGTACAATTTAATAGAATGTTTGACTCTGGTCTTATAATTTGGATAATGTGTAAATAGCCTAATTTAATAAAAATGTAAATTTAAAAAATAAATCTTTGGAATGTAGCTTTTTGTTTCCATAACCTTTTAGATTGTAGTATTGATAAACTTAATCAGAAGATTTAAAAATATATATGTTTTTTAAAAGATATTTAAGTGTTCTTAAATTTTTGATCAGCAGTGTATAATTATAGAATCAATTCTTTATTAAGTATTATATATGATGAGGAATAGTTCACCCGGTGGACTTATTCGCAATAAATAAATAATATTGATAATGCCATTCAAGTAATTTCATCTGTGTTCTTTTACAATATCCCGTAAGAAGATATTTGACTTGATGATGAAGACCAACAAATGGTTTGCGGTGATTTTTAATGTTACTTCTTCTTTTGTTGTAAATTGAACTCCGTAATAAGAAAATGTTCACAAAAAACGGTGAGTTGGCTTGAACACGGAATCTTTCGATCTGTAGTCGAATGCTCTATTACTGCGTTATATCTAAAGATAACAGTAACTCTAAAGAAGTAATAATTTGCAGAGATTTTTATTATCTCCCTTGGTCGGTGTAACGTGAATTTTTGTAATTTTTTATCTGTAAGAAATAAAGACTAAGCATATAAATTTATAGAAAATCGGTCGTGTCTGTTTTGCGTACTCAACAGCGAGAACTTTCCATTTATTGCATTGTGACAGTTTTTCATAATTCCACACATAGACACACATTATATATATATATATATATATATATATATATATATATATATATATATATATATATATATATATATATATCAAGTACTTGTAATAAAATCATCGGATAATTTAAATATTTATTTATAACAAGACGTCCATTATGAGAAAATTTTATCCGTCGTAAATCATTTTTAGTTGATGTACTTTGTTTTATATTTGTAATTCCATTTTTTTTTTTTTTTTTGTAAAAATCAGACAAAAGTGGCTTCTATTTCATCTTTATTTCTTAATTTATGGAAGGGATGAGTGATCAGCTTTTGTGTATAAAAGCTTAGCTTGTTTAAAACCTATGTATACTTATATACGTCTGCTTATCTTGTATTTATATTTTGGTTGTTATATTTAATTTACCATTCTCTCTCTCTCTCTTTCTTTCCATCTCTATCTGTCTCTATATATGTATACTAGACTAGCCGTGACCCGTTGGGTCAGTATGTTATATTAGCTATGGAATTCATGCATGAGCGTGACACTTGTGACTTAAAGAAATAGTTTTTTTTTGACATAACAGAAACATTTCTATGAAAGTATATTAAAATGAAAAAAGAATATAGATAGATTTCTATGAGTCGTTCTGTTTATTATAATTGATTATTCTTGAAAAGAAAACAAATTACAGTTACTGAATAATAAGTGGTTGGCCATACTTATAGGTAAATGTTTACTGAGCAGTACCATAATACTTATTATAGTTAAATTCAAATTTTGGTATAGCTGCTTGTTTTACATCGTTTATTTCTGTATTACGTTTAAGTTATTTTAAACCCCACTCCTCCCATGTTAATAATAATTTAGAAATAATAACGTTACTATTTCAGCGTCCCAATTGTTCTTTTTTGTTGTTTATTTAAAACCCTACTATTCCCATGTTAAATAATAATTTAGAAATAATAACGTTAATATTTCAGCGTCCCAATTGTTCATTTTGTTTTGTTTCGTTTAAAGTATTCAAATAAACAATTGTTAATACTGCTTGCTTTTTTATTTTACATCGTTTATTTTCGTATTACGTTTAAGTTATTTTAAACCCCATTCTTCCCATGTTAAATAAAATTTCGAAATAATACCGTTAATATTTCAGTGCGCAGGTCATGCGCGCATGCGCAACCGGGTGTCGTAATTCGGAAAGTGGGTTACATACATCGTTATAAGGTCATTTGAGCTTTATAATTATATAGATATATGAGTGTGTATGTGTGTCATAGAGTGTCATAGAGTGTGTAAAGTATGCTTATATCTTCATATATTTGTATGTGTTGCGAGTGATTCACTTCTTAACGAATTAAACGATTATTTGGAACTGAGTGTAAGGAGTCAACTCTAGATCATATTTATTTTTTTATATAAAAAAACGTAGAAATAGGTGGAATAAATTCAGGCAATTTTTTTCCAATTGTCACTAGATTGATAGTAGCACTACTCTCCAATGAATACATTATATAATGCATGCACATGCAATTTAGTGATGTATTAAAGAAGCACATTGCTAGCAAGATTCGAGGACATGGCTTTCGTGGAAATACTTTATATATATATATATATATATATATATATATATATATATATATATACGCACTTTTTGCTGTTCTTCGAAAACGCTAATTATCGAATCTTATATTATCGTTACGAATCAACAACAAACCCGATATATATATATATATATATATATATATAATGTATATATATGCACATATATATGCATATATATATGTATATATATGTATTTCATTATTCACATAATATTTTATAAATAGATATATTTAATGCATTGATTTTCATTGGTTTTTTTCAATAGTTCTCAATAGCTGAGTAGAGCTACGTAGTAAGTTATGAATATATATATATATGGCAATTAAGCTATGCAGAAAATCCAGACATCTCTGATTATTGTATAATATCAAAATAATTATTAGTCTCTAATTTATCGATTTTCTTAACACCCCCTACCATCCTTTAAAATTTAAAATTTAAGATGTTGTACCAATTGCATCTATAGTCATTAGACATCGCTTCAACAATATTCACTGAATTTCAATTGTTTAATTATACCTCTTATAAATTGATATGTTCTGAAATCAAAAATATTTATATTACTTTTGTCAGAATTGGAGTAAGACATGTCTGGAGGGGGATATTATTCTACTGTTCATATAGAGACATGATGAGAGAGAATTTTAGTTAATAGGAGAGTTTGCGTGTTTGTTCGATAAACCCTTCTCGTTGTACGAAGGTTTATTTCAACAATCGATTTATTTCGGAATTTGTTCGTGTGTTTGCATTTCCTTTTTTTTTCACTCAACTATAATTGTTTAAAATACGCAAACGTTTTCTTTTTTATTTTAACATCCCTTAAAAATGTTACACTGACACAAGTGAACAGCGTTTAAATAGCTTTTATAATACAGTTTCATTTTTTTAAATCTGATTTTCATCACGTCTATTGTTAAAAGTCGATAAAAGAAAAAAAACATGAAGATCCCATTTGGAAAACGTCCACAACCTATAATTTATAAATGCGTCCTAGCATCCCGATGAGTGGTTTGATTCGTCGGATATCTGGTTTAAAATATCGCATTGAAATATAATGTTTGTCTAAAAATACTGATAGATAGATCTATCTCAGTTGAGATAGCATCAATTATTTATATGAAAGATTATATCCATAAGTTGGGCTGTCACGCTTAAGTTTGACGTAACCATTTCTATTTGGCAAGCTTAATTTCAAATACATTTTTTTTTTGTTAATCTGTCACTATTTGAAATAAAAGTTTCGTCGGGCTTGCACACTTAAGTTTTAAATATTATTTTATTTTGTTTTGTGAGCATCAGTTTGAAGTTGCATCTTTTCCTCTCTGTTATCCTAAAGTTTTACATATGATTTCCATAATTAAATGCACAGAGTAAATAGACGTATCTCAAGAAAAGCGATTCTTGTTAACTAACCTATTTGCTCTCTTTCACATGATGCCGATTGCTTTTTGCTTTCAATTCTGGTTTTATATTTAAAGCCACCATATTAACATTTATTTTGTTTTTATTTTAGCCGGAAGCCACGATCTAAAGCGGAAGTTATATTATTTACATTGATTTTCTTTTTCGTGAATGTATTTTCCTTAGAAAAAAACCTTTTCATCGACTAAACTTGAATAATGGTTAACTGCAAACAGAAATCGTTTTCAATGATTTTTTTAAGAAAAGGGAGAACGCATTTTCCCATTTACTATATTATAACGATAAGCCTTTTATCTGTACATTTTTATTTACAGTTTTTAATGCATGCATTTCCTCTTATTCGGGAAAAAAACGCCTGCTTTTAAAACAGATCCAAGGAAAATTAAAGTGAAAATTACTATTCAGAAAAGCTATATATCGCGTACTGGATACATATATAATATTCATCTCTTTTTAATATAAAAAGTAATTTTAAAAGTAAAGTTTTCGTAACGGAAATTATAATAAGAATGTTAGTAAGGATATCTATATTAAATAGCTCGGGCCCTACCTTGTCGCGCACGGAATAGCAAATGTAAAGATTTGCAACCGACTCAACCAGCAGTAAAATCGACAAATCAAAAGTAAAGGCAACTTAGGGGGGTGTCAGGTTAAAACCTCTTCTTGTTTTAAAAAAATATTCTGCTTACTAAAGCAGACTTCCGGCTTTGATTTAAAATAGCACATTGGCAGCGAATTGTTGTTGTAAAGAAAAAAAAAAGAGTACACAAAACCTCAGCAGCAGCGTCGTCTGTCGGTTCTTTCCGTAGACTCGTTTTCACCTCTGTCCCATCTGCTCCAGTGGCCTGTTTTAATAAAAGACAGAGTCCTCCAAATTATAATATTTGCATATGTGCGCGAGAACACACGAGATTCTGCGAGACTGCATTATTATATAAGGCTGCAGGCGCCATCTTGAACCCTTTTCATGACGCTGCGTCGGCAAAGCGCACACCGAGGCCGTTTAAGAGGTAAGCCTGCGTTCCCACAATTTTCGCCACAAAAATAAAATATGTGAAACGTTTTTACACATTTTTAGTTTTTAAAATATGTTTTACAGAAATAATGACTGTTTAATGATATTTTGCATAAAATATGTAAAAATAATAAATAAAAATGCTACTGTTTTACTGTTTATTTATTTATTTTTGAATAATAAAATACAATGCTTTTCAATGGTTTGAATTTGCTTTAAGCATTATAGAAATATATTACTTTATTAAATATTAATTGATTTATTTATATTTTTCAGTTTCCTTCCATCTTTGTTACGGCTCTCATTGTTAATTGTCAAGTTAATTTATTTGCAAAATAATACAACTCGTATGATTTTCCGAAGGAGAGATTGATGGCATTTTATATAAAGGTTTACAGATTGTCTGTGCTACAAATAAATATATTTAATAACTAGGGCTATGACAACAGCACCTTCTTTTCCTTGTTTTGATTCTCATGCATATACCCGTTGATATCTTATATGATTTTTTGTAGCGTGATGTGATCCTTAGTTGATTAATTGTGTCTAATATATGGATATATACTAGAGAGTAAAAACAATGAAAAGAATATGCTGTTGTCATAGTCCTATTAAAACATAATACATACAAATTAAGACATTTAAGGAGGTACACAAATATTAAGTGTCTGAAATATACAATTTGAAAATATAAAATTTGTGTCAGGTCATGTCATATGCTACTGGTACCATGTAACCCAGCACTACCTGCCTCATGGTTGGGTCACCGGCGATTAAACTGGTTCCCCCATCAAACTTGTTTGGTGAGGAGGGTGGCTAGCCTTCTTGAAGGATTAAAAACAAGACCTTCCAAAGGGCGAATGAACCCTTTTTCGGGGTCAACGGGCAACTAGCACCGTGTGTGTTTGTGTGTATGTATGTGTGTGTTGGGGTGGAGAGGGTTCCTGTAAGCCGTGGCGAAGGCAACCTTTCTATGAGAAGAAACTCTCTGATTTAAAAAAAAAAAACATAAATCGGGAGACCAGTACCCGCATTAAGCTGGTCTGCAGTTACACTTGTTGCTGGCTATCTTGCTCTTGCTTGTTGCTGGACCTCAACATTTGGAACCGAGAGCAAGACTTAGCTGTCGTACAAAGCTAAGACTCTGCAACATCATCTGTGTATAGATACTCCCTCAGGTATTTGTCTATAAAAATGGTCCTGTGGCGATGGAAGTAATTTTTGGGCTCATGGACTTTAAGTGTCTGAGGGAGTGGCACTCGTCTGAAAATCATCATTAATAACACAATACATACAAATTAAGACATTTAAGAAGGTACATAAATATCAAGTCTCTGAAATATAAAATTGGAAAATTTAAAAAAGGTGAGATGAGGATTAAGCATCCGTATTAATTGTCACATTCGGATTACTGTTGTCATCTTTAGTGTTGTTTTCACAACGTTTCGGTCTATGTAACCTCAGACTTTGTTCAAGTGTATTTTTTCAAACTCTAGTTTAAGTACGCACAATACCTCTCTTGTATCGGCGCTACTTGAATCCATTGGCTAAGAGAACTCCAGAACGACTGGAAACAGTGCCGAGATAAGCAAGAAACACATCTATCACGTTGGATTTTCAAATGGTCACTAATTTTAGTATTGACTAAACTCAACGTTGCTTTACTTTTGTGATCTTACGAGAACCGATGTGATTATGTCGTATAATAATAATAATAATAATAATAATAATAATAATAATAATAATAACTAGGAGGACCTGTGGAAATTCCACAGGGGACTCATTCATATCTAATATATTGATATTGGCATTCTGTAAATGTTCAGTATATATGGAGACGCTCTGATATTATTGTAGATTTTTTATTAAAACTGCAAAAGTATTTATATAAGCTTGCAGATTTCGTATATATTATTATAATGTTCTATCGATTTGTATATGTTGTAAAGTTGCGATTTCAAAAATCACAAATATATCATTATAACTTGGATGCATTAGCTTGAATCGAAACCAGAATACACACACACACACACACACACACACACACACACATATATATATATATATATATATATATATAAATTGAGTGGCTTCAGTCATAATCGAAACCGAAAACAAAACTTACAAAGAAATCTTGATAAAGTTATATATTTAAAAAAGAGATGACTTAAGTGCCATCAGCTACAGTTGAAGCTGAAACCCAAACCCAAACCTATGAAGAATTCTTGGTAAAATTATTTTTGACAAGAAATGGAAGTACATAACAATTAAACAACAGTCATTTGCATGTAAGCCTGGCACACACGCTATCGTATTAATATATAGGTGATGATGATGACGATACTACTACTACTACTACTACTACTACTAATAATAATAATAATAATAATAATAATAACAATAATACAAACTTTTCAGGTGGCATTTGTTATGTTAAAAGGGAACATACCGAGAGTGTTTTGCGGCTGAAAGATTTGACGATTGAAATAGAAAGTAAAAAGTATAAGCAAACCCATAATTATGTGAAAATATACGATGAGAAATTTTAGGTATATTGGGTAAAAACCCATACCAACTTGTATGAAAAGTTGACGGAATTTTGACAGGTGATGTAATTGTTGAAAGGGGCACGCATAGATGAACAGTGATCTGCCAGGAGGATACATCAAAAGGAAACTGCAATCGATAACTATCCGCCCATCATCTTCCTTTCATTAATGTGGAAACTTCTGACAGGCATTTTGGCAGATGAGATTTACCAATATCTAGAACAGCAAAAATTATTACCTGAGGAACAAAAGAGATGTAGGTGGGGAAAAGAGAGGACAAACTTAGGGATTGTAAGGAGAAACTCATAAATCTATCCTGTTATGGAGAGATTACCGCAAAGCATATGACATGCTTCGACATGGATTAATGCATGTATCGAAATATGTAAAATAGCAATGAATATGCGAACGTTCCTGAAAGTGCCATTGAAATCAAACCGGGGAGATTTTAGAGAAGATCACGTGAGGAGAGAGATTTTCCAATGAAACAGATTGTCCTCCATTTCAAAAAATCATATTAAATGAAAATGTAAGCATAACAATGTTTTGAAATTTTAGCTATGAGGCTTTTAACAGACAATCTGTACCACCCTAGAAAACGTCGGACAATACGGCTCGTACATGATAATAGTTAATTTTCTTAATGCTTTTTCTATAAATTAACGATACATTAAGGGACGGCAAATTGTTACTACTCTTCAATTTACAAGGAAATTTCCGGCATCCACATAAAATATTTTTTAGAATTCAATCCGTACGTTTTTATCTATTTTATGAGTTTCCATGTTTTAAGTTGGCATAAGTTTATCAATAAACACCACGAGGCTCAAATCTCTGCATCCCTCAAAATAGTGTACTTAAAATTTAACAAAACTCAAGAAAGAAATGTTTCGAGCAAATTTTCGTCCGCAACGAATTTGCTTTGGATTTATAAGAAGTTAAAAAAAAAGGATTTTAGTATTTTCTCACGAATAAAATAATCAAATCACATTTTGAGAAGAGAAGCAAAAGTTAAACAAAATTTGACGAGAACCAAATGCGACTAAAATACTCTTTTATTGAGTCCTGACAGAATCACAGGGTCGATAGAGTCATCCATGCATAGACACATGACCAATCGGGAAATGAGTTTCAGTCTATTATAGACGGCGAACATTTCATACAGACGTTGCATTTAATAACTGCATGTCAGATGAGAAATGTGTAGATCAGTCATTTCTAGTAAATACACACACTTGCATAGAGCAACACATAAATTCACAAATACATTCATATGTTTATATTCATGGATACACAGAAAAAAGGAAGCCGAAACGTCACATGACGTAAACCAAGTGCACCAGAAGATTTTCCAGCAATGATATATATATATATATATATATTCATATATATATGTATTCATATATATAGTTAGTTATAAAATATATATGGCGATTAAGCTACACTGAATATTCCGCAATAACCACAAAATTCGCGCATAAGCCTGAAGAATCCTAGAGTGGATGAAACGCTAAATATTCAGTGTAGCTTAATCGCCACATATATTTTATAACTAACTAACTAGCTCTACCTACGTATTGAGCACTTTTGAAGTAAATACTTAAAGTTCACGCATACATTTATACTTTCGTATATTAATTTTATGTGAGTAAATGAAGTAGTTATTCATATATATATATATTTATTTTATATATATTCATATATATATATTTATTCATATATATATATATTCATATATATATATATATATATATATATATATATATATATATAAATAAATACACAAACACACACACATATATATGCGTGTGTGTGTGTGTGTTAGGTTGACGAGAAAAGAAAGCTCTTGCGGAATATTTAATTTTGTATTTCAAGTGGTATATTTTCAAATAAGTTTTTAGAGAATACCTTTACTTTATAGATAATTTTAAAGAACGTTGCTCGCTTTATCTAATCGGTTAAATTACAATCGTTTTATAACAACTATATTTTCTTTTCAGAACGTTACATAAAAGATGGAAAAAGCAAACTAGCACAGTTTTCTGATTTCATTTCAAGCTACGAGGAAACGCTGCTGAAACAGCTTGCGATATCAACGAAGTGTTTGGCCCAGGGACCATACTGATCACACAGCACATTGTAGGTTGATGAGCATAGTGGTCGACCATCGGATGTTGACAACGATTAATTAAGAATCTTAGTCGAAGTCAATCGACGCATAACTGTGCCAGAAGTTGCTTCTGAATTAGATATAACATATACGATTATTTCCCAACAATGCGAGAGATTGGATGGACAAAAAACATTTGGAAATCGGTACATCAGGAATTGAACGAAAACCAAAAGAAACGCCGTTATGAAATGTCATCTTCCCTTCTTTTACTCAACAAGAACGTCCTGTTTCTCGACTGGATTGAGTTTGATGAACAGTGGGAGTTTTACGACAACCGGAGACGCTCAACTAAGTGATTAGACGATGCTCCACGGAACTTCCCGAAGCTAGAGATGCACAAAAAAAAAAAGAAAAAAAAGTTATACTCACTGTTTGGTTGTCTGCGACCGGTTTCATCCATTACAGTTTTTAAATGCATACGAAACCATTATGCGAAGAAATATTCTCAGCAAACAGCTGGAATGCATCAGAAACTTCGACAACAACACCCAGTCAACAGAAAGGTTCAACAATACTATTAGTCAACAGAAAATGCCCGACTGCACGTTGCTAAACCGACCCTACAGAAATTGAATCAATTGGACTAGAAAAATTTGCCTCATCCGCCATACTTCGCCGAGCTTTCCCCTGGCGGTGTTTTTTTATTAATATATTTCTAAATTCCTTTTTGGAGTTGTCATATGCTACTAGGTGTTGGTAAGTTTACCTGTTGGGGGAAGACAAGTGACATATTAACCGGCAGGATATACTGGTTCTACTCATGCCGATGTTTTTTTTGGAGATGCATTCCCTTATAGAAGATTTTACAACATAAACGGCATTTCTAGGTTTTAGTAAACTGTCGTCAGGTGTTGGGTTATTGTTTATTATTGAATGAGTTGTTGTCATTAGTTTATAATAAATCGTGAATCCAAGTTTAGAATATTTTAATGGTGGACATGGGTTTATGTACAATACTTCTTATTTCCTGATCGATTTCACAATTAGCAAGCATCTGGTTACAGCAAAACATATTATTATTATTATTATTATTATTATTATTATTATTATTATTATTAGTAGTAGTAGTAATAGTAATAGTGGTAGTAGTAGTAGTAGTAGTAGTAGTGTGTTTAATTTGTTGATCGACGATATAATTTGAAACGTTGTTATTAATAAGGGTAAGTTTTATGTCAGAGAACCTTATAAAATATTGTGTTAGTGGATGAATTGCGTTTGGCTCAGTAGATGAGATTTATCACTACGGCCATTTTATATCCATGGGG
The DNA here is from genome assembly GCF_053919585.1 of Euprymna scolopes. Lineage (NCBI taxonomy): Eukaryota > Metazoa > Mollusca > Cephalopoda > Sepiida > Sepiolidae > Euprymna > Euprymna scolopes. The sequence continues at coordinate 60,332,480 of NC_136505.1, forward strand.
ACGTACACTTTTAAAATTAAGAAAACAGGATTCTTTACTGGCAAGAGTTTTGTGTAGGTAGGTAATAAATCTATTAGTGCCAGCTTTGATTTATATATCGAAGAAGAAATCGTGGCATTTGTATTTATTTCATGTGTGAAATTTAATAGCGAGTTAATTAAATTGCGTTTTTGATTATTGTTAATTTATCTAAATTTTCTGTTAATACAAACCATCCATCTATGTTAGGTACGTTAATTACATAATCTTATAAACAACAATACCCGCCCGCACGTTGCTAAACCGATCCTGCAGAAGTTGAACCAATAAGGCGACGAAACTCGGCCCCATTCCCTCTACTTTCCAGACCTCCCACCAACCGACAACCACTGCGTCAAGCATCTCAACAACTTTCTGCTTCAAAAATGCTTCAAAAGCCTAAGCGATATCAAAAACGATTTCAGCGACTTCATCGCTACCAGAACGCAAGATTAAGCCTTTTCTGTTGACTAACGATTGCTGTTTTTGTCGAAGTTTTTCATGCATTTTATTCATTTGTTGACAGAACTTCTACGCCGTAATGGTGTCGCCTGCATTCAAAACACTGTAATGGATAAGGCGTTTGTTCTTGTTGCTGTTCAATTCGTGAGGCACCCATTTATCAAGTTTTTTGTCTTTACAATCTCTTCCGCATTAGTTGGAAATCGTCATATTCGTTCGGTCTAATTCAAAAGCAAGTTCCTGAACAGTAGTGTTTGGATTGCTTTCGACTCAAACTTAATAGATCATTGTTAATAACGGATTTTCGATCACTATTCTCGTCATGTTCAAGACTCTCGTCACCGTTACGAAATTTCTCAAACCACTCTTGCGCTGTGCGTTCAGTAATAGTTCCTGTGCCAAAAGCTTCGTTGATATTGCGAGCTGTTTCAGTAGCTTTTTGCCATAGCTTTAATTGAAATAAGAAAATTGTGCTAATTTGATTTTTCAGGCAACGTTCTGAAAAGAAGATATAATTGTGCTTAAAGCAATGTAACTTAAGCGATTAAATCGAGCAAAAAACGCTATTTTACATGATATATAAAGCAATTATAACGAATGCTTATTTTAAAATACACTTTTTGATGTAAAAATTAAAAACCCGGCAAGAGCTTTCTTTTCAACGTAATATTACGAAAGTGATATAATGTAATCTTTGGTTACACATATACTCAACTAATTATTGTTTGACAACTTACTAGATTTATATACATATATATATGCATATATATATAATATATATATATATATATATATATATATATATAGCATCAATATATTATAAGGTCTATGCCTTATAATTGTTGAATCTTTTAAAATTCTAATTTTAGATCTTATCCCCATTTCTTTGCAACATAATCAGTTTGTTCGATATTCATTCCATTTACTTATTTAAACGTATTTACTCATTTTAGCTATATTATATATTTTATTTCAAATTATATATATATATATATATATATATATATATATATATAAGTATAGATTTAGACATAAGGACGCAATTAATCACTGTTTTCTTACGAGTTAAATATGAAGCAGTTTTTTTAAAAGTTCATACAATAACACACACTTGTAAAGCATGAATATTACTTTAAAAGTCTGTTTAATTTAACACCTGGCACTATGTTTTGAATTTTATATTTTCAGAAGTAGAGTAATATATATATATATATATATATATATATATATATATATACATATATATATATAGGTTTAATTATTGATGTTGAGAAACACTTTAGCAAGAGTTTAAACCATATTTAATACTCGGAAAAGATAGTTCTTATTCCATAGATTTTCAAAAAATGTAAGGATTCTTCTCTTCAGAGGAATGAAAACTAGTTAACAAAACATATAGATAACGATGCTTGAAGATTTGCTGGTTTTACCATTTCTGAAACTGCATTCCATAGTTGGGGTCATAGAATGTAAATACTGTTTAAAAAACGTTTGTAGAAACTGTCTGTGCAAAGTGATGTTGTTCAAAATACAAGAAGGAGGGATGAAAAATTAAACTGCTTCGAGTAAATCCAAGTGTTAAAAGTCCTTTGTAAATATCCTGCAGTTAAGGATTTGAATAGCTGTTTAGAGGGTTAAAAAACGATACAAGAGGTGATGATGGGCACTTTGTAGAAATTTAATCCTGTGCGCTTATGTTGAGAAAACAAGAACTCTATTGAAAATATATTAGATCCGTGAATCGGGGGAAGATCTGAATAGACAGATGGGTCCTAGAAACAGAATATGTGCGACACTGTTCTTTGTTTTAATTTCCATGGGGCGTAATGAACCGGAAAGGCATCTCTTTTTTGGTAATAAGATCAGCTGCAGTGGTAACAGTGTGTCATATGATAGGAGGAAATTTGCCGGAAACAATTAAGGCGAAACATGGGGAGAAAGGCGAAAGAAAAGAGATAAAGGGGCTAAGCTATTTATGTGCTGAGGAATTCTTGCATGGTAGTAGTATGGGAACTAGGGCGGGGATCATGCGAAGAGATTCAGGGCTTGGGCAATAGTTAAATGAAGCCAAAATCTCAAGCTGATAAAAACCAACTACATTCGGTCAAGTTTAATAAATTTGGCAGTAAATGAAGACAACTATATACAAGAGTAGATTTTAAATTAAAAGGGTAACAGGGAAGAAAAGTCTTCTAAGAGTTTGAAGGCAGTTGAACGCTAAGGAATGAGGAAAGGCGATGACTTGGTTGCTACGAGAACTCAACGCCTAAAAACAGTAATTAGGGCAAGGGGGCGAAGTAGTGTAGGTCAGTGGATACGGTTTGGTGGAGCCATTGGCATAATAAACGAAATTAAAGGAGAAGGCCAAACTATTCGCAAAGAACTTTGCAGTAAATTCTACCCTATGCGACGAAGGCCATCAACTCCCCATATTTCCTCCTTTAACACAGAACAAGCAAGGTAACATACTAATATCCGTGCATGAGGTCGCCAAGCTAATAAAAAACCCAGATTCCAGTAAAGCAACTGGCCCTGATGGCATCCCAATTATAGTGTTAAAAAAGCTTCAACCAGAACTTGCTCCCATACTTACGAAACTATTTAAGCGCTGCCTTTAGGAGAAGTGCTTTCCGACCCACTGGAAGACCTCATCAGTTTGCCCTATATTTAAGAATTCAGGTGATAAGTCCTCTCCCTCTCAGTACAGACCAATAAGTCTCCTGTGTGTTATGAGTAAGTTGCTGGAATCCATATTAAATAGAGAAATAGTCAACCACCTTAGCAGGAATAACCTTCTTAGTGACACACAATATGGTTTCCGCTCTGCAAGATCTACCGCAGATGTGCTGACGGTTATATCCCACAGGATTAGTGAATCTCTTGACAAAGGCTTCCTGTCTAGGGCAATTGCTCTTGACATATCAAAGGCCTTCGACAAGGTATGGCATAAGGGTCTACTTCACAAGATTTCCAGCTACGGTATAACTGGAAATGTTTTCTCAATCATTAAATTATTTCTCTCCGATAGGCTCATAAGAGTAGTGGTAGATGGACAAAAATCGGAGGCCTGCAATATAAATGCTGGAGTCCCTCAGGGGTCAATCCTGGGCCCAACTCTCTTCCTGATCTACATCAATGACCTCCCTAAACACATACTTAAATCATTCGTTGACATCTATGCTGATGATACGACCATCTACGGCAACACATCAAAGGCTGTAAATGACAAAGTTCTCTCGGATTCTCTCTCCTCTGATCTCGAGCGCGTGGTTCAGTGGAGGAAGGTTTGGCTGGTAACTTTTAATGCATCCAAAACCAAACTCCTATACTTACATCATCAACGCTCTGATCCCCATCTGGCATCAATTGTGATGGATGGCTCTCGTGTGAGGCCCCGTGTTTTGACAAGCTTCTGGGTTTGACCTTTACTCCTGATCTGAAATGGAACACGTACATCAAGTCTGTTGCCAAGGTCGCTGGAAAGATGGTGGGATCCTTCTACCGCTCCAGAAGATATCTCACTACTGATGCAATTCTCTATCTATATAAAAGCCAAGTACGTCCAAGGATGGAATACTGTTGCCATATCTGGGCAGGAGCTGCAAAAAAAGCCTATCATGCCTTGACAGAGTACAAAATAGACTTCGTGGTTTAGTGGGGGATGCCCTTTTCTCTACTCTGCAACCTCTCTCCCACAGAAGAGACGTTGCGAGCCTATCCTTGTTTTATCGTTATTTTCATGTCAGGTGCTCGTCTGAACTCCAATCTCTGGTCCCCCCTCGCCAATCTTTCACGAAAAACACCCGTCTAGCTGAATCCACTGTGAAAAATTCCCCCCACTCTATATCTGTGCCTAAATCAAAACGCGGATTCCATGAACAAAGCTTCTTTCTTAGAATTGCACGCCTGTGGAACTCTGTTCTTTCTGCCTGCTTCCCTCCGGACTACAACTTGGATGTCTTCAAGTCCAATGTTAACAAATTCCTAATGAACCGCCCCCCTAATTAAACACTTCATCAAATCTCCACACTAACGTAATGTACTTGCAATAACCCTTATCCCTGAGTGGCTTCCGGGCCTTGATAAGTGGTGATCACTGTGTAAAAAAAAAGAAGTATTTAAAAAGCCTTGGGGGGACTGTAAGCTTATTCGGAGCAAGTATTTATTTGAAAGATAGTTTTATTGAGAGTTTAAGCATATTGTGGGGGTTGGGAAAGAATAAGGGTACATTTCAGGGAAAAGAAGGCGACTGGTGCCCATAAAATCTGTTATAGTGCAACCAATGAAAGATGTAGAAGAATAAATATAAAAAGAACTACCCTCGAACTCCCACACATATGCACATATACCTATGCACAAGCATACCCAGATGCACACATTAATACAATCATTAGATTGTATATGTACGTCAGAGCATGGGTGTCCAGGTCCACACATACACAGAAGAGACATATTTGCCCACATGCATAGGCATTCTAGCAGAGTCCGCGGAGGGATAGCCACCTGATCAATAGGGAGAGAGAAAAATGGGTAGGAAATATGAGTTCATTCGATGGCATAGAGTCTTTAGGAAGTTTACGGATCAAATGCGTAATTGAAGGATGACATTTTAAGTGAATTATTTTGTTAAGTAATCTCAAATTTACCATATTTGAGTTTTGCCTTATGTCTACAAAAGGAGATTAGTTCGCTTTTTAAATTCATCATATTATTACTTTGTGGGGAGTAATTATTGTTATTGCTTTAGATGTGCAGAGGTTACATTGCATTAGAGCCTGGGGTGCAGGATTGATTTTTTTTAGGATAGCCCATTTAATTGAAAATATATATAGGGGAAGGGTCTCCAGGCTGTGTTGTGTCGTAAAGTACGTCTAAATATATTTAATACAGAGTTCGCTTTTAATATTATAGAGTCAATTCTCTACTGTATATAATTTATACCTCATATATACTATATATTTCGACGTATAAGGCGACCATCATATTAGATGAAGTATAAAATTCGAGGAAACTTTAATAAAATTATCATATATCGATTGTATAAGACGACTGCTAAATCACGAAACCATATTTGTTTTCCCTAGAATAGAGATTGCAACACTCGGTATCTATGAAATATTGATTTTTAAAAATGATTTTGTAACTTTAAACGTCGTCTAACATGGTGAAATACACAGTAGTAATTATTTCAAAAGTAAAAATTGTAAAAAAAATTAGAGCTAATACCGTATTCTACACCGATGTAGCTATTGAGAGATAGGAAAGAAAATTTTAATATAAAACGGCATGAGAGAAATGAGTTGAATTTGAGCATGCGCATAAGGAAGTAAACATATGTCAGAAGAATGTAATGAGCCTCTGGCATTTCAACTATTTTGGTACACGTTATTCATCCATCGAAACAAAGATATTTCTTATTATTGAATAATCCTTTGTGTATAGTTACTATTTTCTGTTAAGTGTTATGTGAGTCGAATTTTAAGGGTTTATCGGTTAAATATTTGCACACAGACAGACACATCCATATATCTACTGTTTATATATGTATATATATGTGTGTATGTGTGTATGTATATATATATTTATGTATGTATGCACGTATGTATGCATTTATATATATATGTATGTATATATATGCATGTATGTATGTATGCATGTATATATATATATATATGTATATATATATATGTATATATATATGTGTATATATATATATATATATATATATATATACTAGCAAAGTACCCGTCGTTGACTGGGTTCAAAAACAGTCTACAGAAAATGGACTCTGATTTATGAAAATATGATAGGTTATGAAAAGGAAGGGTTGTAAAAAGATAGCATCGAATTTGGGGGTATCAAAACCAAAGCAAAATATGATGAAAGTAAAAATAAAATAGATAAACCCCATAATTTATTATGCCATACCTGTTCACACTGAAATACTTATCACAATATTCTGTGGATATATATTAAAAAACCTTGTTAAACTTTATGACATATTTCCATTCTATGGAGTTCAGGCGCAAACGAACACCCCATAATTTTATTTTGCCATATTTCTTCAAACTGAAACATAATTATCAGAGTATACTTACGCAGATATATATGAAAAGTCTTTATTAAATTTGTTCCTATTTCCATTTTTGGAGGTCAAGCGCGAACGCAGACTCCACAATTTTATTATACCATCCCTATTAAAGTTAAAACATACTTATCAAAGTATTCTTATGTACATCTATATCACAAACACTTGTAAACGTTTTTTTTTTTAATTTTTAAATTTTTATTTTCCATACTTTGTGGACCATGCGCGAACTCAGACCCAACAATTTTTATGAACCGCCGTTCTCCCAGATCAAACATACCTATTCCTGTGTCTCGATACATCTTCTATCATTATATATAATCAATTTTTAAAAATCGCCAACCACATAGGAGCCTATTCGTGACCACACACACACACACACACATTCAGCTTTATATTGTAGATATATGTATGCATATATATGTATGTATGCATGTATGCATGTATGTATGCACGTATGCATATATATATGTATATGTATATATATATATGTATGTATATATATATATATATATGCATGTATGCATATATATGTATGTATGTGTATATATATGTATGTATATATATATGTATCTATGTATGCATGTATGTATGCATGTATAATCTCTGATTAAAAAATAATAATAAAAAAATAAAAATAAAATAAATAAATAAAGCGGGAGACCAGGACCCGCATTAAGCTGGTCTGCAGTTTGATTTGTTGCTGGCTATCTTGCTCATGCTTGTTGCTGGATCTCGACATTTTGAACCGAGAGAGAGACTTAGCTGTCGTACAAAGCTAAAACTCTGTAACATCATCTTTGTATAGATACTTCCTCAGGCATTTGTCTATAAAAATTGTCCGTGGCGATGGAAAAAGTGTCATGTGTGCAGCCCTGAAAGTCTGGAAGCATGTAATAATTGATCTGCCATCATTCTATATATGCATATGTGTGTGTATGTATGTATGCATGTATGTATGTATGTTAATATATGTACTAGTGTATGTATGTGTACGTATACCTATTTGTATATGCATGCATACATGTATGTATGTATATATTTTTATTTATTTATTGTGTGTACATGTTTATGTGTGTTTGTATGTATATACGTATATATATTTGTGTGTATGTATATGTATATATGCATATATATGTATGCGTATAGGTGCATATATATGTATGTGTACGTATATGTAGGTAACTTTATGTGTATGTATGTATATGTGCATACATGTGTACGTATATGTATGTAAATATGTATGTATATGTGTGTATGTATTTATATATGATAGTATATATGTGTATGCATATATATGTATATGTGCGTGCATGTGTGTATGTATATGTTTGTATGTATGTATTATATTTATTGTGCATGTATGGATGTATGTATGTGTGCATGTGTGTATATTTATGAGTATGTATGTGTATGTATGTATGGATATGTATATATATATGTATGTATGCCAAGGACCGTCTTCAATGTCATGTGTGCTTGAGCGTATGAATTCGCAGGCAGGACTAAAAAAAAAAAGGTTATTGTCGGGCTCATGGACTTTCAGTGACTGAATGAGTGGCACTCGTCTGACCAGACGTTGCAATCATCATGCATGTATATATATATATATATATATATATATATATATATATATATATATATATATAGTAGAAAGGGTAATTAATAAAAACCTGAAGAAAGTGCTCAATACTGTTGCAGAGCTAATATGCGTTTTATTTTTTATTACCGTATTTTTCTGTTAAGCTACATTATTGATTCGGCTGCACGACCGTTATTTTGCCGTCATGTAGCTTCTTAGAAATATATATATATATATATATATATATATATATATATATATATGTACATATAATTATATATATAGTTATATATATATAGTTATATATATATACATATATATATATATATATATATATATATATATATATACACTTAAAGGCGAAATTATTGGCACCCTTTCAATTTTTGCGTTTTTTGGAGAAAAAAAAAACAACATTTTCTCACCAATTATTTTTTTATTAAAGTGTTGATGAACATTTATATCGACAATCTACAGATCTCCTGAAACATTTTTAGTTTGTTATGAAATATTCAAAATAAATATTATCAATGATAACAAAAAAAAAACAGACGACAATTTTGCAGTTTTAACAATAAAGCTACAATAATATCACAGCGTCTCCATTTACGATGAACATTTACAGAATACCAACATCAATTCATTACATATGAATTTCCACATGCCCGCTAGTATATTAAGGAAGCACTAGACGGATTAATCCTCTAAAGAGCCTATATAAGTCGTACACGCGGTGAAAGTTTAAGATAAAATAGAACTCATCAATTACATGTCATGCTCTGAATTAATTTTAGATTTCATAAACGCTTTTCTATACGCATCTAATGCATGCACATATACAGATACCTATACATATATGTTTATCCGTCTGGGCAGCATTAATCATAACGGAAGTGAAGCTATTACAGGAACCAAACGAACAAGCCGCAGAATTGTATATTTTACGAATAGCTTCCTATCGCTTTATTAAATCGGCGTAAACATTTCTATTTATGCACCTTTTATTTTCATTACTGATATACTAACTTATTAGTGGTTTAGCCTTTTCTCAACGTCATACCATATTCTACCAAGAAGATCATGTTTCGTAATTTAATTGCCACTAAAATATGTAAACTGAGAGAAAAGTCGACTGTTTATTTTAAAGAAAATGTATACCTAATATATGCATGTTTTTATTTTATGGACAATTAATAATTTTTTATAATTTATTGTTTTCTATCTAATGAGAATTATACGTAAGTTTTGATTTATTTTACTATTAGAATCGATTACACTACTACTACTACTACTAAAATATATGATATATATATATACATATATATATGTATTGTATAAGCTAAACTTGCCACATGTGTTATTCATATTAATCGATTGAATATGTTTGATAACATAAGGAAAGTTCACAACGGAATTCGGTAAATCGGAGAAAATACAAACGTTTCCAGAGTAATCTCCCTTGAAACAGTCAATATTTTAAATTAAAAGATATCATCAATGTAAAGCAACAAAAGCTGACCCCTCTTCTAATTTCAGAAACAATGACATCACGGACACAGAAGAATCCCCCCCTAATCTATGGTACCAAAACAATAAAGATAAAACATAGGAGAACATAAGTAGTCAGCATCGACCCAAAAACTGAAGGAAGTAATGGACAAAAAAAATGAAGAAAAGGCTGGTAATGGAATGCTATTACGGAAGTCACTCTTTGGAGTGACTTCCGTAATACCAACGGATGAAAGATTTATGGCACATATTCAGTGATTACCATACATCTAAACAAAGAATTGCTGACTAAGTTAAACTTATTCTCACGAGGTTGGCTTTCAAATCTAGAACTGAGTGCAATGCAACAAAAGACAAATGATGAAACAAACGAAGAAACATCCCTTATACATAGGATCTCCATATATAGAAGATCTACAAAACTTAGATACATGCGAGATTTACGAAGCAATGCGACATGAATTAACTAAAGTAGAAAAGATCAAGCAACTTATAAATGAAGGAAAAAAGCTTCCACCCTTAAGGAACCAACAGTGGAAGAAACTAAAAACTGAAACAGAGAGGGTAAACAATCTTCTTCCATACACCTCAACAAATATCATTACAGACCGAAACAATTTTATTGATGCAGGTGCAAAGACAGTAAGTATGAAGTTTAAAGTAGAAAAAAAAAGATGGAAAAAGAAAACGGACCAACAAAACCCAGATAGGAAATAAGGCTGGAAACCCAGATCAACAAACATAAAAAAATAAGTCAAAAGAATAAAAAAATCAAACTAGAAAAGGATGGAAAGATAGAAATATGACACGCGGGGAGAGGTTCAACAAAAACAGGAAGACTTAAAGCAGAAAAAATAGCAGCAAGAGAAGGGGTAATTAACATATGAAAAGTGCAAGCAATGAAAACAATGAAAGCTATTTTTATCAGAATGTAAACGGAGGAAAAACATGAACAGAACAACCGAACCCAACAGAAACAAAACGCTACTGAAGCCAGATGTGGGGAGAGCGACAGGATCATAATAAAAATGCAGAATGGCTAAAAGACATGAAGGAAGAGTCACAGAAAATCGAAGCACAGAGAAAGAAACTCAACAAGGAAACACTCAAGACAACTCTCCGAACAATGGCAAAATAGAGAGCATCAGGCCGCGACAGAATACCCGGATCCTGGTTTAAAAATCTCACATGAGTACATGAAATATCAATTCAGAATCTAGAAACATGTACTTATCAATCAGACTCGCCAGGCTGGATGACCAAAGCTAGAACCACACTGGTGCAAAAAAAAAAAAAAAAAAAAAAAAAAAAACTCGAAACAAAGAAAATATCTTAGTAACTATCGGTTAATAACATGTTTATCTACAATTACTTACAACACTGAGGGAACAAATTTATCATTCCCGTCATAATCGCGAACTACGTTCAGAGGAAAAAAAGGATGCCAGAAAAGAGAAAGATGAATGCATGATCTATTATACATAGACCAAAGGATTCTGAAAGAGGTTGAAAGTAGAAAAAAGAATTTAGCCATGGCATAAATAGGCTATGAGAAAGCGTATGACATGATTCCGCAATCATGGATAATAGACTGCCTGAGCGGTTTGATAGAAAATGCAACGAGAACATGGATACTTGAACTAATAGCTGATGGCCAATATGTAACTGGAATTAAAATACCAAGAGGGATTTGCCAAGTCGGATACAAGTTCACTAGCACAGAAGAAAGAATGAACCACCTAATGTACATGGATGATCTGAAACTGTTTGCAAAACAAAAACAGAACTAGACACTCTACTAAACACGACCAGAATCTTTAGCCAGGATATCCGAATGGAGTTCGGTATGGAAAAGTGAGCACTGAGAGCAATAAGAAGGGGAAAAATTAGAAGCAACAGATGGTAGTGAACAATCAAGCAGAGATAAGGGCACATGGGAAACATAATAAGTATAACTACTTGAAAGTGCTGGAAGCAGACACCATCGAAGCAACAGGAATTAAAGAGAAAATTAGAAAAAGAATATCTCATAAGAATAAGAAAACTTTTCGAAACCAATCTATATAGTAGAAACCTCATGAAAGGAATAAACACGTGGGCAGTGTTACTAATAAGATACTCTGGACCGTTTATAAGCTGGACCAAAGCGGAACTGATCTCGACCAGAGGAGAAGGAAGAACATGACCATGTACCATACACTACATCCAAAGGATGATACTGACCGACTCTAACTGAAAAAGAAAGACGGAGGAAGAGAGCCGTTTTGTATAGAAGACAGTGTAAATAAAAACAACAACAACAAAAATATAAAAAAAATAAAATGCAGAACACCAAAAGAATAATTACTGTGGCAAGAGACACGAAAGAAACAAATAAAACAGAAACAGAAGAGGGGAGAAATAAGACGAGGACAAATATGGGTGGAGAAACAGCTAGATAGGCGCTTAATAAAGATTACAAAAGATGACTAACGAAAACACTTGGAAATGGGTACAAATAGGAAACCTAAACAGAGAAACTGAATCCCTGATAAAAGCCGCATAACCTAACGAAATTAGAACCAACCACATCAAAAATAAGGATCGAGAAGCCACAAAAAAAAACAGCAAATGCATACTCTGCAGACAATAGAGCGAAACAATACACCCATAAGTGTATCCAGGAAACTAGCACAGAAAAACAATATAAAAATAGACACAATCAAGTGGGGAAAGAAGTACATTGCCAATTATGCAAACACTTGAACTTTAAACATAGATACAAATGGTACAGCAGCAGTACTAGACAATAAGTCACAAAATCCTATGGGGCATGGATATACAAACGGACAAACTCATTCAAGCAAGAAGACCGGATGTCATAATAGTTAACAAAAAGGAAAAGTCCTGCAAGGTTGTAGGTTTTGCCGTTCCAGCAGCCAACAGAGTGTAGATCAAGCAGATTGAAAAACGGAGCAAATTAATGGAACTGGCCAGAGAGATCAAAGGGATCTGGAAAATGAAGAAAGTAAAAATACCACCACTAATAGAAGCGCTAGGAAAGATACCGAAAAACTTTGAAAAAAGAATGGGAGAGATCGGAATCAGAGAGGTGGCAGAAAAGATACTACAAATTTCAATGATGAAAACTGCAGAAATATTAAGGAAAACCCCATTGAATGTGACGATTTACAGCGCACATAAACTACACACAAACTGGACACAGAAACTGCTACAGATGTAAACAAAGAGGAACATCACATGAAATGAAAACTGAAACTGTATAATTGAAAAACACCGTCCCTTTTTTCTGTGAGTGTCACGATAAGCAGACACCACACTACATAATGAGACTCAAGTAGGATGGAAAGACCGAGGAGAGAAAGCACTAGACAAACCTCCGCTGGAGGAGTGCAAAGAGAACAGGAACTTCGGGGTTCCTTATTGTCACCCTAAATCCTAGTGAAGACCAATGGTCGCCGCTAGCGAGAAATCAATGGTAAGCGGTTGTTGCGATTACGCAAATATTTTTGCAAAGGTAATCGAAAAATGTGGAGAGTACTGGAAATCTGGGGGGATTTACTGTCACTCATACTCCATAGAGCACCACAAGTTTTTTCTCAAAGAGAAGGAAAAGTCGTGCAAGGTTGTAAATTTTACCGTTCCAGCAGCCAACAGAGTGTAGATCAAGCAGACTGAAAAGCGGAGCAAATACATGGAACTGGCTAGAAAGCACAAAGGAATCTGAAAAATGAAAGTTAAAATAACATCACTAACAGTAGGAGTGCTAGGAACGATACCGAAAAACTTTGATAAGTGTGTGAATACTCCTAGTGATTAAATAATAATAATAATAATAATAATAATAATAATAATAATAATAATATAGAATCCGAACATGTTGATTAAAACACCCTTTTCTGGAATAAATGTTAAAATAAATTAAGATAAAATTAAATTAAATAGTGATTTTGTTTATTTTCTATATATTAGGTTGGTGCATTAATAATATCGTTTTTTGACGTTCAACTTCAAAAGATTATATTCCTTCCATAATAACCTTTATTCATCGAAATAAGAACCATTAGAATCGACACCGTTTTGATATCGAGAAACAAGTTGATTTATCGAATTAGTTAGAAATCCAGTGTTCTTGAAGCGATAAAATCATTAAAGGACGATTCGGCATCAGATCGTCTTCTGAAGCAATTTTTACGCAGGAATGTTAAGATGCTTATAAAAGTGATAATCGGTGGGCGAAAGGTTCGGTGAATATGGCGGATGAAGTGAAGTTTCGTAGCCCAATTCGTTCATCTTATGGAGGGTCGGTTGAGTAACATGTGGGTGAGCGTTGTCATGGAGGAGAATTGGTCCCTTTATAGTGACTAATCTCGGTCACATACGATGGAGCTTCTGGTTTGTCGGCAGTACTTATTCCGCCGTAATTGTTTCGCCTGGATTCAAGAAGCTGTGATGGATGAGACCGGTCGCAGACTACCAAACAGTAACCATAACCTATTTTGTGGTGCAATTTCGGCTCCTGGAAGTGTTGTAGAGCATCTCCGGTATCCAACCACTGTGCCAAACCTTGCCGGTTGTCGTAGAGGAAAAAGGTCGTTTTGTTGCGTAGAAGGAGCGTAGAAAACACCTCAAAACAACGATTTTTTTATGATCGTCCAGTTCATCCATCAACTACACCCTTTTCTCTAACATTTTTGACTTCCCTATTTGCTTTTAATGACAAGCGACTGTTTAATGGTCGACCTCGAGTTTAACAGAAAATTCTCGTGTGGTTTTGCGAAGATCGACTTCAATTAAGGCTTTCAAATGTTCGTTATCAACAGCAATCTGCCGGCCGCGACTGTCTTCATCTTTGAGACTCTCTTCACCATTACGAACTTTCTTGAAATACCGTTGGGCATCACGTTCGTTAGTGGCTTCTGGGCCTAACAAATCATTGATATCACGAGCTCTCTCGGAAGCTTTTCGGCCAAAATTAAACTGGAACAAGAAAACCGTACGGATTTGAATTTTGTCCATGGTGTCAAAAAGCCCGCAAAAAAAAAAAAAAAATGAAAAGATTGAGAACGGTAACGAATAACGCGATTCGATGGATCGAAAAACGCGCTTCAAAATGATATATAACATGGCTATATATATATATATATATATATATATATATATATATATATATATATATAAATTAATTCAGAAATCTATAATACACATCTCACCTGTCTGTTTTAATATACGTATGTATGTATGTATGTATATCTCGCGAATCTTTCGACAGAGGCGACGGATTTTCACAAGATAGGTGTCATTTTGAAGCTTGACTGATCACAAATATGGGAAAAAATGGCTAAAAGCATTAATTCCTTCACCCTAAAATGACCACTTTTTGGGAGGGGTTGCTTTTTCGCCGATATTTTCGAAAGTCATCCCCTCTTTTGATTAACCTTAATTTAAACATTCGTCACTTCGAGTTTGGCGATGGGCGCAACAACAAAGCCGTCACGTTTTTTTTTCACATTCTTTTCCCACTTTGCGGTATGGGTTCGAGCCTTCCTGCCTACTACCACTTTTATTTATTTATTTATTTTTCCTCACACACACACCTCCAAACACCTGGGCAACATCGGGTACCCAGGCTAGTCATATGTACAAGTAACACATGTGAGAAAGCGATATTTCTTTTGCACCATCCTTATATATATATATATATGTGTGTGTGTGTGTGTGTGTGTGTGTGTGTGGAGAAACTTTGTGAGCTATATAATATGTGATGTATTTACCAAAGTTAAGCCACGACACGTCAATTATTAAAAAAAAACAACTATTTACCTTATTAGATTAACACTTTGCAAAGAGGGTGCTATTATTAAAGAGCACTTGAAATTTTGTAAAACCATAATTTATTTTATTTTTTCCTCATTATGACACATTGCCACCGATAATTAATGAAGCGGCGATGTATATAGAGCCATTTTTAATAATGAGTTATGCAGCAAAATATTTAATTTTCTTAGAATTTCAACTGTGCTTGGATCGATATAAATGAAGATGTTACGGAAAACAAACGATAATTACGAATACGAACGAATAGATATTACTTACATATAACTATCATTATGTTCTGGCAAAAATGGTGGGATAAAAACATATATAGTTTTAAAGTCGATTTGTCATATTTTTTTGTAGTTTTCCGACTACTTTTTGATTCTATTTGAAAGATTAAAGACTAAAGTTAATTTTCAAAAGAAAAAAAAAAAGTATTTGTGCACGTGAAACAAAACGTTATGAAAAATGTTGTCACGGAGAGCTAACATATTTAGCTAAATTTTGAAGTTAAATGAATTCATTGTAAAAACTATTTAAAAGATAAATATTCGCTTTCTGGGTCTATTTCAAATATAATTAGAACAGTAAAGTCCTAAGATATTGAATTAAATTAAAAAAAAAACACACTTTGTTTTACAAAAAATAACTGAATTAGCTCCCAAAAGCGAGAGATTCTTGCTTCGTTCAACTGAAATAAAAAAAATTCCTCGTCACATGGATTATACGGAAGCCCAAAATTTCAGACAGACAAGAGTCTTCTGAAAATGACGCCAGGTAGTTAAAGGGAGAAAGGGGGTGATATTTTTTTCCTTCCAGATGTGCATTCGTCCATCCTATCGCAAACGTTTGTCTAATTTTTACCTTTTTTTATTTGATTATATTTCTAGGTTCCTACTTTTAAATTAAAAAAAAATGTAAGATTTTTTTAAATTACATTTTCACCCTAAACGAGGCACATTGCCACTTTGGTTTAGGGGGCTACTATAAAGGACATAAGCTACTGGGGTACTATGTAGGGAGTTGAGGAGAAAGATGTCGGTTCACGTTACACTTGAACTTGTGCATGCCAGTACAGTTGGGGAAGCAGGGAGCCAGAATAAAATTCCAAAGTCTAGCGGTTCTGGTGAAGAAACTACTGGAGTAGAAAGCTCTCCTTCATCTAGGGATCTCTACTGTGTAGGGGTGGGATATAGCTGCTTGTCAGATTTGTCGAGAGTATTTACGTCGTGGGGGCACAAGAACTTGCAGTTCGTCAGAGCACTCACCATTAAAATACTTGGAGAACAGGCAGAGGAATGCAACATCTCGTCGATGGGACAGGGGCTGAAGCTTAGATGACTGTTTAGGTCTTATCAGGTTGGAGACTCTCTTTTGGACCTTGTCTAGGAGCGAGAGACTAGTAGCAGATGCACCAGCCCTAATATGACAACAATGCTCCATACATTATTATATAAAATTAGATTATATGATTATATAAATATTATGTTACGCCGAAAGTTTCCCATTCATGCAAGCAAGGGAAATATTAGAATCGTACATATAAAAATTATGCGAAACCTGTAGTTCAAAAAATAAATAAATAAATAAATAAAAATATTTTTTCAATTATAATTTGTATTATGAAAAAAATATTAAATAAACAATGCTTAATCTAATGATAATATCGGTAGTTCGAGAAATTAATTTTTTTCTACTTATATCGGATTCAATTATACGGACTTTAGGGGCTTTTTCGTAATGTTCCTGTAAACATTTTGTTTAATTGTTACAATTTACGATGTTTTATATTCTTAAATAAAAAAGCTAAAATAAATTCATGCAATTTCTTTTACTACTGAAAGCTATAACTTTAGTAAAGCTATATTTGTTTAAACAACATAATACATTTCCATAAAGATTTAAGTAAATAATAACTATATTCCGTGATCATTTTTTGATAAATACTAAAAAAATTCTATTAGAATTTCCTGATTTCCGAATTTTTGTTGAATTTTTAAGTAAAGGGAGGGTTCAAAATGTTTATACATTTTGACCATTGACATTCATTTTGTGCGTTAGCTTGCTATCATTTAATTGGAAATTGTTACGGCTGTATATATAACTGTAAATCTTCGTTTCTTCTTCATTCGTCCTTATTTGTTGAAATCATAGTTGCGGTGACGAAACTGATATTTACTGATCTGAGATCATATAGTAAAGTGATGCAAGTTGCTGACGTGTCTGTTGGCCCCTTAATTGTATTTCGTTAACTCATATTGCGTTCATAAATCTATGACTTTTTATTATATTATCATAATATATATATTATTTTCGGTACTAATGCACTTATTGATCCGCGCTATATTTTAAATACTATTTTTAAGCTAAATTAAAGCTTTATGAGATCAGTCTTTATTAAATTGTAAGGTAAAAATACAGAATAGGTACAAAACGCCTCCCTTCCCATGTTAAGAATGACTTTCTAAATAATAACCTTATTATTTCAGCACGGATCAATAAGTGTACTAGTACCTTATTTTCTTAAAATGGAGTACACAGTAGAGCTTGAGTTTACTTTCGACAGGTAATTAAAGGGAGGTAACTCTGTTCCCTTATTTTGTCTTTTAATTCTCGCATTCCATGAGCGATGTTTCTGACAAAAAGAGAAGAATTGCTCTTTCTTATCTCTCCATATAACGCTGAATAGTTTTTTACCTTTAAGCAGTATGTTTATTTTTAACTCCTTACATTAAGTGGTTTCATGCCTTGTCTGGTGCGATTTCCCTAAAACAAAACACATTACTTCAGTTGTTTATAATGGAGAAATTCCATTAATCGAATGTTTACATCATGAACCGAAATTTTATTCTATTGTTTTCAGGATAAAACGCTAATGATATATATTATACCCGATTAGTATACGCGATCATTTTTGAATTAGTCTCGTAGAGTTCGTTTTTCCGTTATAACCGATCTTGATAAGGTCATTAGATTAATGACACTTGCGATGCCATCGGTAGATTCGAAAATGATCTCGGATTGTTTTAGAGTTATTTAAATTGTGGAGACAGATAAGTTTTATAAGTAACGAGTGAGGACCGAGAAAGTTATTAAGCCGGGTGTATAATGTGATCCGGATTGGCAAATGTTTTCATAGATAAGCGATTTCAAATCGTGCAATTATAATGTGATCATAGCTGGATAGCTAATATCTCAAAACAGTAGGCAAGTCATGATTGTATTATGTGACATCTATATATTAATGGATCTTTGTTGTTACAAGTAAAGTTTATATTTGTTCTAATACTGTCCGTAACTTTCTCTCCACTGTTAATGAAGTAGAAATCCGGTTTGTCTGAAGCAATTAAAACTTTTTAATCGCATCCGGAGTGCCATTTTTGAGGAGTAGGGTTTTCCTTTGTAATTAACTCTGTTCTCATTGGAAAGCTTGCAAGCAGCGTCAGAGATATCCGACCTTTTCTACTAATCAATTTGTAAATATAGAAGAGAAACAGTATTCGTCAAGTACTGTCTGTCACTAGATCTTTCTTCTAACATCCATAGAATTGTCAATTATATAATAAAACAATTCTCCTCAGCATTTGAGTATTTGATGTACGACAAATATGGTTGACAAATACCATAAGTGAGATATAACATGCGATAGATAAATGGATTGAGCTCTCCACAAGTGAAGTTAACTATTACGTTACACTTGTCATTTTGTTTACTTATGCCAGTAAACGGTTACATGTCGCAAGATTCCTTGTAGAAAGTTTGTTGACTTCAACTTGTCGCTAAAAAACAAGGTGAAACATATAACGGCGGCAATTCAAAGTTAGGGTCAATTTATTTCTGTTAATTCGTCTGGAAATAAAAAAAAAACAGAGTTCATTTTTTTGCTATTAAATCCGTTTCTCTGGTATACAAAACCCAATGCAATCGCGGTCCACAAGCTGTTAGCTTGTTACTTGCTCTCAGCATATAAATTCTCATTCACGTAACCCGCTTAATCTACCTATGTCTCCTAACCTGTCTCAATAAAGCGTTGTGACACAATGCTTTTTACATGAGAAAGCAATAAATGAAACTAAGATACTTTTAGCTTTTAATGGAAAGCTCTAGATAAAGTGTGGACTCATTTCATTTGTTATATATTAGCACTCCCGGGCGTCATCGACTCACCTAAGTGGAAAGATTATTATTATTATTATAGAAATGTATATGTTTTGGATACGAAATATTCATAGAGAATATTTCAGTAGCAAAAAAGATATGTGGAAAGATAAAACAATTTATTTGAAGTCGAATAGAATACTTACGAGTTAAATGTTTAAGTCAGATAAATAACTTAGCAGAACATAAACATATTTACAGTTAGAATTTTATAATTAGAGTTTCGAATTTTAAACAATAATAAAGACATAATCAAATGGGTAACTGGCTTAGTGACCTTAGTAGGGACGTCAGAGAATCAAACAAATAAAAAGTTTGATTTATACACGTAGTTAGTTCGTAAAATACTTGTTAGACTGAGAATCGGAGGCTGAGTTGAAAACGGAGTTTGGGATCCAAGGTTTGTGTCTTGACGC
The DNA here is from genome assembly GCF_053919585.1 of Euprymna scolopes. Taxonomy (NCBI): domain Eukaryota; kingdom Metazoa; phylum Mollusca; class Cephalopoda; order Sepiida; family Sepiolidae; genus Euprymna; species Euprymna scolopes. The sequence goes on from NC_136505.1 coordinate 60,352,530, forward strand.
AACAAAGTTGATGAGTGCGGTATAGCTAAATATATGCAGCAATAAAGCGTTATGTACTCTGAAAGAGATTCCGCCGTAAAATAAAAGCGTATATATATATATATATATATATATATATATATATATATATATATATATATATAGTCATCCACATACAGTACTGTTTCGCAGCTCATAAGTGCGGCTAGACAGGCAACCACCTCAAGCCAGGATTGAAACCCGACTGTCTGTGTGGCAGTCAAGGCTCCTATTACGCTATTGGCGGCCGCTGAACGAGTAGTGAATTTAATGATGTTTTGACATCGTCCGAAATACCGCCGCTCGATTTGTTTACACAAAGAGCGTCGCTTATACGCTAATGGTAATTCGTGTATCACTTCTCAATATGCTCAACTCAAGGTGAGGAGCATTGTAGTCATCCACATACAGTACTGTTTCGCTGTTTCACAGCTCATCAGTGCGGCTAGACAGGCAACCACCTCAAGCCAGGATTGAAACGCGACTGTCTGTGTGGGAGTCAAGGCTCCTAACCTATATATATATATATATATATATATATATATATATATATATATATATATATATATATATAAAATTCACGTTTTGGTGTTTCCCATCAGAGTGATGAATTTAGGCAAAATGAAAGAACTATAAGTCAAAAAGGTGACTCAAAACAAGGTATGTGTCCTTTGCTGGTATCCCCATGAGAAAAGTTATTTGTCTCGTTAAATAGCTCTCTCTCTCTCTCTCTCTCTCTCTCTCTCAAGTGTTAATAATCCAATTATGAACTGTCGAATTTTCTATGTGTAAACATTCAAACAAGCAGACGATGCGACACGCAAGGAACAGACATGTAAGCATACAGTTATATAGACACGAATATACACCCGCCAATTATACATACAGTATGTAACATAAGGAGCTAACAAGAACGAAAACTAATTATTGGGAACAAAGGAGATTTTTATAGGTGTGAGAAAAACAGGAAGAAGCGAATTCTACAACTTCATTTCTCTAAAGCAACTTACTGGTAAAGAAAGCTGTATTACAATGAGATAACAAAACAACGAAGTTGCGGATAACACTAGATCAACAGGTAAAACGAACTAATACAAAGATGAAAGAGAATAGATCAGCCATCCTCAAAAACATATGCCATGGCATTATTTATGAAAGTTACTAAGACCAAAAACATCAACAATAATAATAATACTTATAATGGTAATGAAATTAATAATTAATAATGATAGCGGTTTCCTGTCTATGTATGTTAAATATTATTGTAAATCGAATTTGAAATTCCTGCTATCAACAAATTCGTCATCTATTTCTGTACTCTGTATTATTTTCCATGGTATATATTAATATAAATGCTTATATCGATAAGTAATATATCTGAAATTACGAATATCATCCTATCATTAATATCATCAAACCAACAGGCAAGAAACATACTACACAATATAAACAAGTTAGCCGATGAAGCAATGAGACGCATTTTGTAAATAAGAAGAGACGTGGGATTCTTCTCGACACTGATCACGATTTCCTGGGGACTGCTGAGCACACTTCAACTACAAAAAAATATTACACTTTAACTACAATAAAAATACACTTTAACTACAATAAAAAATACACTTCAACTACAATAAAAAATACACTTTAACTACAATAAAAAATACACTTTAACTACAATAAAAAATACACTTTAACTACAATAAAAAATACACTTTAACTACAATAAAAAATACACTTTAACTACAATAAAAAATACACTTCAACTACAATAAAAAATACACTTTAACTACAATAAAAAACACTTAAACAACAATTAAAAACTAAACAATTGACATGCTATTTAAACTTTCGTCGTAAAAAATTGACTTGATCGTGTATATGTTTACTAAAGAGCATCTATAATGTATCCCTATAGGAAGTTCTTGCAATTTATAACCCAATGATGACTTCGACAACAATAAACCCATCGGTATAAAAAGTGGATTGTTTTAATACTGGTAAATACCAACATATATAGTAGCAGTAGCTCATCAGAAAACACGTATACACAAACACACGAAAGTAATCCGCCTAGGCATAGCAGCAGTAGAAACAGCAGCAGCAATAAGAGCAGCATCACCAGGAAGACACATTAACTTAGGAACATTGGAAATCTTGACGTAGTTCCGTCTGTAAGGGCCCGATATCCTAACCTAAATACTTTAGTAGCAACTAAATATCTAAAGAAGACATAAGCGCCAATTGCCCCTTAATAGACAAATTTCGATCCCAGATTGAGGCAATAATTTCTCTAGCCGAACAGAATAACTGTGATGTAGGAAAACAGCCCCTGAATGTATACATATATATATATATATATATATATATACACAATATATATATACATATATATATATACATATACAAATACATATATATATATATACATAGATATACATATATATATATACATATATATATATGTATCTACATATATATACATATATATACATATGTATACACATATACATACACACATATATATACATATATATACATATATATACATATATATACATACATATATATATACATACATATATACATATATATATACATGTATACATATATATATACATACATATATGCATATATATAAACATACATATATACATGCATATATACATATGATGAGGATTGCTACATCTTTCCAGATGAACGCCGCCACATTGAATTCTCCCAATCTTGTCGTCCATGCCATCTCAGATAACTCTGCAATCCCGCCGCAGATTTGCACATCTTGAAGCAGATGTGACATACAAATTGAATAATTTCCATCGAGTTGACGTCCTCTGGAGGTTGAAGCGTATTCTTTTGAACAATCACGTGTTTTCCCAAACCAGCAGTAGACTTGCAAACTTTGCTATGTTAAACAGATCGTTTGGTTCGGACTAATAGATGCAAAGTTGACCTGAACAGGAGTTTTGTGCGACTTAAGGTGGTTGACGTAGCCAGCTTTTGACAAAATCACCCGTTCATAATGTGGCATTTCCAGCTCTGTGTGTTATGATTTAGAGCATCAATTAAACCTTTGCGAAGCTCTCGCTTCAGATTGCTATGGGCCTGCTTTCTTTTCTCTAGAGCATCACAACTTTCGTACACGCTTTCGCCACTTCGGCCTCTGCAGAATAAGTTCTTCCAATGTATCGATGTCGATTTGTAAGACTGTCAAATTATTATTTGTAGAGTCCCTTAACCTCTTCCCAGGCTTGTGTTGAGGGCGTTTGCCATTTTCCAGCTCCCCGTAAAAAAATTTGTTCTGGAAGCCTACAACCTTTCATTCGAACCAAGTGGCCCACCCAACGCATGTGAGATCTAGTTATAAGGGTCACAACACTAGAGCAACATGCTCTCACAAGGACATCAGTATCGAGTACTTGTGCTTGCCACTTGATGTTTAAGATAAGTCTCAATCATTTTTGGTGAAATCGTTCAAGCCATTTAATGTGACTTTGATGCAATGTCCATGCCTCCGATGAATACAACAGCGTGGTTAGAACACAGGTCTTGTAAACGCAGATCTTGGTCTTGTCTGTGATGTCACGATCAGACCAGACTCTCTTCTCCAACCTTCCAAAAGCTACAGATGCCTTATGAATTTGCCTGTGGATTTCAATGTCGAAGCAGCGATCCCTCGACAGAGAACTACCAAGGTACACAAGAGAATCAACTACTCCCAGTCTAGCACTACAGACCATTACATTCGGTTCCACGTACATATATATCCATACATATATACATATATATACATATATATATACATATATATATACATACATATATATAAGGACTAAATTTATTGCCCGATAGCTCTTACCTCATAATGGTAGGTACATTTATATACTTATATATGTGCATGTATTAAACAAACATCTAAAATAAATAACCTATTATTATTGATTTGGAATAAATTTGCGCGGCGTAAAACACCCAAATGTATGCTATATTTAGTATAATGTAGTTTTATACAAATCTGGTACGAAAGTATTCGAATCACTTTTTTGATATTCATATCAATATTGTTCTTTGTAAATTTGTTGCAATGTCTAGTGTAAAAGTGTAATAATATTTCCAGAATTTGAATATTCCTTCTCTTGTATGAACATAGGTTGGGAGCACAACGTTCTACATTTGACGATAAAAATGTTCAGATTTTCATTCGATCTGATTTATATGTAACAGAGTGAGGACGCTTGTATTGCAGAAGCAGCAGCAACAGCCAACGTATGCAAATACCGAGTTGTGTGCGAGGTGACTTCTCGGCAAGAGAAGAAAATATTAAAAAAAAAAAACATGGACCTTTGAGGTAATAACGGACGAAAATAGACGCGTTACACAGGTGGCCCCAGAGCGACAGGAAAGACGCGTGCTAAACATGTTCGGAAAGGGACAGAGTATCACGTGTTCGACACGGCAGAGTCATGTTGAGCACATTGGAGTAGAGAAGACTTTTGAATAAGAGACAAGGCTGTGTTACATCTAGTCATGAGGTATCTGTTAAGCAAGGTTACTTTAATCTCACTTTCTTACACCTTAAGATTAAATCTTTAATTTAAGACTCCGTAATCGAGTGTGCGATGTCATCTTCTCTTGCCTGCGATGTCTTTTTTGCAGAAGATCGTTTCTAAACTTACTTGGTTCTATTGATGTTTTCTAGCAAATCCTAGGCTGAGCAACAGTCCATGACCCTTCCATAAATTTATCCAATTATCAGAGTGTTGTTTAACCGTGTACCTGGCAATTAATTACTCTCATCCTCTAGTTGCCTTTTGGCCTTGATAAGCGGTGACCCATAGTAAAAAAAAATAAATATAAACACTTTCTACAATCAAAATCATTTAATAGGATTTGGTCAAAATTAGTATAAATATGTTAATATAAAAGAAAGCATAATATCATTATGTGTTGTTAAATTTTTGTAAGAGGTTAAAAATAATGCCCACCTGTTCTGTTCAGAGAATAATTTTACCCGTCCCTGGGACGGGTATTCTTTTTAGTGAACTTATAACGTTACCCGGTACGTTGTAACCTCAGTTGCAAAATAGACAAAGAAGAGGAAAATAACTTCAACCCGCATTTTACTCGCATTGTAACAACTGCATTTCTTTCCTCGTTCTCCCGTCACGTGTGACTTCTCGTTACAGATGTTACGTCTCTCATGTGATCGATTTTTAGAACGTGTTCTCGAACGTCATTCACGTCTCTTACGTTCTCTTTCTCCCTCTAATACTCATTTTTCATTTTTATTGCATACGGGCGTCTGCGCTATATTACATATGGACATATGCTACACCATTACCCTCTGTAAGCGTAGTATTGACTATAAAAGGAACATTAAAAGGAAGCAAGCAAAAATCGAGACCGATACTCCTCTTCTATTTTTGAGAGAACTATGTCTGGTTTTATATTTTTCTTATTTATTTGATTTCTATAATAAAACATTGAATTCATATAATAATGTTTATAAAATGAGTTAATCGTCAGAAACATTTGTCGTAGCAAATAATCGAATTGAAAAGCATGTGCCTAAATGAATGCAATTTGGAAGTAAGTAGACAATAATGTAATGGCGGGTAAGTGAAAAAAAACCAGAAAATTATGCGTATTCCTTATTATATAGAAATTCAATTAGGAAATAAAGCGTCAATTATGAAAAAAAAGACAGGTTTTATTAAGATGTTTCTTATCAATCGTTATGTTTATCGATGAAAATCTTGTTTAAAACGATTGAATATTAAACAACGAAAAACCAAGAAAAATGTCGGTACCCCCCCCCAAAAAAAACCGTATTGTAACGAATAAAGTACTTGGTCAAATTTACTTCTCAGTGAGGTTCTGGCCGTTAAAGTTTCAATTCTCCTCGTTATACGAAGAATACAGTTGGCCGTAACTTAAGACGGCGACTCAGTCATGGTGATGGAACGAAAGTATACTACACCTGTGAATTAGAAGGTTGCGTCTCCTCAATAGTCAACTGACCATGTAGATGTGTAAATTTTGTATCAAGTTCGTTCCACACAAGTATTTTCACTTAAGGATGTTGGCAACCTTCACGTGTTTCGTTTCCCTTATTATACGTCTAGCCTAGGTGCCCGACGTTGGTCCAATGTTTGGAGGTGTGCGTTGAGCAAAATAAATAAATAAATAAATAAATAAGTCGTAGTAGGCAGGCAGGCTCGAACCCGTTATGCGAATGCGGAAAAGAAAGTGGAAGTGTGTGTAAGGGTGTTGGTTAAGCAAAAAAAAAAAAAAAAAAGAAAAAGAAAAGAAAAAGAAAAGAGAAAATTGTGTGCGCAAAAAAAAAGTGGTAGTAGGCTGGCAGGCTCGAACTCGTACTGCGAAAGAGGAAAATAAAGTGAACAAAAAAAAGGTGACGCGTTAGCTGTTGCCCTCCTCGCCAAACCGGGGATGACGTAGGTTTAAATTAGAGCTAAAAAATCGAAAAGAGGCGATGATTTTCGAAAATATCGGCGCAAAAAATCGACTCCTCCCTGTAGAAAAGTGCCATTTGAGGGTGACGGAATTAATGTTCTTTGCCAATTCTTTCGATATTTGTCACCAAAAGGGTCGAGCTTCAGAATGACACCGATCTCGTGAAAATCTGTCGCCTCTGTCGAAAGATTTTGCGAGAAATACATACATACATACATACATTTAAACAGACAGGTGAGATTTATATTATAGATAGGTTTTTAGAGTTTTTTTTTATAACTAGCATAATCTCGGAGGAAACAACTGGCAACACCATTTATTTGTTGCCAAATGAATGAATTGATAATTCTCAGCAACAACGTAAACCGTGAATTAAATTAAAGAGATTCGTTCTAAATTTCGTACGGATTCCCGAGTTCGACAGCCTACACTTAATAATGGTCGGTGTTAAATCAGTAGAAACGTTGTGAAAAATAACATTCAAGATAAGAACAGTAGTCGAAATACCACCAAGAAATAATCCGAACTTAAGACTGACAGACCGGGGAATGCTATTTCAAATCTATGAGTGATAACTGTACGAAACTGCTATTACTAAACTAACCTTGACATACCTACCAGCTTGATAAAAATAGAAATGTAACGTTGCCGTTACATACGAACAAAGGAAATAAATAAATATTTTCTTTTTTAACAAAACGTTTTCACTTTCGGCACCAATTAAAAAGTCTCTTGCTGCCACATGTCTATTTTAGCCTGGCACGTATTTCTTTTCCTTCCGATCCTATGCTGGACCAAGTCGGCCCATTCTCGGCTTCAACTTCACACGTCTATTCTCTTCGACGCCGACTTTGCTTCTGCCCTGAGCACGTTGTGTATTTTTCTCTCCTATTTTCCTTATTCTTCTCTCCCACACTTCGTAATTTGCATATGCGCGTTTTTCGACTACTGCTGTTGCTATAAATCACTTCTCAAGCCAGCAATCATTCGCTGCTGCTGATACGTTCACACGCGGTCACGTGCATTATGCTACATAAATCCTTTGTTTTTGATTAGTAAAAGTAATCCTTTGAACAGAACGATTTGGCATCACATTTATGTCTCGCTTAATCAAAATCAACATTCAATGGCTATAAACCTTAAGTTTCTGAATTTTTGAGACGATGATGGATAATTTGTATTGTTTCAAGTATGAACTGTTGTTAAGATCTTGTATATTATCTGATCAAAGTTTCCGTCACTGTAACCCCCGACTTTAGCTTGGTATATTTTGTCGATCTAGAGAATTTGCGCGACACTTCGATTAGAAAAAATTGTTTAATCCACAGAGGCAGTATGCTCTCGTTCCATCGAGTAATTCACAATCATATTTGTAGTATCGTGTGCACTGGGAATCGGACCATCAATTTAGTAAGAGTTTTAATTAGAACTGAATTAAGAGACAATAAAAATTTAAAAAAAAACATCTTCCGGATATCGAGTCTATTTTTTATTTCTTGATTAATTTTTGTTGCTAAAATAATTAATAATAAAACAGTTATAAAAATTGAACATTCCAATGAATAGTAGACACTTACACATTTCCACCTCTTGGAAACATTTTAAATGAACTACGAAATTGCTATTTTTACATCTCCAACAAGTTTGAAATATATTATAAGCATTTTAAATAATTTCTAAAGAAGACGCTTCACAGAACGTCTGAAACGCGTTAAAAACGATTTCAAGGATTTAAAAACATTATTATAATGAGAAACAAAGACACGGAATAAAATAATGTTAAAAATACACATTATTGGTGACCACCCCCTTATTTAAATATACATCTTTCTCTCGTTGGAATTTCTTAACCCATTATATATATATATATATATATATATATATATATATATATATATATATATATATATATATATATTATTCTTTATGTAAATGCAGTCATATCTTGTTACAATGTGCAGACATTTTCAATCATATTTCATCTCATCAGGTACGCCCGTCGTGGCATATTTTCTCCCCTCAAAATTTGAAAATGATCTTCAACCTTTTTAATTTTTGTATTTTAATTATTCTCTTTACCTGATGAAATCAAATATGATTGAAACGGTCTGCACATCGTAGCAAGCCATTACTGTATTTACATAAAGAATAATAACAAAATATAATTTGCTCTCTTTGATTGAGCACTTTCAACGGCTCTTGTTGAAATTTAATTATTCTTAATTTTTGGATATCTTTCATTCTTTTTTAAAAATCATTTTTCTACCTGGAATAAATTTTGTAATTGTTGACAATTTTTCTATTAAAAGTGTTTGTTTCATCATGTGCATGTCCTTCAAAACAGTGATCTGCTTGGCCACTTCTGATAGCGGCACTAGCGGTGTAGCATCGGTCGCTGCGAGTTGCATTCGAACAAGTTCCTCGCTATAATATGCTTTGAATAACAGATGATGCCTTGGTAGTGTTTGCTGGCATGAGCGACAATTTGATGTTTGACAGATTTGTACTCCGCAGTAAGTTATGACAAGTTGCATTGTCCAAAAACAGAATAATCTTTCGATTTTGAGCAATCATTTTTCAGTCAAGCGTTTTCTTAACGTCAGTAAACAGCTAAATCGTCATCCAGGCTTTACGATTAGTGACGTAATAAAACTGCAGAGTTTTGACATTTTTAAAGCAGCGTGGTTTTGCCGACTTACCAACAACAACTACTTATTTTTCACTGTCGTCCATGTGTGTGAACTGAAGCATTGTGAGTCTTTATTTGGGAACTTTTGTCCCATTTGACTGTTCGTCACCGGCAAATCGCAAGATCCAGACGACATAACTTTGAAGAAAAATCGCGTTTCATCACAGTTCTAAACACAGTTCTTTGGCAATGTATAATACGATCAGCCAGTCACTGGCATGTGACTGGCCTCACCTGTTACACTAATCATCTTAGACACGGTTCCATGATGACGTGACGATGGGTCAGTCATTAGGGCATGAATATCAAGAGGAGAAGCATACCTGAGATGTTGGATGTGGCTATATGGCTCCTTCTTCTCCCAGGAAACGTCTTGACCTTTAGTGGCATTCGGGGTGGAATTTTCCTTTTCCTCAGTGCCGCCTCATTCTTCAATGTAGGCATTTATGGCAGACAAAAAACAAAACAAAACAAAAAAAAAACACACGCAACACAATTGTGATATATATTGTATAATCTTTACTATTTATTTTACAAAAGATAGATTACAATACAATATACAAATTATAATTAATTTTTAACATTAAACCTAGGCAATGGGCTCTTCAAAACTAACTAACCTACTCTAACTAGTGTTGCAACTAACTACCCTAACTAGCAACCGTGACACTGAGATATATAGCCACAAATGGCCAAATACTCTTTATCTGAAAGTACATCTTTTAAACTCATCGGCCTAACGGTCATAGGAAGCATGAGTTGTAAAAATTACATTGAGAGCATTGCCAGGACCGCTGCGAAGAAGGTAGGTTGTCTCTACCGTGCTAGAAAGCTACTAACGCCCGAAAGTATTCTGTACATCTATAAGGCCACCATTCGCTCATGCATGGAGTATTGTTGTCATATTTGGGCTGGTGCTTCTGCTACTAGTCTCTCAATCCTAGAAAGGTTCAAAAGAGAGTCGCCAACCTGATAGGTCCTGAACTGTCATCTAAGCTTCAGCCTCTGTCCGATCGACGAAATGTAGCATCCCTCTGCCTGCTCTATAAGTAATTTACAGGTGAATGCTCTGATGAACTGCAAGCCCTTATACCCCCCTGAACATAAATACCCCCGACAAACCCGACAAGCACCAAAATCCCACCCCTTCATAGTTGCGATCCCTAGATGTAAGAGAGCTTTCTACTCCAGTGGTTTCTTCCCCAGAACTGCTAAACTTTGGGATTCCTTTCCAGGTTCCTGCTTCCCAAATTGTACTGACATGCAGAAGTTCAAGTGTAACGTGAACCGACATCTTGTTGCCAAACTTCCCACATACTACCCCTGTAGCTTATATCCCTGAAGTAGGGGGCCTACATCAAAGTGACAATGTGCCTTGTTTGGAGTGAAAATGTAAAAAAAAAAAAAAATTGGGGGGGATCATATCTACGTAAAAGTTGCGGCAACACTTTTATCCCCGATTCATTGACGTTGATTCGCCCTGAAATTTTTTTGAACGAAACGTTATTGGCCTGCTTCCAGCGCATGTCAGCCATTGCTCAGTTCAACTACAAGATATACAGTCAGTTGTGAGGTTTTCTGCCTAATGACGTGATCGGTGACGATAGCTCCATGAACACATGCTTGCGTAACCATTGCGTAAGCGTTTCATTGACGTCCTTGTGTACAGATTGGCGGTTTAGTTTGCGGTTAGTATTTCTGTTTCTTTGCTTGAAAGATCTGAGATCGTCTTCTTTTAGAGCTATTCCTGCTGTTGAATAAGCATACTTTTTGGCCGCAGCGGCCAGTTTGAGCTTATTCACTGTGAAATCGTCAATATGATCCAACTGTTCAGAAAAGATCAGTTTTTCGTTGAGACGCCGACGCAGACATCACTAATAGCAATGATCTCAAGCAAACGGTTTTCAGTGGCAAAATGAACAAACAAACACACTTCTGATTCAACAGAACAGTAGGTAAAATGAAAGTGCTGCCCAGATAAATGGAACGACAAACAAAGTCAGCAAAAAAGCGGGCGGCGCTATCGTTAGTCACACAATACAAAAGAATGAGGTAGAGGGTGTGTCCTACAGACACAGACTGGACATACCGTGTCTGTAGATTGGTCAAGATTAAGTCATTGAACATTACTCTCTCTCTAACTCACTTCTGTTTGGCTGATTTATGACATCACACTGTCACTCAAAACGCCCTCCCGAAAATCTCTCTTTTATCTAAGTTTCTCCTATATTAATGTCTATTTTATCCGGAGTACGCTGTATTATATAGTTGCGATTTCAAAAATAAAATATATATCCATATGACTGGTGTGCATCGGCTTGAATCGAAACCGAAGTCATAACTTATCTCTATATATAAGTGAACATATCTGTCTGTCCGCAATAACTTTGTAAATTTTTAGTCTACAGACTCGAAATTTGATATACAGGGTACTGAAATTTAGGAAAATTGATATGATTGGTTTTTGGCAAGAAATTTCGCGATTAAGGGGTCAAAGTTACACGATTTGATCTTTGAGAACTCTACCAAACTCCTCCGACAATTTTGGGTCTACACACTTAAATTTGTAGATATAGGTTCCTTGGACATGGACCGAACTTGATAACTTGATTTGAACCCAAAGCAATAAATGTTAAGGGGTCAAAAATGGTCACAGTTTAAAAATATTGACCTCTGCGGTCTCTTCCAAATTACTCAGATAATTTCTGGTCTAAATATTTAAAATTTTACATAAAAGGTATTCAGAGATAGGGCAAGCTTATTCATCGGATTGAGTCGAAAATCTTTAGTTACCAATACATAAATGTATGTATGTTTGCATGTCTGCCTAAAACTTTCAATAGAGGCGACGGATTTTACCAAGATCAGTATCGTTTTAAAGTTCGACCTTTCATACGACAAATATCGAAAAATTTGCTAAAAACATTAATATCTTCGCCTTCAACTAGGCACTTTTCTACAGGGGGGTCACTTTTTTCGCCGATATTTTTGAAAGTTGTCCTCTCATTTAGATTGTTTAGACTTAATTTTTAAAAATGTCGCTTCCGGTTTGGCGATGGTCGTAACAGCATAGACGTTAGGTTTTTACCCCGTTCTTCTCCTCCTTCGCGTACGGGTTCGAGCCTGCCTTCCTACTACCACATTTTTTTTGTTCAACAAACACATCCAAACACCTGGGCAACGCCGGGTGGAAATGCTAGTATATATATATGTATATATATATATATATATATATATACACCTTTAATTCCTTTAACTATAATCGAAAATAAAACCAAAACTTATGAAGAATTCTTCGTAAAATTATTTATAAAAAAATAGATTATTTGAGTGCCATCAGCTATAATCGAAACCGACACCAAAACTTATGATCAATTCTTCGTAAAATTATTTATTACAAGAAATGGAAGTCCATAACAATTAAACGACAGTCACTTGGATGTAAGCTTGACACACAAAATAAATAACATACACGCTATTCTATTAATATATAGATATTAATAAGGACCATAGGAATAATTATGATTTTTATTTTTGTGCCTATCCACAGTGACCCTTTTTGGGGAGCTGGCTTTTCTCCCACAGTTAAAACGGACCTTGTGTCTTACTCTGCCCTCGTGGGGAGGCATGTAAATAGGAGACAATAATAATGACTGTTACTATCTCAGTTTAGAATGCTGTTTGCTGGAAGTGATGAGAAATAAATGTTTTGACGTTCTAATCATTAAAACGAAATAAGAATTCCAGAAATCAGTTATTTGACAAATACAGTAAATCGTCGCAAATAGAGGATTCCATGTGAACGATTGATTGGAAACGGTAAATGACTAAGAATTCGTAAACAAAATTGATTTAATGATCGAAAACGATGATCAATAAATTAGTTTTATGCTGATGGATAGAAATAAATAAAAACAAAGAAAATAATTATGGAAATATGGGACCTTGACATAGAAACATCATTAAAAGCAGCAAAACAAATTTAATATTCAGAGATAGACGTTTCTATAGCTTAGACAGATCAGTAGTTAAAATGGCAGTTCTTGTTATTTCCCTTAGATGTTAAACTTTCTCGGTTTATTGGCTTTAGTATTGGTTATGGGGAAATGACCATTATGTTAGGTCAGTTGTATTAACAGGTAAGTTTACAGAAAAAATAAAGGTGCTTTGAAACGAAGTAGACATTAAAGATGAGGTGCACTCTTTGGATATTTATGCATATGTTCACACACGCATTATATATATATATATATATATTTATATTTACATATATGACTATTTCATTTAATGACATAAATTAATATGCGAACGTATAAATTCATGCGTAAACTTAAAAGTATTTCTTTCAGCAGTGCCCAATACGTAAGTAGAGCTAGGTAGTAAGTTATAAAATATATATGGCAATTAAGATACACAAAATATTCCGCGTTCCATCCACACCAGGATTCATCAGGCTTATATATATATATATATATATATATATATATATATATATATATATATATATATATATATATATATATATATATATATAAGGTCTCTCTGTACAGGGGTTCATGAGAACAACCAAGCATGCGGATACTTTTCCTTAGTAGTAAACCCTGACCAAATATTCAAAATCACATAATATTTGCTGCCCAGATAAGATCTTCTCACGATGGCTAACCCATATAAGCTTTTACAAAGAGGAGTGCACCTTTTCCAAATAATGTTACCTCAAGTAGTAGCAGCAGCTGGATACTCCACCAGACTAGATAAATTCTTGTCTTGGAATCTAGTAAGACCAAGAGACCTAAATGAACGATATACTGCAACATATAAAAATGGTTAATTGGGGAGAGAAAATTATGTTCTCAATTTCTTAACTAACTCAGTGTTTGAGAGATAAAGAACGTTAATGGAACATTCAAATATCTATGTATCTCATATAGAATTAAAGTTTTAGCCCAAGGTAGTAGGCTCCTTGATTTCTGTGAACTTTGGGTGAATTAAAATAAAACAAACCACTGAACGCAATGTAGTCGAAACATTCGTTAATGACAAACCTTACTTCTATTTCTTACATGCTTATTAAGTCTTGTAAATTTATTGCTTATTCGACTCAACTTTGATTACCTGCTCTCGATTTCTGATATCTTTTAATTCCTTTTGAAGCCACTAAATTATTACTTCTTGACGACGTCTATTCTTTAATATAAGACATATACTGGTCGTATATATATATATATATATATATATATATATGTTTTATTTTTTTATTACCGTTTTATCTGTTTGGTTACGTATGTTACGGATGTTGGACCATTTTTGCGACCAAACAGTCTCGTCAGACCTTACTGAAATGGCTGTTAGTGTTTAAACGAAACATATCTAACCAAACAGATAAAACGGTAATGAAACACATATTTGCTCTGCAATCGTATTGAGCACTCTCTTCAGGTTTTTACTAATTAATTACCAATTTCACTGACTAGACCTATTACTTTTTCTTCCAAGACGACTGACTGTTTCTGTGTTAGATGATAATCATTATTATACGTCGTTATCTCTTCTATTCTCTATATATACATAAAATGATCTCATTTTCCCCTCCGACTTTGATCTTAATAGGATTAAAAATCATGGCATTACATGCAAATGTAACTCCTACAAACTGTAGCACATTATCTGAGGTGTGCTATAGGCCTATTACCTCTACAGTTCCCCTAAAATGGTATATTCCTATATTTCTTCCGGAGACAGTCCACTGCCAAAATCGGTTAAATTCAATGTAAGGTGTAACATCTTTTCTCTCTATTAGATTCCTCCTTTCTCCGCTCCCCATTTGTATCGCAGCGGATGCGTTCACAAGGAACAGTACGAGGAAACGCCGGTTTGGAATCGTACAAGGTTATTTATGCCGTTTCTTTTTAAATCTGTTTTCCTGATTTATGCTTTCTGTTTTCCCAATAATAAAATACAAATAGAAAAAATATAAAGAAAACGCGATTATTATTATTATTATTTTCTTTTTGCTCTTTTTTTTACTTAGTGTAAAACACGACCTGCGGGACTGACCGCTTCTTAATTCCGGTTTTAACGACTCTAACCGTGAAATCTAACTATGACCTTTATTTATTAGCGCTTTCAACTCAACATTTACATTTACACAAATAATTCATCCTTTTATGCTTATTATTAAAACGCAACAGTATAGTAATTTCACTTGCATTACACTTAAATTACAATTAAAACAAAAAAAAATCATTTAAAATTCGAGAGCGATGCGTGACTACTGATACTAAACCAAAACAAACTTCACTGCGGAATTGATATTTAACCTAATTTATTTTGGGTTAATACATCACGGGTTTTTTTTTTTTTGCGCTGTCGCCTCAATGATTAGAGTTCTAGTCCCCCCCCCACCTTTTTGGGGATTTTTCAAACACTCGGGCACCGCCGGACCGTTCATATTGCATCACGTTGATTTTTATAATTGTTTTTGTTTTTTCACGATTTTTAAAGTAGTTTTAATATTGTTTCTTTTTATAATATTTGAACAGGATTATTACGCCGCTTGGTTTTCATTTTACGACCCCCAACCACATACGCATCTAAAAACCCGTGCAACGCCGTGTACCCCCTCACTAGTACACCATAAATCTAACCCTAAATTTAACCCTAATTCATATATATCCTAATGTACATTGATACTGTATTCGTGTAGAATAGATCATCGCTTCTGTTCCAACTGGACAAAAACCAATTGCTCTTCTCTCCAATCTGCTATAAAGTAACATACTATAAGAGAGAAGGGGTTATCTTCTTATCCTAAACCTTAGCAGGCAGAACTTTAAAAATCGTTACTACACATTAATAGTAATCGATATTGAGTAGACATGCATTATCTATAATTTATACCTATACTCTATATCTTACCTGTATAAGATAGATACTTATTTACCATAGTTTATAATTATACTTAATGTATATCTATAAACTTAGTAGATACTCTCTATTTTTTCCCTTAAATAGGCCGAAATGCTAGTGATTGTCTCAAAATCTGAGGTTCGAAGCTGATGTTGAATCATACCCTAACTCTTTATACTATATTTTCTCAGTGTATTTATTAATCCATAAACCATATTTAATCCTCGTGTAAACTCTAGTAGATGATAATCATTAAATCTACACTTCATATCTTTATCTTGAATACTAATTCGATTAATCCTAACTTCTCATGCTGGGGTATAAATATATCTGACTTTGAAACCAAGCGCACTGCTATCAATTTCGGTGCTGATGCACCCGTAGATCTCGTCAGATCATCCGTCTTAGAGAACGAAAACTCCTTTAAATCTGTGCCACTACCCTCATATGTGTTGGCATCAAACGAGGGAGGGAGGTTTCTTCAGTACTGGTCGACAACCTCCATAGAGCTTGTGACTCGATCAGACAACATGTTCGCAAACCTAAACTGTTTAAGGAGCTCTACTCATCGCCCGGTTTCCACACTCCTTCTTTGCTTATATGCCAGGAGCAGAGATGCAATCACAGAGCCACATTAGGGACACCCAGGGCTTGGCTTTGTTTCCAAACTAAGCACTGAACGCCGTCCCCCAATTCTGCCTGCAGTCTTTTCCTCTAACCTGGGCATCTTCCGATGCTCACACGATTAGACTGAGGCACCCTTGTCTGCCAGGTCTAAGGGAACCGGTTTGACAGTTTGACTGACAGTACAAGCTTTGATTGGAATGTGATTTGATTAAAGACAGGTGTTTGCATTTTAATGTATATAGTTCAAGTATTTTTTAACTTCTTGACATTGGTGTCGTAGTATATGATATTTACGTTGTTAACGGCGGTTATACAACGGCTATTCTATCACGCTGCCTTACCATGCACAAAACAAACTCAAATGTAATATTGCAATATTTATAAAAAAATAAATAAATAAAAATAAAAAAAACATCTTCCCCTCCTCCGAAGTTGGAGGAAATTTTGTCAGCAACACAAAAATAATATATCACGAAACTATCGTTAAGAATTTAAAAATAATTGAACCTATATATATTTAAGCGCAAAAGTATACATTAAAACGCCAAAACCTACCCTTAATAAAAATTATTCTAATCCGCGAAAACACACTAAAATGCCTTTCGTAAACCCCCGCCCCGTAAATTACCCAGGACTGAGTAAAGAACTGGACACCACTCCTTCCTACATTAAGCAATGGCAGCATTAACTGCTGCTTCTATATATAAAAACTCCAAGCCCTCCCCGCACTTATACTCATACACCCCTCCTTAAGATGTCTTCTTTGAAAGAAAAGCCACACCGCGGCCAACTTCGAACTACACATGGAATATACATTGATTCTTTTGATCCACACACTAAACAGATACTCAGAAAAATGCAAAAAATAAGGTTTACCCAAATGAAATCTCTCTGTTGTATTCAACAACGTATTTTTTAAAATAAAACAGTTCTTCCTAAATAAACACACAATGTATACACACACACACCACACACACACACACACACACACACATATTTCGATATCGAACTGAGAGAAATTCTGCAATGTAATGCTTACGCTTATAAAATTGTTAGCACTTTATGCTATTTGTGAATATATATATATATATATATATATATATATATATATATATATATATATATATATATATATACTAGCAGTATTACCAGACCTCGGTTGGGGGTTGATTTAATGCCATTTCTATGCTTATGAAATGTAAGATATAATAAATGTGTAAAAAAAAAAAATTAAAAAAAAAAAATCTCAGTCGAAATTTATGAGAAAATTAAACGAGAAAAGAGAGAATTTTAAATAAGTAATGTATAAGCAATGTGGTTTTATTGTTGTTATGATTCATGTTTTGTTTTGATTAGTTTGTCAAAGAAAAATCATTTTTAATGAATTTGTATTTGTATAAATAAATGTTATTTAAAGCGTTAATTAAAGTCAAGTTAATGAAAAAAATTGGCGAACTATTTTGAATATAAAAAAATGTCAAGTTGTATTTATACTGTAAATGTGGTATTACCGTCTGTGAATGTTTGATTAAAGAAAGTACACTGTATCAGTAATCGCTTTTCCAATTCACAGAACAGCATTAAGTTACGTCGTCAAACAAAAAAATGAAATAAAGAGAAAACATGCTGCAATGGTCGTGTGTGCGTGCGCTGTGAAGTGTGTAGTAGTAGTCGTAGTAGTTGTAGTACGAACAACTCAATAACATAAATAACGATGTCAGCGTCGGTCTGACTCGTCGCTAAGCCACGACCTGAAAAAAATTGCCAGTTATTTTTATTTACATATGTACAATAATACATAGCGAATATCATTTGCCGATATTTGTTGAAAACATTTCGATGCCAAAATCTAGTTAAAACACTGCCGGGCACACCAAGTAGATTTGTAAGAAATTTCATAAAAATCGGTCCAGCCGTTTTTGAGTCTATAACGAACGAACTCACGCACAGAGACAAAGTTGCATTTATTCATAATAAGTATGACAACCAAATAGAATGTTCTGTTTTTCATTCAAGTACGGCTAAAATGCATTTTAGTCTGACAAGAAAAAGAAAAAGAGAGTCATATTAGCGAGAGTGATAGAAATAGTATATAATAATAATGTGAATCACACAATATCCAATAAGAAATGAAAGGAGTAGAAGAGAGAAGTTTTGTATCATTTGATAAATACAAATACTAATTAAGCAGAACCCGGAGATTTCCGACTTGACTTTATCCTTAAACTAATAATTATGTGATTATGTGTGATTTTGATATAGTGTAAAAGCCTTAAAATATTAAATTCATGAAGTTAAGTATAAAATATATCTAATAAATCATTTTATATATGAATCGCTTTATTTATTTATTTTCTTTCTTTACAGTTGTGAAGTGTTTAGATTTACAACTCCTTTTCGTCAAATTGTTTTAACGAACTTAGCTTTGAATTTGCTTTTATTTTCTAAGTATAACTTTTCCCTAATTGTAAATTTTTGATAATTAGCATATTTAATCTAAATATACATTTACTTGCCGGTAGGTCTAGTGTCACAAAATATAACCATCATCGCCAACATTTACTAATGAGAAACGAACTACTGCCGTTTATAGTCGCTCCTTAACAGTTAAAAATTATTAAAACTATTTCATCCTCACAAATTCTAAAAAGAACATGACTGTCTGTTTACGGTTTTAAATTGGCTATCTTATTTTATGACTAAAAATAGTAATGTTAAAAGGGGATTGCATTTTTTTAATTAAAATTTCTATTTAAAATAAAAAAATGTGCAAGTGTATTGACATGTGTTCCTTTATAATATTCAGAAAAAAACAAAGCAAGACAATGTCTTGTGTGTTAAAAAGTTTTATTTAAAAATACTTTATCTTTTAATTCTATTCTTTTTAGGTTACAAAGTATTTGCTAAAAATTGTTTTAAATGCATCGTTATTTATTTTATGTTATTTTTTATTCATTTTGTTGTTTTGAAAAAAAGTCAACTACTGTGGAATTTCCACTGGTTCTGCTAAATGTAATTAATCTGTATTTAAAAAATATATTCATCATCTTATGATTGCGTATATTAGGTACATAAAATAAATAATATTATTCGTCGATTTCACTAAATGGAATTATTGTCGGAAATTACTTAACATAGTTATATTTACATACGAGAGGAAGAGAAATAAATTTGACACTAATGAAGGATAAAGGACTTGCATGAAAGTAAAAGAGCTCACAACTTAAAGAAAATCGAGAAAAAGTGAACAGAAAAAGAATACCGTTTGTGGCTGAGAATGAATTTACACAATGGCTGGAAATCAATATCTTGTCGGACTCATAATAATCCTCAACTTAACTCCCACAAGGCAAAAAGTAAGAAAAAATGGCGTCTAATGCTTTTGGTTAAGATTTTCACTATCAGCCTACCGGGAAAAATAAAAAGAACATTTTATTTCTCGGGAAAATTGAAAAAGTCAATCCATATCATGCCGGTAGCAGTCGGAGAAACACACCTGACATTTTAAATATTAATATCTGGACCTTCGTTACAACTGACGATGAAAGAAACATTCAATCAGACTGGTTTACAATAATAAAAAAGGATGACTTACGTCCATTCAATGCATGCTTTTTGCAATGTAAATGCGTTTTAAAGATTTGCAATCCCAAACTTAAACATGGCTGACAAATCAAAATTGAGATAATAACTCTGTACATAGGTGCTGGTTTTGAGTAATTTTATTTTAGGCTTGTATAAAACTGTTGTTTCGTGAGGCTTCAATCTAACGTATATTTTATAGCTAATCGCAATGTTTGAATGAGCGAAGCTTCATAACATCCGTCATGTATTTAAAACAATTGGTAGTTTATGTGTCGCTAACAAGTAGGTTGATCATTTTTCGATAACCGGCTTCATTTGGATCGTTATTTAATTACTTCTATACGTTCTAATTAAAACGTATAGTCATACTAAGACAGAAGTCAGATTAATATAAGTCAACTTGTGGGTCAGAAAAGAAGGTGTTTGTTCACATTACATTTAAGCATCCGAATGTTGGTACTCTAAATGAACCAGGATAAAAAGGAAAATAATTCCAAAATTACACTCTCCGAGAAACGAATCTATCACAATAGAAAATATGCTGCGAATAAGGTGGCACAGCTACAGTTATGTAAACGAGGGTTCAAGACTTCACTGGAGCACATTCGTAGAAGTGTTTGTAAAAAAAGCACAAAAATTTAAAACTGAAGTGATGCAACATAGGGCCGGAGCTTAGCAGCCAGTACGAGGCATGTCATATTAATTATAAATCTTTACTTAAGTTATAGAGGCTGGTATATATATATATATATATATATATATATATATATATATATATATATATATATATATATATATATATACATATATATATATATATATATATATATATATATATATATATATATATATATATACGCATTAAGTGCGCTTGAAACCAAATTACAACGTAATATTAGAAAAATAAACAAATATTTTACGTGTTTGAAATTTATCACAAATATATTTCGAAGATAAACTCCATCTTCAATGTGTTGTTTTGCTGCTTTTTTTCTTTTTCTTCTTCCTTGCCATGTTGTAAATTTGGAACAAAAAGTCTGTTTGTATAGAGCCGCGCGTTGTATCTGGCGGTGGCATTTTGAAATGTTTGAACTGTGCGTAGGTAACGCGAGAATAACGTCAAGAATGAGACTTCAGTAGAAACGTTGTTTTTATTTGAATAAAATAAAATAAGCATCAAGTGTGTTTAAAACCAAATCACAACGTAATATAAGAAAAATAAACAAATATTTTACTTGTTTGAAATTTATCACAAATATATTTCGGAGATAAACTCCATCTTCAGTGTGTGGTTTTGTTTCTTTTTTTCTTTTTCTTTTTCCTTGCCATGTTGTACATTTGGAGCAAGAAGTCTGTCTGTATAGAGCCGCGCGTTGTATCTGGCGTATTTGAAATGTTTGAACTGTGCATAGGTAACGCGAGAATAACGTCAAGGATGAGAGTTCAATAGAAACGTTGTTTTAATTTGAATAAAATAAAATACGCATCAAGTGTGCTTGAAACCAAATCACAACGTAATACAGTATTCAATATGATTTAAGGTGTACGTCTATTATTTGAATTTTCTAATTTAATTAATATTTCGTGAAAGAGATATCTTTTATAAATATATTTTAATCGTTGCACTTAATTAGGTTTTTGACGAGACAAGATGTACTTAGAGCTATGTAAATAGTTTTGAATGACTTCCTATCGTTTGTTTAGAAGGCTTTGTTTATATATTATTAAATGGTATTATTTTAGCGTGCTAAGCTTGTATTTGTAGACTCGCTGAGTATTTCTATGCAGATATAAAGGGTGTCTCTTTGCCGACTGCAGAACACGCAACATATACTTGTTCAGTGTGTTGATGTAAGTAACACAAATGTAAAAATTGTCCCTGAGCATTGTTGATGGTTATTGGAAATTCTAAACGAATTGTGAAGTGCAATATTGTGAATTAAAATGGTATATCGACAGAAATAATTATATGCACGATTGCTGATGCCGGTTTTCCTTAGAGTAGCAGAGGCTAAAATATGAGGGCTATATTTTACTATGGATATATATGTGAGCACGCATAAAAAATTTTTAATTTAAAACTTTAGCAGATTTTTCCCTTTTGGCATGAAAGTATTATCGGTAATAAATCGATGGAAAAAAATGAAAAGAAAACTTTTAAAGAACAACAAAGTGGGAGACCGACGATAATTTACAACGAGAAAGAAAGAAGAAATGAGTGTAAAAATATTGTAGAATAAGTTTTTCAAAAAAGAAAATAGTTTAGGAAACTGTTGTGTTTTTATTCAAATAAATGTGCTTATTTTCGCACATTTCTTTGAGAAAACCTATTGCTTTAAAACCTAATACATGTAATTGAGAATATTCCTTAAATTTTGGTTCGTCTTCATTACTGTAGCTAAATTCGCAAATTGAAATATTGATTATTTTTAAGTGAAACCAATGATACTTACTGACTTGTCATGTCGCATGAATGAAAATATCCAAATATTACGAAAAACAATAAGATAGAAAATTAATTATTAAAGAAAAAAATGTATCGAATAAATCAGAATTTTATATATTTCCCCTGTATTTACATCCCATATCGTATACAAAACAAACATTTATTCGTTGAATCATGAAAGTATTATGTAATATTCCAGAAATACTTAACTAATTGTTACATATCATGTAGGTAAATAACCTTGCTTATTTTTAAAATCGACAGAAGATGTAAGTAGTTATTATTTTTAATTAAAAGTCAATTTTCAGCTGTGGGATTTCGCTACAATAAACGTAGAAGCTTCGTTTTTGATTTCAGCCAACGTATACAATAAACACCCCTTATATATTTTTAGTTTCGTCTTTTTTTTCGATTTTTTGAGCAGACAATTAGCGATTGGAAACTAATCTTTTAGCTTATCCAAACAATATTTAAACAAACAATATGTAAAAAGTTTTAGTTTTAATAGAAAGTTCTAGTAAATTAACCCCCCTTATTAGAAACAACGGACACCCAAAAACGAATTACTGCCCTTATGGTCGCGGGTTTCTCTTCGTCTTTTTAAATATTTTCGATAGATTATTATTGATTAGACACTCATATACCAGATTCGGCAAATTAAAAAAAAATTGCTATAAATTCAATAATAAAGATTTTAGGGATCGCTCAGTTTCTAATATACCGCAAGTAGAAGTTTGTGCTGGTTTCACGATGAAACTTGATATAATGCCCTGATGTTAGTTTTTTTTATATAAAAGTGCGTTGTTTTGGTATAAATTCCAGAACTCATTTTAATCTAAGTAATTTAGGTGACTAAAATAAGAATTAATCACAATAAATAAAACTGTCCTCAAACAATGACAAACAATGAAACATACTCTCTAATTAATCGGTTTCATGTATCCCTCGAGTTGTTCCATTATGGGGGATAGATTTACCAGAAGTCTTTTTTTTGGAAACTGAGCACCTCCTAAAAGTCATTAAATACTGTTTTTTTTTTGGAGGGGGGCATTTGTTTTCTGTTGACGAATAAGTATAATGGGTATGTACGTTGTACAGGTATAATCAGTGTCACGTGACCGGTCAATATACAGCGGTGATTATTCTTTATATAATAAAATAGCAACATCGTTTCACAGAAAACCACTTAATTTATTAAATAAAAACTAAGTAGAAAGTTATAATTAAAAAGAGACATATAATAAACACACACGGATACGATGAAAATGCTATTCCAAAATGTCGAAGCAATCGAACCAGTTGTTTAGATTATAGGTAAGTAACAAACATACATTTCCATTATATATATATTCAGAGGAAGTCTCGAAATAAAGACGAAACGTTGATGAACACATAATACGGTTTGTTCCTTTTTATTTCTTCTCTCTCTATATATATATGTGTGTGTGCATGTGTGTGTGTTTGTGTGCGTGTGTGTTTGTGTATGCGTATATATATAATTGATATAAATATATGTTTGAGAGTGGATCCCCGTCTATATTTAAAATGTGTTTACGTGTAGATACCGATAAAGTTCCCTGAATTCAAAATAGACAACATTATCCTTTGTTATCAACTGATTTACATAAAAAAGAAAGCTTGGCGCACAATTAAATGGCAATTGTTTACTCGATTTTTTTTAAAATGTATTTTTCTCTTAGTGTTGATTAAGTAAAAATAGAAAACAAATAAAGCTGTACGTTCAATCATAAAAATGCTAATCAAAATTAAATGTAGCAGATGAACAAACAAACTATTTCAAACTATAACGGGGCAGTTGATTGACATTTCTAATGCAAATTAAAGCGTGACAGACGATCGAAAATGATATTGATCAACATAAATTGTATTTAAAACTACAACTTGACAGACCAATGAAAATAGAATCTTAAACAAGCGTGACAAACAATTAAAAATTATATTTTAAAATTAAGTGTGTCATGCCGAGAAAAAAATCTCAAACTGAAATATAACAGGCATACTAAAACGCTATCGCAAACGTAAGTCAATGAATATACTACTAATGACTTTAAGTTGACATACTATAAAATATACTCTCAGAAATTTAGGCATGACCAAGAAACGAACATGCTATCGCAAACTTAAGCGTGGCTGAGTAATAAAATACCAGTTCAAATCTAATGTGACAGACCAATGAACATGCTCTTTTCGACTTAAGAATCCTAGACCATCAAAAATGATATCGCATTCTTTAGCATAACAGGCCAATGAAAATACTATTGCAAACATAAGCCTGACTGATCATATACAATGCTATTTAAAAATTAGATGTGTAACAAACAACTGAAAATGCAATGTTTAACTTAAGATTGGTAGACCAACGAAAATGCTATTTTCCACTTAAAATTGCTATTTCCAACTTAAGTTTGACAGACCAAATGACCTGCAAATGCCTGAATATATGTAAGATGTGTCGACTGACTCTTCGTTTCAACGGTGATATTACTATTTCAAATTAATATTTGCAGACAAATTAGATCTATATGTCTAGCATTGAGGAGCGATATTGTACACAAATACTTGGACGCATCTTTATCAAGTTACGACCATAAAATTTTCGCGCTAATTATATAACGCAGTTATAAACTTAAACGGCACGGGCCATGGAACGCGCTAATTCAATACATAAGGTTGAGGCAGAAAAATTGAAAGGCTATAATCAATTTAAGCCTGACAAACAATGGAAATGTTTATTTCCAAATTATTTTGGACAAACAACTCAATAGATAGATCCTCTAATAGAAATCTGATTCATTCGCACTATTTTTATTTTAATGATAAAAAGACGATTGTTAACCTATGCGTGACTGACAGACAAACCGGACAGGTCGCTGACCAATATACATCAGTGAAAGCGCATTTAAAAGTAAAAAATATATATATAGCTGAAAAGAATGTCGTTAAAGATGGATGTGAATGGCTGGCAGCGTTTCCTCAGAAGCCAAGGGCTATATTTAACAGACGGCCGCACGTCATTGCGAGAAAACACTTGAACAACCTTAGAAAATTAAACGCACAGCACAAATAAAACACAAAAGTTTCCAGTTTACAAAATAAAATCATAGATAAATAATCCGTTTCCTCTTCGCAGATCTAAAAAAAAAACTGCTCGTCTTTTCGAAATTGACGTGTAGAAGAAAGATTTAAGGATAAAATGTGTACAAGTCTAAACTCAATTAAAAACGGGGATTTTTATTTATTTATAAATATTATGAATATTACGGTTATGTGTTAAGCTGATGTACCTATCCTGGAATCATGAACTTATCTGCAAACTATAAACAAATCTAGCATACTATTGTGTAGCGACTCGTGGTAGTTGTGGCTCTCGAATCATGATGTGTATTTCTATAAGATTCTTAAGAAAGTTCTAGGAGTGTAGTTGGGAGAGTAAGAGGACTTGATTAATAGAGATGGAAAAGTTTGCTACCGTCTTTATAAAGATATGTATTCGAGGAGAGAGTATTGAACCGTATAAATTTGGTATTTTCTATATACGAGAAAGAATTGAAGTATTAGATACCCGAATCAGAGTGTAAGAAATGATGTATTATTTGATTATGAAAGACTTGTTTATGGACAGTTCGTTTACTTTCCTATTTAAACTGGAGGAGCAGTATAAAAATTACCATTACTTTATTTTATAGAAAGAATATTATGAAAAACGCCAAGTTCTATTTTAAATAGGATAGCGCGTCCGCACGCGATTTAGTGATCACGAAAAATGTCTAATTCTACCATGATGATTTTCAACTTTATTTCCGTCATCAATATTCCGATGCTATTTGTGAGAAAATAAATACCTTGTCTTTTACTATGATTAGCTTGAATGAAGAATGAGCTAAGGTGGTATCTTTGTTTCAGAAGCTGTTAACTGGCGTTCTGTCTATTGAAAGTATTGCAAGGAAAATTCATCAGTTTTATATCTCTTCGTGTGTAATACATGGCGACAACCTATTATAAATACGAAAAAAGATGTTGGAAATTTTACGTTTCGTTAATGATCAACTAATAAATATTTAGCTATATTCATAAGATGCATTAAGACACATCAGGATATGTCTTTAGTGATGCAAAACTCAAGTCATTCCTCCTGAGTGACGTTGAGTCCAAACACACCTGTTTCTGTGGACATTTTTTCGATTACTGTATACATCACTTACTGGAGTCAATATAATATTATTACTATTATTACTATCAGACAATGCCGAGATTCTTACCTATTATAATAGGTAAGAATCTCGGCATTGTCTGATAGTAATAATAGTAATAATATTATATTGACTCCAGTAAGTGATGTATACAGTAATCGAAAAAATGTGACCGTGAGAAAACGCATTACGGTTATTGGTTCCACTTCATCTATAATATCGCGTACTTTTACTTTGGCATATATAACTTAATAAATGTAACGCTATACAATTGCTTTTATTGATCACGGATAACGGCGATTTTTTTCTAGTATTCAATACTATGAAATATTGAAAGCGTAAACTCACATTTTGGGGCAAGGGTATTGAGTATTTTTGGATTAGCGAAAATCAAAATAAAGATACTTACCTGTCTAAAGGGATCGAATAGTTGATAGCATATATTCTTACTTGAATTAAGCAATATTTATAGAATAAATTATCTACTCATGGCGAATAAGCAAAGGTGTATCTTTTTTTTAGAAGCTGTTAACTGGCGTCTTGGCTATGGAAAGTATTGCAAGAAAAATCCGTAAGTTTTTTTTAACTGGTCGTGCGTAAGACAGGACGACAACATAATGTAAATATGAAAAAGAAAATGTTGGAAATTTTACTTTTGGTTAATTACTATTTGCAGTAAATCAGAAGTCAGAGACTTTTTGAGTATAGCAAAACATTCTAGCCTACTTATAAATCAGCTTTCAGGGCTTCTTTTTCAGACAAACAAAACAATATTTACAATGTAAACATTTATAAGCAACATTGCAATACTCAAAACAATCACAGTCGTAATCCAAACGTGCGATCTATTCGCAATTACAACACGTTACTATTTATTAGCTCTAAGCATTATCCTAGTTTTGCCGATACCACTAGATAATCTACAATACTAACGTTTTTTTTTTTTTTTTTTACTTATTTAACTTGATAACAAGTACAAGAAATAGTAATACAATCTAAGAGGAAAGCTCAAAATTCGTATTTTGTATCAGATTAAACAGGCCAGTCGGATATAATTGTAAGAGTGTTCTCAAATGGCACAGGAGACCGGAGTCTAAACTTTAGTCGAATGATACAAAATACTTTAAAAATTGAAAGGTTATGCCCACTTGCTAAATACTCACTATCATAAAAAGAGGACCAAAGGCAAATGAAGGTTTCCTGGGAATGTAGTAGTGCCATCTCTTACACCTTTAACTTTTTTTTCAGATCAACAGTGGGGAGCGTTCTGTTGTATGTTGCTGAAAACTGGGTACTTACGAGAATCATGAGCGACAGGTTGAGTGAGACTTAGTCTAATGTTAAGAACAACCATTAGTTATACTTGGAAAGATGGACTATCGCACAAGACGCTGGATTGTAAACTTATAAGCATAATAATATACCCATTAAAAACGAGGAGGTTGAATTTCATTAGGCAAATGTATTAGAGGAGGAAGATATTGTATATCGATTGTTTCTTTGAGAAGCAACATTGAGAAAGAGAAGAGTTTGGGATACTGAATTTTGCGCACCCGTTAAGAAATAACACACACTTGGCCAATATGGAATTGAGAGAAAATTATAAATGAAATTAGCGGCTTACAGTTCGCGATATTTAAGCAAGAGTGAAATATCAAAACACAACTTTGAATCTTATATTAAACTTTTCTATAATCTACCCTTTTAAATAGACAACTAAGAATCACTTTAATATGATACTATATATGACATTAAATTAATATAATAATATATTAATTTAATATATACTATATATAATATTTAGTATATCATGTTCTTATGTTTGTTTTAACAATATTGTAATGGATTGTTCTCAGATGAACATGCTGTATTGTTGCACCTTGAATGTAAACACTGAATCAAATCTCACACCTGCACTGTAGACGTTTCCATATACCGGAAGGCTTTATATTATAATCGTTCCTTTCTTCGAACTACTAACCATTGAACTTCTTATTCTGGCTCCAATTAAACCAACATGTAGAAGTTTAAATGTAATGTTAACAAATATCTCGTTGCATAGATTCCCACTTAGGATGGCCCTGTAGCTATGATCTCCCCTAACTCTCAGTAACCTCTTATGTCTCAGTGGCAATTGTTTTTTTTGGGGGGGTGAATGAAAAATAGGAAACAAGTGTATAAATAAACAGATTATCTTTCTTATATATGTTTCGACTATAAAAAATGTTTGCGAAAACGATGGAAATGATGAAGAAAAACACGATGTACTGGAGAAAAAAAAATTGGAAATTTGAGTAAACGGAGTTGATTTTCTTTTTTCAGTATTGTCTTCCAACGTTTCAATCTTTAATTTTTGATTTTTTGGATTATTTGGACTACGGTACTTATCTAGAGTGTTCTTTTCAAGGCGTGTCGGTGGATATAACCTTCAACTTTCTTTAGGTTTATTTTATCGAACATATCAATCAAGTTGAGAACAGTAGTCTGAAT
Source organism: Euprymna scolopes (assembly GCF_053919585.1). Lineage (NCBI taxonomy): Eukaryota > Metazoa > Mollusca > Cephalopoda > Sepiida > Sepiolidae > Euprymna > Euprymna scolopes. Next base: position 60,381,976 of record NC_136505.1, read on the forward strand.
AATCCAAAGAATTCAAATTATTAATCCTGATTAAAAAAAAAAAACAGAATCATATTTTCCATCTTTAACATTAACTGATTTGTATCACCGCATCAAAGAAGATTTGTTAACTGTATATACAGATACCACAGATTTCATAATCCCGCCTAAATGATCTATCTTAGACGGAGATTTATTACTGTGTCTATTTTAGTATTGAATTTACTTAAGTGGGTTATATTAACTGTATTGCGTACCTTTTTTTTCCATTTTATCCATTGTGAGAGTAAGGCGACGTAGATACGTTTTAAAAAAACATTGTGTGATCAAGGGACGTAATAATGTTTGATAGTGTGAATCCACTTATCACGATTTTCACAAATGATTTGAGAAAGATCAGGTGACTGATTATAGATTGAAATGGTCAGAAACAGGAAGTAGGTTGTCAAGGTTTTCAAGAGATCAAGAGTGGCATGGATGAGAACATGTATACGTAGCAGATCATCAAAAGTATCAATCAGTATGATTGATGCGACAGAATTTAGTTGGAAACAAGAGGAAAAGATTATCGATCACAAATGATAAAAGAATGAAAATGTAATTTTTGAATAAAAAAATCAATATGAATTGTATGAGGAAAATAATTAAACTTTATTGTATAACCGATAAAAAGAAACGTCTTTTATGTGAAACGAATAAGAATTTAATGCATGTGAGAAGAATAACAAGTGTTTTAGGAATGAATGAACACTTATTGCATGAAAGAAGTATATAATTTACTGCATAATAGAAGTTTGAAAATATTTGTCCAATCATGAAGTTATTCGCCCTTTACCAGTTGAGCTTCTACCTACGATGGAAGGAAATTTCAGCCATATACTGTCCCGAGCTTTATGTACATATTAATTAAGTGAGAAAACATACAGCGCCTAAAATCTCCAATATTTTTGCACGCATATGGCTTCAGTTTGTTTAGTATTGTTGATCTAATTAGGCTGTGTTTCATTGTGATTATAATGTACGAAGCCTATACAAATAAAACAAAATATTATATCAAAGTTCAATCTAAAAAAAAGAAATAAACCCACTAAACTAAAGCGTAGCAATATAGAAAGAGTACAATTTGAAACGTACGCGTGATAGATCAAAGAATATGATATTCTAAACGTTTGATGAAAAAATACATTGCGATCAGTTTTGAGTGCGGCTTAATGAGTATTTGCTGATATTCGAATTCAAATTGACTACGCTGTTGTTTGAAGAGAATAAATTCAGCGGCACTTATGAATTTATTAATTTATGATATTCCGTTCGAGTGTTGATAGACAGAGAATATAAATTGAAGTCTTAGAAACCTAAATTACCGTTGAGAAAATCTTACAAGTATGAGTCAGATATTGTAGCACAGTCGAGCACCTTCCATAGAAATAGTCATAATGCAGAGATAGCTACAAACGTCACTTCCCTTAGAAAGAAGTTGTAGGGACTTCGGTTTCTGTCTATGTAAAAAAGAGAGCCTCTGTATATGTGCTAGCGGTACTTTACTATTAAAACATAGCTGACCCTTAGACAGATAGTAAATTCAATAAGCAGTCAAGTACTTTCTATTTTAGTGCAACGATTCAGTCATTTTCTCAGCAGACTCAGCAACAGACTGGATGCGTGTCATTCACTTTAGATTAAGATATATTATCTCGAAAGTTAGACGAAAATAAATTTTAAAACGTTACCTTAACAGACGAAAGAACATATTATTTTAAACGTTTAAACGCTTAAAGATGATGCACTGAGAGGTTTTAGAACGTGGACATCACAGCCAAATAGAAATTCTATTCAAAACTTTCTATATATACCTGGCCTTGCCCCGTCGAAATATATTGCTTGGTGGTGGTACTAGTTACATACTATTTAAGATGCACCTAACATCCTAACTTGTTATAAAATTGACTACATGGATCATAAAGCACACCAATCTTGATTTATGAAAATCAAACTCTAAGTAACTTTTATAGCTTTAAAGGGAAACACCTCATTAATTAAATGAATAAGATTACTTCCGGTTTTTGACGCCACTGTTTTCATTTCAGCTATTAATAATTGAAAATAAAAAATAAATATAAATTAAATTAAAAATAAATTAAATAAATAAACCATGGACTAGTGTTCTAAAAAGTTTATTAAATGGAATCAATTAAAGTGATTCTATTAAAAACAAACATAACATAGAGGTAATTATTAAAATCGATTTTTTAATGTAATATGCAAATAAGGGTATTCATCGAATGTAGATTTCCATTGGATACATAGTGTGTATATATATATATATAGATATCCTGCTGAAATAAAAGTATTTACTTTTATTTACGCATGTTATATATATATATATATATATATATATATATATATAATTATAAAATAAAAGTAAATATGAGCCCATTTTAAGTATGAAAAGTAACTTGTAGAAACAATGTATCTTTTGTACATATTAATCAATCTATGAACTTTATTATAATAAAAAATTCAAGCGAGCACGGACGTCAGGACGGTCCACAGTGTTATCATTATCATCATTATTATTATTATTATTATTATCATTATTATTATTATTATTATTATTATTATTATTATTATTATTATTATTATTATTATTATTATTACAAACGGACTAAAACTATTTTAAATTTAAAGCGTGAAAGACAAAATAAAATAATGTTTCAATTCCAATTATGGTAGAATAATCAAAGAACTATTTGAAACGTAAGTCTGACAGATCACGTAAATAATCTTATAAACCGTAATCGTGACAGCGAAACTACCCTTTTATTATAAAATATAAAATATTAACACTTGAGCTAATAGACAAAGCACCTTATAAGAGAGCATGGACACGCCTAACAAAAAAACGAAATAGTTAATTAAATCCGAATCCTCGTCTTAGAGAATGTCATGCAAGATATCTTTGAAATCTATCAAGAGAATTCCTTCCCTTACCGTAAGAATTCGATTCCTATTCAGATTACGTGTTGAAGATGCGAATCAGGAATTCATCGTCGAAGACAGCGCATTCTCAAGAGTCTACTGGGTCTGTTTCGCGAAAAGATCATAAAAGACTTCACATTTCTCTTTTTGTTTAGTTCTTTTTTTTTGAGACACCAATGTCAATTGGAAGACATTTCTCTCTGGGATTTCGAAGCAACTGTTGAATTCAACGAAAGAAAGGATGGTGGAAAATGAATTTCTTCAGACAACTGTAGACTGATAGATATATTAATAAAGATTAAGTATTCAAATTGTCAGAATAACTGGAATACGTCTGAAAAATGAAATAGTTCTTTATTCATTCGTACAAATAAAATATTCGAATAAATGAATTTTAAAAAATCTTAAAATAAGCAAAGTATTTGTTTTTAAAGTATTTGATTTGGATCAGATAATTTAGATCAGTGGTATTTCTGTTCACGGCATTCAATATTTAAAGGCATGCAATTAGCGGAAATATATTTTCCGTGATTTCTAGAATGGGCTACAATTCCAAGTGTTCTAATACCTGCACTTTATTCTTATTATGTAAGTTCTGTTGATCAAGGGAGGTCACTCATCCTAAACTAATTTATTCTAAGAATTCATTTTGTCTCTTTAATGTCAAATCACCAGATTATTGAAGCAATTTATTGCATACATTAACTGAATAAAATTATTTTATCAATAGCTGAGGTAAAAATGTGAGCACATACTTTTCTCAGCAATATGATTACGTATTTCAAGTAAATAGATTCGATATGATCTAAATTATTCACACCAGATTCCATAATCATTATGCCACAAATGACACAACCGCGAGAGACATGGAAAGCTTCCTTTTGGTGCACGGCGGAGGGTTCCAGACTAGAGCAAGACAACAGATCGAATTTCTTGAAAAGATAGTTGATTTCACTGATTTCCTTGACAATAACACGATTGGAAATGTGGAACATTCGTTTTATCTCCATTATATCCTAGGCAACATCGTGCCTCCTTGCTAGTTTATAATAAATCAATCAGGTTTACACGGCATTGTCGGGGACCATAAATAAGAAAATTGAAGACGTTTAAATGCGTGTGCAACTTCTTTCTTTTAAAATTTTTCTCTGTATTTTATTCTCTCGTTATAATCCTCCCCTCTTTTTTATCTCTCCGTCTCCTCCAAACCGAGGTTCGGGTTTATTATATAACACCCTTATAAAACATTGCGTTTATTGCTCTCGCGCAATGCAACGTTTAAGCACACTTACTCTAAATTTTTGATTAGCATATAAATCTTACCAAATCTAATACTGTGACTTTTTAGCGAGACCCTCTAAACTCTCTCTCTCTCTCTCTCTTTCTCTTTCTCTGTCCCCTTCGCGCTTTTTTTTGCTGGTTTTCATCATAACGGAAGAAATAGATAATCAGTTGAAATCGAGAAAATGCAACAGATCTCTAGTTAAACTGTCGAGTTAAAATGGCCGTTCAATTGTTAAAATAAATACATTCTACTTTACAAACATATGGATTACTTACATATTTATAACAAATGCTTTTTTATTCATTGTTGTGAGCAAAAATATGTATTTATGCTGTTTTCCAAAATAGAATTGCGTAATTCAATTTAATATGTTTGATACAACCTGGATACGTCACAACGGATTCCATATTCATTACATAATATGTTTGAAAAAATATATAAAAACAGACACTATATCTTTATTTATACTATTTCAGATTTGGTTTCGGTTTTTAACAACTTCGAAACCCCTTTATTTTTTTCTACCTTAGCGTTTTTTAAGAGCTATAAGCTCTTTTTGTTATTCACATGTATATATAATGAATAAGTCACCCTTACTTTTTATGGGACGTATTTATTTATTTATTTATGTGTATAAAAGTAACCCATGGGCGTGTGTGTTTCTGGCTTTTAGTCTTTGTTAGCATAGGTTAGGTTAGGCTCGAACTAATGGCATGTACAATCACTAGTTTAATGCACTTTTTTTATCGCTTATAAAATTTAAGATCTGTTGTGTGTGTGTTGTACTATGATACTGATATTTCGAAAAGATATATTTGTTTTTGGTTTATGCTGTTGTATACTAGGAATCTTTCTGTGAACCAAACTTTATTTTTTATTATATTTTATGAACATAGGATACGTCTTCTACTATGTATGTAACGTTGTAGTAGGACCGTTATGACGAGAGTTGGCAGTCGACAATTAGAAACTTAAAAAAAAAAACTGAAAAAGATTGGGTGAAGCCACTTATACGATAACCGGCCAGAGAAACATGTTGTAGGGCAATAGGTATTTCTTGGATGACGTAAAGTACCGATAGGTTGTGTGCGTGTCTGATTGACAGAGAGGGTTAAGTAAGATTTCCTGTCAGGTCAGTGCAATAAACCAGTTTGTGTAGTGTAGCTGCTGGCTACAATCGAAAACTTTAGTCGTTGAAACAGCGATTGACAATGGAATAATAGATCTCTTGCATTTGATTTGATGAGTGGATAATAAGAATGCGAATGTTACCCGAGGCAGAAAAAGGAAACAATGCCCGGGGATGAGAAAGTTATAAGAAGGAAAATAAGAGACATCGGATAAGAGAAAGAGAGATAAAAAAGGGAAATATAGAGAAATATATTTGGTAGGAATTCCTTTTTTTTTTGACCTTGAGAAATGTAGAAGTTTTCTAAAACTTTTAATTCAACAAATATTTTTGTCCAAACGCAATAACGTACCATTTACAAAATTCCAGTCAAATACATATCTCTTTCGTAATTATTATTCAAATCTTTATCTCAATTCATATTCCTTTTATTTTTCTTTTATATTGTCCTATAACACATTAATCGTAAGATATATATAAAAGACACTTTGTCCGTGTATTTGAGTTCATTCTCTATGCACTCCGAAACAGCTGGGCCGATTCCTTTGTAACTTCACACACATGTACTTTATGTGACTGAAAGTGTTCTTAGATGGTTTTTATCGGAGCCATTCCGATAAATATAAAAACCTATAATCGAATATATACGATTAAAGAATGGAATTGTTTGATTTTGACCAACAATATAAGTCAGTTGAGAAGTGTTTTCCCCGCAGATGAGCGCTGTATGTATAATGAACAGTATCGTCTTTCATATTAACAGATGCGCGTTCAAAATGAATGTTGAACCATGACACTTGACTTTTGCATTTAAACCCTTTATTCAGACCATTATATAAAAATAATAGGTTCTCTACAGTGCAATGTACACTACAATGTATCCTCGACAAACTTACTGTTGAAATCATGTGACACTTATTTTCGATACATCGTGTTGGATCCATGACTAGAGCAAGCAATCAATCGATTTTCTTGGAAAACAGACGATTTCACTGATTTCAATGAGAATAAAAAATATTGAAGTGTGTTACATTTGGTTAATCCTCATTCAATCCCACGCAACGTCGTTTCACTCTGCTAGTTTTTAATAAATTGATCAGGCCTATCCGGCATTGAAGAGTTTTATATATGTATGTATATTGTCTGCCTCTTTCTTTAATTCTATCGTTATCAATCTCCCCTCTCTTTTTTTTATCTCTCCGTCTTCCCCAAACTGAGTTTTCTTATCTAATTCACAATTCTCTAGCAAAACAAACCGAGTTTATTGCTGCTGCCCAATACAACATTTAACCACACCTGTTCTAAAATTTTGATTAGCATAAACAAATTCATCAGATATAATACTGTATTATCAAGTTTATTGTTCCTAGGCAACACCGATGTTTGAATCAGGTATACAGTATTTTGATCCAACATATTGAAGTTATTTCAACCAATGTATTGTATTTAACATTTTTAGATTAATATATATCACTTACGGAATGCCATAAAGTACATGGTGGGCCAAAAGTCACAGGCCCATTATAATTTTAAATAACTCCTTTATTTCTAAGTAGTTTTTAATTTATTTATATATTTTTTTATTTTTTCAAGTCCTGTAAATTAATTCGGGAAAAATGCTGGAAAAATTCAGTATCGCCTATCGCGCAAAAATCGTACAATTTTACAATCAATAACACATTATCAAAACAGGAGAAGGATATTGCTTCCCGACAACGCACCTGCACTATTTGGGATATGTGATAATTTAACTAAAATATATTATTTGCCCAATGTAATACTTTATTCTAACTATGACTGATCCCGAGCAATGTCAGAATTTTGTCTATTATACAACATTATAACAAATTCCATTTACCTTCTAAGAATATAAATAAATAAGCCAGAATATACTATACAGGTTGGTTGTATATGACGCGTTGCTTGTCACATCGTAAAATGTAGAATTGGATAAAAATATAAGAATTTAAAAATCGAGGAATGGCCAATAGATTGCGCCGTGGCCCAGAGAGTAAGGTCGTCAGTATTGCACATTTCATGACTGCGAAGACCTGGGTTCGCGCCTATGTCGGAGCACGTCACTGATGAAATGCAGTACATCAAAACCCACTTTGGGTCTGGCGTTGTCCGTTGTCGATGCAGTTGCTTGATTCTAATTCTGGGTTCTAGCTTTATCGTAAAAAGGTGTATGTGAACGGGTATTTATATAAACCTATAATCTCCTCTTAATGTCTAATATATATATATATATATATATATATATATATATATATATGAATTGGGACAATTAATCAGAATCGGAAAAATCGAAACTTTTCGGCGTATCGGTATCGCAATGCCAGAAAGATTTCTTTAATTATCTTCTTTCTATTTGATTTTGTTTAAAAAATCTTCAACTGCTATTTGATTTAAACATTTAGTATAAATAACGTTTATGGCCCCTCCACGACAGCAACGTGTTTTACGTTTGAGAAAATATATGCACATTTAAGCTGTGCTTTTACGGTAATCAAGACAAAATAACTATTTTATAGTTAATTGTTTAGAGATTTATAAATAATCGGAATCGGTAATTGTATCGGAATCGAAAAAAATATAGGAATTATCCCCTCACTAATATATATATATATATATATATATATATATATATATATGTGTGTGTGTGTGTGTGTGTGTGTATATGTATATATTGGTAAATATATATATATATATATATATCAGGTAAATTTAGGCGAACAGTAGTATATATGCAAAAACATTTAGCAAGACTGTAATAAATATCTTATGAAAATATACTGAAATTTTATTAGAAGGCGAATATTTAATATTTTCAGATCATTCCATACGTGTCGATACTCATTCGTTTATGCCCACTGCGTTCAAACCGCATAAGTGCCATAGTTGGGAATGTATGTAAACAGAATCAATTTTACGCATTTCTCTTTAACGTTATGACCTGTCCCCATATATATATATATATATATATATATATATATATATATATATATATATATATATATATATATAAGTAGATAGGCAGATAGATAGATAGATAGATAGATACGTTTTGCATCGAAATATCTTCAGATATCGAGAATTGAAATAATCCAAAGAAAGAAAGAACAGATGATTTAGACCAAAGTTTGCATCTTACACAGCCTAATATTACAATTGCATTGTAGAAGCTTTTTTTTACCACACAACTCGCATTGTGATAAAAATGCACTTTCGTATAAATAATTGGATTCATTCAAAAACTATCACTAATAAAATCAAATAAAAAATATCTACATTAAAAACACGATGCATTCAGTAGTTGTGTGAGGTAGCCGCGTAGTAGAACTTTAAGTTTCTTATCATGGGGTCTCGATTTCGAATCTCGATATACTCAGCAACTCTGATGAGTCGTAGACGACGAAACACGTGTCAGTGGGTAAGTTATTATATATATATATATATATATATATATATATATATATATATACGTGTTTTTATATTTTGTGATTGTCTAGTTGTAATTCGCATATAACGTTTATTGGTCGACTCTAGTGTTCATGTAAATGGATATTATATAACAACGCTGTGGATAACAATTATGGAAACCGAAAAAATATCAAAGGGACAGATAACATTAAAGTTGCGCCACCAGCAAAAAAACGCATACATTTTCAAAGTTTCTTTCGTGCTTCCTGAAATTAAATATGGTTTTTTCTTTCGAAAAATAAATGTAATTGTGTCATATATAAGTGCACTTGATGATGAAAACAAAATTTGTAGTTCTTTTGAAAATGGACTAATGTTATGGCTCGTTTACTTGGTATGAGTGCTTTTTTCTAAATTGATGGTTTATTGTGGTGAAATATGTGTTATTTTTCGCATTAAATACACATCCTTATTAATATGTGCACCGAGTAGATACTTCACTGCACCTTTTTATAAAAAACGTCCAAAACAAAATTTTGGCCAGATCGGGCCAGTAATTTTTGAGAAAATGGAATGAACAGACAGACAAAAAAAAATGAATATTATACACAGGTGGCAAAAAAAGTCCGCACTTGTAATTTTTTCAAAAACTGATAATTTAAGCTAAATTTAATGTAACTGTTTAAACAAATTATACCTCATGTGATTCACTTTTATTCTTCTATAATTTTGCCTGTTCATATTTGACTTTTAATTGAAATATTCTAGTGTACACGTCAATTAAAAAATAACTTCACATTGAGGAGGCAAAAAGAAATTCGAACATGGAAAATTGTTATTTAAATATAACTAAATATAACTTTAGGACATTAATGCAACATAAATACAACAGAAACACAATGAACTAGTTAATATTTAGTAGCATAGCCCTTCTGCAATTTGGCAGCTTGCAAACCTTTGCGAATTCCTTGAATTAGGCTGCAACAATACTTCGGGGAAAGGGCATCCCACTTTACTTTCATTTTTGTCCAAAGTTCTTTCAAATTTGAAATTTTATAATTGCGTAGCTGTTGCTTGATGTAATGCCATACGTTTTCGATAGGATTGAGGCCTGGAGATTGTGCAGGCCAATCCAAACATGGAATGTCATGCTCTTACAGGAAACACTTGACATTGCCAGCTGTGTGAATGGAGCATTATTCTGCATGAAGATGGGATTATCATCAAAATTCCGACCAAAGTAGGGTAGAAAATTCTCAGTCAACATATTAATGTATTTGGTCGAATTAATTCGACCTTGCAAGCGAACTATAGGCCCTGGACAATTGGTACTAATAATGCCCCACACCATAACTGAACCTCCATCACCTTTCAGTATTGAAACTGAGCACCTATGATTAAAGTTTTCGTCTTTCCTCCGGCAGACGTACTGTCTACAATCACTGCTTAGCCTGTTGAACTTCGTCGTTTTGACGAATATGAAGAGCCATGATCTTCATTACATCTGACGAAGACAAGACGGCGTTTTTGTCCTTTACAGGAATCATTTGCTTGCGTCTTGCAACATATCCCCGCAAATTCAATTTCTTTGCTCTGTTCTTGACATTAGAAAGACAGCACTATTTAACAAGATTGCAGAGTTGGCGGATTATGGGAGCCATTTGAAATCTGTTTCTTAGGCTGCGGATATTGATAGCATTGTCTTCCCTGTTAGAAGGAACTCTAGTACGACTAGATGTAGGAGCATTACGAACCCTGCCGGTGTTTTGGTGCTTTTGCAGTATTTCGTACTATTTTCTCATCACATTTCCATCTGCGGCCGCTTTCTCAATTGGATAAACCAGAAAGGTGGAGATTAATGAGATCCTGACGATTGTGGCATATGGACTAAATGTTACGTCGTATAACCTGGAACAACAACAATTAGGATTAGAGATGCTTTGTTGCCTATTTTAAACTGATTCAAGGTGAAAATTTAAGTTTGTTTTAAGCGAATTTGTTGCTGTGGACTTTCTTTTTGCCTCCTCAATTTGAAGTTATTTTTTTTAATTGACGAACACTAGAATATTTCAATCAAAAGTCGAATATGAACAAGTAAAATTATAGAGGAATAAAAGGCGAATCAACTGAGGTATAGGTTGATTAAACCGTTACATTAAATTTAGCATATATATATATATATATATATATATATATATATATATATATATATATATATATATATACAAAGTGCCGGCAAAAAGAAAGTCCGCACGTGTAATTTTTTTTAACTGAAAATTTAAGCTAAATTTTATGTAACTGTTTAAACAACCGATACCTCATTTACACACACACACACACACACACACACACACACACACATATATATATATATATATATGTGTGTGTGTGTGTGTGTGTGTGCAGGTGTGTTTGTCCGTTTGTTTGCCTGTATAACTTTCATATCCATCTGTTTGTCTGTATAACTTTCATATTAAAATGTTGATGAGACACATGTAAATGTAATTGAAAAAACTGCATAGGTACAACATTTCTCCGTGCATTTAATGGTTAGATAAAACCACCAGACGTTTACGAAAAAAACTCCTAATAGAATATTGCGATACAACCCAACTGCTCCAATAAATGGTCGGCAATTAATTAACATTTACATGAACACAAACAAGTATCATTTTTTCCGATATCGTTGCACTTAGAAAAACAAATGCATTCATTAGAAAAATTGTTTAGTGATTCTCACTCATTGCAAGCATTCGGTCATTACAATCAGTTTGTCTACTTCATTTTCCCGCCATTCCAGAGCGAGGCTGACATTATTCATCGGCGCTGCTTCATTTCTACTTAGCCGTCCATCAAAGATCACGGCAACGCAGAATAAATTAGTCTAAATTAGCCAATTTATTAAAGGCGAAGTAGAAAAGTATTACCAGTTAGTTACGTCCATTCAATCTTCAATGAATTTGCTTTCGCCAAATAAAACTTGAAAGACCGATGAAAAAGCAAATATTCGTAACGATTAACGATCAACAAATCAATTTTCTGATGAATAGACAGAACATCTTACGGAAATGCACAGATGCGTCTAAGAATAAAACGCATGACAGACCGGCGTCAAGAACATTTTATAGTCATGCTCGAATGAAAATGTTATATTTTAAACTTAAGTATAAAAAAACAAAACAATTTTTTCAAACTAAAGCGTGACAAAGAAAAATATATTTGGAATTCAGCCTTACTGGCAAAGTATATTTTACTTGAAACTAAAGCATGGCACACGATGAATATTATATTTAAAATGTCAACGTGGCAAAAAATTAAAATTATATTTTCAACATGAGTGTAACAGGCAGAAGATATCATATTTTTAATTAAAGTATGACAGACAAAATTAAAATTATATTTAAATTAACAAGTAACAGAAAGAAATAAAAATTATATTTAAATCTTAAAGCGAGGCATACACAATAAAAAAAGTTATAATTCCCACTGAAGTGTGACAGGAAAAGGCTATTATATTTCGAACTTTAGCGTGGCATACAAAATTAAATTTATATTTTAAACTTAAATGGGCGGGAAACTTAAGCGTGACAAAGAGAAGGAAAACACATTTCAAACTAAGTATTGTCAGATAATTTAATTTATTTTGAATTTAAGTGTCACGGACTTAAAACTGGGCGTGACAATTCGACGGATGGATAAACCGTTTAGATATTCTAAAAAATAACGAGAACTTTGAGAATGTCAGTGGTTCTGATAATTACTGGTGTACTTAAAACTGACTCATCAATTCAGACAATGGATATTTAAAATACAAACTCATTAAAATAATCAGTAACGACAATGGTGAGATGTGTGTGTATGTTGTATGTGTGTGTGTGTGTTTGGCCATTTTTGTCCTCTGCTAATGCAATTACTGCTTTTCTTATTTTATTACCAATTTGTTCACGTTGGTTGGTTGTTTTTGTTTTACGGCATATCAACCCTTTTCAGGTTATTTAATGCCGAATCCAGTTATTTTGAAGAATTTTTTTTTACTAGAATATATTTGTTTTTTTTTTGCAAGTCGGTTTCTATTTAACCCATAGTTGGGACCCTAACAGGTACTACCACTCCGGATCAGGGTGGACCTGGGAGCAATGGCAATTAAAGGGTGGCTCCATACTCCCCACATCCCGCAGCTGGGGCATCACCATCGGATATAGTTTAAGATCATATCCAGGACCAGTCATCGTTTTATTACCAATGTGTACACGTTGAAGATTGGCATCTAACCGGACGCGAGACATTTACGCGCTCCACTCAGAATCCCTGTTACACTTGGTTCGCAGGGTATATTTGCCAGGTAGTTAAAAAAAAAATTTTCATAGAGATCTTTCTAAGTTTGCATATCATACATAAGACTTTGGTATTTTCTTATCTTTTTACCTCTGAACTCCGTTTAACCCAACACAATTGGCGATATTAACTTCTATTGACATTGCTTCTTTGTCTTTGTAGTCGCATAACATATGCTGGTGAAAGTTGAATTGATTGTAAGAAAATAAACGAGAGGATTAGGAATGATAAACATTTTAAATTGTAGATTGCGAGTTCAAGCCTCATTTCATTTTCAATCACAACCACAAATAAATGTCATCAAGAGCATCTGATTATGAATTGATTATTAAGCAATTCCTTGAAATTTCTAAAATATATATTCAATGAATTATAATGTCCCTTTATTTGCAGATACGCCAGATTATTCGCTCATACAAGCACACCTTCAGTCGCCTCCCCAAATGTTAAGGATGGACGTGGAAAAAATGGATGACTGCGTTGTGATGGCAGACAACACATCTGACGCAGATATAGCGATGGATAACCAAGACCCGATCAAGCACAAACCAACGAGTCCAATCTCACCACGCAACATGAGAGTGACAGGAACACGAAGACTATCCTCCACAAATGGGCGGATCAACTCCCAACTATTACGTTGCAACAAGGGACCACAATACACTGGTGTTGCGGGCATAAGGTTAGTGGGCATGTACAACTGGCAACGACCGAGGAGACGGGTCGGAAAAAATGGAACACTGGTCGTCATGCAGTGTTATAAATTCAGCGCTAGTCTTGGACTCGTGAGACTTTTTCCGCTTTACGCCTACGAGGACGAAGTTAGATTGTGTCGGTTTTTAATGTGCTTGTTATATCCAGCTTTCCAACTCTGGGTGGGATTAAAATAAAGATTACCCAAACCAAGAAAGATTTTCCTCCTCTTAAAAAGCACAGATGATTTAGCACGCTGTGAGTAAAACCTGATGTCCGGGACATGCAAGAAATATACATTCCTCTATTAACTGTCCTCCTTAAGTTGGTAGAGTAAGACCAACTGTTGATTTTACGTGAAAAAATCCAACATAGAAAGGGCACTTCGGATAAAGACAAAAATGAACATTACTTCAATCAAAAATGATTTGACGTGCTGAATCGACCGAGCTGAGAAAAGATGGAGTGTAGTATTAAAATACATACTTTGTTCCTAGCCTAAAAAATCTGATTAAAAACTTCAACAGCTATAGTATACCTATAGTATTTATTTGACTTCCCACCAGGCGTCATGTGACAAGTGTTCATGTGGGCAGTCTTTATTCTCGAAAAGGTATTGCTCGTTGAGAAAAGAGAGCACTTGATAAGTAGTAAAATAATCATGATCGTAGCAAATATAGGTGTAACAGAGCTCATGTGGGCGCGTGTGAAAATATCAGTAAGAGCTGTAGGGAACCTGACTTGCGATATTGTTAATTTTTTCTTGTTAAGGCACAACTTGTCTAGATCCTCAAACTGTGTTCCGTTTTTCCTAAACCGACCGGTAATACACAGACATTTTACGGTGTCACTAATTCTCTCCATAGAATTAATTATCTAGATTTATCAGGTAGCACAATGGTCGATTGAAAATTATTACCTAATCACAAAATAAACAACGTATATTTACTTATATACAAAATATACTTTGCCTGTGTGCGTGACAGGTCACTTAGTATGGACTCTAAAATGGCTGGGTTGGTTATTTTGAAATATCACACAAGTGTACTTGATGCGTTTGGTAGTGTTCTTAGATAGTTTTTGTATCAGAATGATCCCCGGATCAGTAATCGAAAATATTGTTTTAAGAAGGAACAGTCTGATTTTAATCAAAGTAAATACTCTGATCAAGTCAAACATCATAAGTGCACTTTAGAGGTTTTATCAACGCGCATAGAGAAAAGTCCGGCGTATAAGATCAACAGTAATTTCTTTGATAATGCAGGGGCGTGTTTGAAATATTTAGAGCAAAATTAAAACAGGATACTTTACGTTGACATTTAAAACTTTCATACAATCCGTTATATGAAAATAATTTAATAAAATCAACCGTAGGTTCTTTACAGTGTGATGTAGACTACACATATAGTGTGGACTATGTCACTGCGGGTAGGTACCTGAAACTTCCTCCCGGTATACAATGATCAATCCCTGACTAGAGAAGGCAATTAATCGATCTGATAAAAAAATGGGCAAATACCGCTGGTTTCGATGGCATTAAAAGTATTGGTAATGTGGAACATTTGCTGATTCATATAAAATTCTGGGCAACGTCGGCTTTCCTTGCTAGTTTTATATAAAAAAAAACATTGCTTTTATTTTTCATCACAATATTAAAAAAAGTGTAACTCGAGTAGCAGCTAGACATGCGTCTCGTCTGAGTGAGAGTAGGTCATCGACAGTATGTGTATCTGTCGAAGCAGCAAACAAGGAAGAGAATGAAAATGTTGAACAAAAAAATAAAGAGAGAGAGAGAGAGAGAGGGGGGGACAACAAAAAAGTAAGAGAGTCTCTCGCTGTATTCTATCAACAAGTCCACTCATATTCTTCTTTGCTGGCATCAGCTGAAAACGATTTAACCTGTAACCTTTCAAAGCCCTCTACGACCAACAGGATTATAAACGAACTGTCATTTCGGAGTCAATAAAAGGTTGATCGTCAACGCACTGTTATCGAGGGCAAAGTAAGTAACAATGTCGCCCTTAGACCTTAATACAGTTTCCCAATTCCATTTTCTCCGGAGTTATTTACATGATTGTTAAGGCTATGAATACACACACCCATCTATTTGAAAAGTTAAAATATATCCAAATTGAATTAAATGTGATAAATAACCACGAATTAAATTCTATGAATTAAATTTAATCTCATGAACCTTTAACCACATTTTGGTCCTCCGACAAGAGGCAGGTAGACCTGTGAATTCACCTTTGTCCGTTCATCCGTTCGCGTCTCCACACTTTTCTCAATAACTACGCCTTGACATTTTTGGAAATTTTTAAAAAAACATTAAACATGATATGATTAAAAAAGTAACACAACAGATTTATCGAGAAAACTCCGGCTGCCCCCCCCCCTAGGAATGCCTATCGGGTTAAAATGGCTAAAATTGATGCTACTGTGCTTCTTACAAACTTGATGATTTGGATTTTTATAAAACTTTCTGAAAAGTTGTAACTAACTGATTTCTATATAATTTTGTTTGTCTATACTTCGCGATAACTCTTGGGTGTGTCTCAGTGGCTATTGTAGGGCTAATAAAAATATTCCATTTCGGGGACTATTTTACCATATTTGTCCAAATTTATTTTGCGTATGTCTATTTAGCAGTTTGCATGGTGCTGAACTCAAATTTAAATATGTTAAGGCCTTGAGGACTTTCGGGGCTAAATGGGGTGGGGAGGCAAATGATAGACTTTACCATTTCTTTTTTTGCATGATGCAGAACTCAAATGTACATACAGGGCGACCCCAAAAAGAGCTAAATGGAGGCCATCTAGATCATATGCTGTAGAACGGAGAAAAAAAAGGCCAAATGTTTTGAATATAATAAACTAGTTATGATCAAAGTTTCATTTCATTCGGACAAAACACTAAGGAACGGGACCTAATTAGAGTTGGGGCCCCGTTTTTTTTTTTTTGGTCAACCTGTATTCTAAGGCTTAAAACAACACCATTTGTTCATTTTCACCAGGATTTGATGTCCCCTAGGGACTTTGGGGCTAAATGTGTGTGTGTGTGTGGGGGGGGGGAGATGCCGCATTCACGGGGGACTATGCATGCTTCACTTTTTTCTTTTTTTTTTTTTACAAATTTCGAGAATAAATATCGTTTTTGAATTTTTAAGATGAGAATTGGTTATTCGTATTATTTGGATTCTTTGGACTATTGTTCTCATCTTGAGTGTCATTTTCACAACGTTTCGAAATTTTGAACGGAATCTTTATTTACTTTACTGGCGTAGTATACACTCGTTCCGTCAGCCATGACTGGCTCGAGGTCGTAAATAATTCGTAATAATATTTTTCGGTCACTAATACTGTGATTTGAACCTTAAACCTTTACTTTTACAATTGATTTTCCAAGTATATTACCCACTACAAAATCGAAGTGCAGGACCAAAGGATCCATAGCACAGTGGTAAGTGGGTGTGGAAAATTAATTGTAAAAATGTGAAACCTATCTAATAACACTGCCAGGCACATATAATACCTTCATGTGAAATTTCAGAAAAATTGGCCCAGCCGTTTTCGAGTTCATAGGGACCACTCACTTTCTGTATCTTACTCTCTCTCTCTCTCTCTCTCTCTCTCACATACACACATACACATACACACAAGGACACACGCTCTTATTTATATTGCCGATTTTTTGGAAATTTCACGGGAAAATACGTTATGTGCCAGGCTATGTTCTGAAATATGTTTTGTATCGGAATGTCTTCGATAAGTAACGATAATCGAAATAATACGATGACAGAAGGACCAGGCGATTTTGACCAAAGTTAACATCTCTTACAGTCTAATATTACAAATGCATTTTAGAAGTCATATTACCACATAAGCCGAAAGTTCCGACATAGAAAACCAACAGAAACTACTTTGGTATGACATGGACTCGTTCGAAATGAATATTTCTTGATTAAAGCACATTTGCACCATGATAATTGACTTTTTCATTATAAACTTAATTTTAAGCTATTATCACCGCACAAGCAGAAAGACCAGATATGTCAAATCAGCAGTAAGCTCTCTGATATGACAGTGGCGCGTTCGAAATGAATTGACCAATGATATTTGACTTTTGCATTTTAACTTATACATTATATATAAAATAATTTTATAAAATAAACATTAGGTTCTCTACAATGAAATTTAGACGACAATATATTATAAACTCCGTCACTGTGATGAGATACGTGAAAATTCATCTCGGTGCACCAAATTTGGTCAGGCTTTTAATCCGCTTGGTTGAAAAATGGGCGATTACACTAATTTCGATGACAATAAAAATATGCGAGTTCGAAACATTCCTTTAGCCCTTGAGCACCATTCAGTCCCGGGCAAAATCCGGTCTACCTGTTATATATATATATATATATATATATATATATATATATATATATATATATATATATATGTGTGTGTGTGTGTGTGTGTGTGTTTGTGCGCATGTGTTTGTGTGTGTATGTATATATATATCTATATATATATATATATATATATATATATATATATATATATATAAATTAGTGGTGAGTCGATATCAATATTTTTCCCGATTCTGATACAATTACCGATTCCGTACTAAAATCCAGATTCCGATACAATTACCGATTCCAATTCCGATTCTTTATGAATCTCTAAATATTTAACTCTAAAAGTGTTGTTTTGTCCCGAATTCCGTAAAAAAAAAAAAACATCATAAATGTGCCTATATTTTCTCATACGTAAAGACACACTTGTGAGGGGGTGATATAGAGATTTAAATATTACGTGAAGTTTAAATCAATAAATATTTATTATTTTATTATTATAACAAGCAGTGGAAGATTTTTCTTTAACCAAAATCAAATAAAACAGATAATTAAAGGAATCAGTTTTGGCATCGGTAAATAGGCTCAAATTTTTCCGATTCCAATACCCCCAAAAGCTCCGATTTTTCCGATTCCAGATTTGATTAATCGTCCCAACACTAATATATATATATATATATATATATATATATATATATATATGTATGTATGTATATATATATATATTTATATATGTATATATAGTCAAATATCATTGTGTTTTAAAGAATGTTGGAAAATAACCACTTGTCATCATTCAAAATGTCAAGCCGTCCATAAAAATGAATAGCAGGAATTAACATCTAATTGTTTTTCTTGTTGCTATGGTGCAGTGAATTCTTGAAAATAAAGTACAACTCAGTTTCACTCGCATCCTGAAACAATCGCATGTCTAACATGTGACACGATGAAAGCGTCAGTCTAAGAATTTTATATGTTTTTTATTGGTTGTATATCTGTTTGTTTGTATGTCCATTCCACCTTTTCTCGGAAAGTACGCGTCGGTCCGTCGGATTAATGGGATTAATATTTGATGCAATGTATTGAAATCTTACTATATTAAACTATCAACTTAATACACATTAACTTATGGTACTGTGTTGTTATGCGAACTGAAAGTACACACACACACACACGCGCGCGCGCGCACACACACACACACACACACACACACACACATATATATATATATATATATATATATACACACACACGGTGAAATCACGTTGACACGCCGGTTATCGTTAGATGACCGAAGTTCAGCAAATACTCATATACCCTTGGGTATATACGACACTGAATGTGCAAAGACGATGAAAATACTTCCTTGCATGAACTGCAAAAGCTTGTTAATCCTAATCTCGGATAGAGATAAACATGCGACTGGGAATCGATTGCGAATTTCATAATGAGACTTCTTCCTCCTGAATAAGCCGATTAAACCCGCCTAATGTGAGTGCCGCTTCGGTAAATTAATATATATATATATATATATATATATATATATATATATATATATATATATATATATATATATGAGAAATTTATTACTGTGAGTCCAGAATGAATTTACATATTGTTTCCGCTAGGAAGATATCCTTAAAAGATGAGGAAATAACCGACCAGCTTCGTCAGAATTCATAGATGGACTGAGTTAAAATACCAAATAAGAATGAAAAAAAAACCCGCAGTAGATGAAGGGGAGTTAGACAAGAAGGGGGGCGGAAGGGAGAGGACGTTGGAATTTAAAGTAGTAGGAGTGTATATAATGAGAGGGGCGGTTATTATTAAATATTAATTATGTGTTTATGTTTATAGACGCTGTTGTGGTTTATAATGGCTTAAGTTTAAAAAGCAGTTAGCAGTTAATTTAACAGATCACCATGGCAACAGGTTGCAAAGTCAGTATTGGTCGGCGTCGTGTGGTGGTAGGAGGAGAAAACAGGTTGTATCCGGTGTTTAAAGTGATAGTGAGTTTGTGCTAGCCTTTTTACTATTGAATTAGGGATATGTTTAATAATGTGTTTGGGGTGGTTGGACATGGGGTGTATATATAGGGGGTATGTATTATTTTTGGTGTATGGTTCGTAGGTATTATTACGGAGGTTAAAGGTAACATCTAGAAAATTTACTGTTTTTAAGTTGGAAATCACTTCGATCTTTAGGACCATACGCTTCAATTCCCTGATGATGTTCTTTTTAATGGCTTCGCACATTGGGCCGTTGGAGTTTTCAACAATGATGAGGCCATCATCTCTGTAAAGTCCCACGTTGTTGTTGGGGATATACTTTGTGAGATTGTATAGGATAAAAAGGACTACTAAGTCTGTGACAGCCGCTGAATCAAGTGCACCCATCGCAAGGTTGAAGGAGGTGGGTTGTTTTTTTTAGTCCATTGAGAGTCTTGGCTTAGTAGGACAGTTTTACGGCATTTCAATGTGCGAAGGCTTTGATTAACACACTGCATTTTACACCTCACTTCTCTATAAATCTGCTTCCACTTTCTCTTCCCTACACCATCTTCTTCTCACACCAAAAATTTGCCTCACCCCCACAATACCTTCCAAACCCCTCCTAACTTTATCCCCTAAGCCCCTTAAGTATCAGTCCCTTAACGTGAATACTATACACTGATATATGACCCCGTAGCTCTATCTACCACACATTTACAACCCATAATTTTCCGTAATATGTTTATCCTTATAATCTGCCAATCACTCAGAGTTCTCGCCTCATAGTTTCTTATTGACTAATTTAATTGCTAGGTCTTGATTTCTAATGTTTTAGTTACGTCTTTATCACAATTGGTATCCTCTGACTTGCTCTTCTATCTATTCTATCTATTATTTACTTGTTAACAACTAATTTTCTCTCACTAATTCTTTTCAATTATTATCTTTTTGACCAGAAGCTTATATATATATATATATATATATATATATATATATATATATATATTTATGTTTTTATGTATGTATATATATACTCATACATGTGCTCTTCCCACATTGATGTGTGTGCGTATGTGTACATGTGTATGCGTGTGTGTGTATTTGTGTGTGTGTTATTTACTTATCATAAACATTTCCTTAATAATTTTTATTAATTTATTATTTGATTAACTTACTGATATTCTTAACTATTTTTGGTACTCCTGCAGTATTTTACCCACCGATTTCACGATCTTAGCCGAGCGTTGATCGACATCCGTCGGAAAACGCCGGAACATGGCGAGCGGTACGATACTCTATCAGCCTATCAGGGCGCTTCAAACGAACGCGCAGCAGACGAATAATTTTCATTAAAATTACACACATAGCGTTTCATTTCAGTTATTTTATTGTTCAAAGTAAAAATACACAGCCTTTCATTTCAGCTATTTAATTTAGCGATAAAAAAAAAAACAAAAAAACCGGGAGCTGTTGGAAACATATTTATGCGAATTTATGTGGAGATAAAAATTTGGACACAACCCTTTTGTCTCCATAATAAATCAAATCGCGGAAGGCTACCCGGTTTGGGAAGGAGCTTCTTTCCACATCCTCTGAAAACCCTTTGCTCCCTACTTTGCCTCTCTACAGTCAGTAGAAAATCTTCCAGTCGGAACTAAAGATAAACAGTAATTGTTGCCCCCCCCCCTACAAACATTACTGAAAAAAAAAAAACATTGTTGTTACTGTTTAATAACGTTTTGTCAAAAACAAACAAACAAAAAAAAAACATTGAAGTGTTTATTACTGTTGCTTACCCCCCCCCCAAAAAAAAAGCTATCGGAAAACAAAATGAACTAAAATAAAAAAAAAAAAAAATATTCAACAAAATAAATTTATTTTACTTTAAAAAAAACTTACGGTACGTGTTTGTGATTTATTTTATCCAAATTTTTTGTATTAATTTTATCCATTTTGTTGTGTGTGTGTAATATCTTTTCCTTGTAATGTTGTTGCTATTCACATACTTTTAGCGTTCTTGCACCGTAGCTCCGAATTCTCGGCTTTCGTCGGTGTTAACGCCGAAAGCGTTCGTCAACGCTCGGCTAAGATCGTGAAATCGGTGGGTAAAATACTGCAGGAGTACCCTATTTTTATATTATCAAAATAAACCTGTAACGTATAATTACTTAATTTATCCTCCTATTTTCCCTTCTCTCTTTCAACTACAGGGTTCGACAATTCAAAAAATTAATAAATAAAAAATAAAAAACAAAAAATATTATTCAATCCCCCCCCGCCTATTACTCTCACTATCACTTTAAACCCTGTATGCAACCTGTTCCCCCCTATTACCACACCGACTGACTTCGCAACCTGTTGCCATGGTGATCTGTTAAATTAACTGCTAACTGCTACTTAAACTTAAGCCATTATAAACCACAAACATAAACACGTAATTAATATTTAATAATAACTGCCCCTCTCATTATATACACTCCTACTACTTTAAATTCCAACGTCCTCTCCCTTCCGCCCCCTTCTTGTTTAACTCCCTTTCATCTGCTACGATTTTTTTCCATTCTTACGTGGTATTTTAACAGTCTATCTATGAATTCTGACGAAGCTGGTCGGATATTTCCTCATCTTTTAAGGATATCTTCCTTGCGGAAACACTATGTAAATTCATTCTGGACTCACAGTAATAAATTTCTTATATACTGCTCTGGCTACACATTGAGCACTCTTGTCCGGTTTTTTCACCACTGATGAAATGTATATATATATATATATATATATATATATATATATATATATATATATATATATATATATATATACATACATATATTAAGGTATTAAAATTTTATGATTTGAAAAGGTTAATCTTAAAGTATGTAATGTTTTATTGTGTAAAAACAAAGAATACAATTTCATAAATCTATTTTCTTAATCCATAAGTTATCGATGCTTATTAATGTCCCCAGAGGAAGAATATATTAGCAAATGTTTTTATTGATTTGTACCTTATTTGCTAAAAGCAATAAACATAGAAAAATTAAAGTTTTAAAATTGTTAAAGCATTTAAGTTACATAGATTAAGGGAAATGGACATAGAAACAGAAGAAGGATATTGTACTTTAAATACGAAATGAATGCAAAATCTTGAAATGGAAATTCCTGTTAGTAAGGGAGTAAAGAGATCCAAGGCGTCTTGAAATCCTTCCAAGGTACTAAGTAACAATCGCATGCAAACATATTTCCTTCGTTTCACCGCTGGTTGAATAAGAAATTCGGCAAATATTTGTTTATATATATTCGGTAAATATATTTTTATATAAGATTCCAAAATTAAATCCAAGTGGTAAATCCAAGTGATGAATAAAAATTGAAAAAAAAAGATCCGGATGCAAAATAAAAGAATGGTTTATCAAAGCATAATATTCAATAAAAAAAATTAGATACAGCTTGTGCGAGTAAATTTATAAATCAACTCAAGTGGAAATGTTAATATTTACTACGCCTAAAAAAAAAAAACTCAAATTTAACTTTCTAATCTACATTCTAAATTAATTTCGATAAGAGACAATACAGAGAAGAGGTAGGAGAACAGTTTGAAAGGAGGAAGAAAGAAGGAAAGAAAAAGGAAGAAATCTTATGAAAGTTTTTATGTCACTAGATTTGTATATCACAGTAAATATATTTAATTTCCTTATTCTGAAGTATATATATATATATATATATATATATATATATATATATATATATATATATATATATATATATATTAAGCTGGTGTTAGCACAGTTAGAAAAGGTGTTCGTCGATTTCAGAGTTGCGACGGCGATGTGAGTGACAAAGCGCGGTAGGCGTGTCAGAAACTTTGTGAAAAATATTGAATAATTCGACCCTCTGCTTGTCCAATCTTATAACTACTCGAAAATCCTAAAAACTTTTTCAATTAAAGGAGCTAGAACCAAGGTTTCATTAAAACAAAAACAACGTGATTAAAAAAAACGTTTTAAACTTCGGACTTTACAGGTAAATTTCTAAAAAGCATTGCTTTTTATTATTTTAAATTTGAATATATTATTTATTGATCTTTGATCTTCAATTTGTGATATATAAAACTTTGGTGAGTAAATTAATTATTTACTTTTTAATAGACATTTCGAAATGTGTGTGTGTGGGGGGGCGTGAATATAAAAAAAACGTTTGTCTAAAATATCATATTCGGTTTATTGGAAAGAGCATAAAATCACACATTGACTCTGAAAATATCGTAAAAATAGAATTAATAGAAAAATTTTGATAGATTTTAAAATTTTTTAAATTAGAAAATACTGAACTCGTAAAATTCAATTAATTTCATTACTGTTTTTAAAAAAAAATATTTCTATCACTTTTTATACAACTTTAATAGTTTATTTTGGAAGTATAATCCATAAAGAAAATAAACAACCCGCTTTTAAAAGAGAAATTACGAGCTTTTTATATTTTCTTCGCAGTTTCGTGTTAGGGGTGTCAAAAATTCCTACAAAAATTCTGATACACCCAAACAGCTGTGATAGCCAAAGATAGTTGCAAAAATGCATAGAGAATGGTAGTGAATATATAGAAAAACAAATGTCGCTCGTTTTAATGGGGCCACTCTCGGCTTTCGTAACTCTTCAAAATTTTAGTTTCTCATTTAAAACACAGAGAGTCTTATCTTTAGAACGATAGACCTATATTCAGACACCGATTAAGTACAACATGAATGACAAAGATATTAGATCGCTTTAATTCTATATCAGTTCTATGGATAATACAAAGACCAAGAGATCTATCGTTTTAGTAATAAATAGTTCATTAACCGATATATTATAGTTCATATACTTTTAAGTGAATCAAAGTTGATGAAATTATTTACTCCTCAGTGTTACATTGTTATTGATAAATCAGCTATGGCCGGGTAAAAATCTTAAATAATTAGCAATTATATTCTTAGTATTACCTATACTAACAATTGAACACTAAACTTCAAAACGATTAAGAATCCGTCGGTAGTGGATAAAGTGCTCAGTAATTTACTAGTACTGAGACGATTACTCGGAATCGGAATCAGGAATCAGAAAATTTGGGATTATCGGAGTCGGGAATCGGTATCGGAATCGGAAAAAATGATACCTATTTTCCGATGCTAAAACGATTCTTTTAATTATCTTTTTGTATTTTATTTTGATCAAAGCAAAATCTCTGATTGCTGCTAATAATGATAAAATAATAAATATTTATTGATTTTAAAATACCAGTAAAGCTAAAATCGATAGATTATCCTTCACAATTGTAAATTTACGTTTAGGAAAATATCGACACATTTAACTTGTGTTTTTTTACCGAAATCGGGGGAAATAACAATTCTGTAGATAAATATTTTGAGATTTAAAAAAAATCGGAATCGGTAATTGTATCGGAATCGGGAATTTAATACGAAATCGGTACTTGTATCGGAATCAGGAAGAATATTGGGATCGTCCTATCACTAGTAGATGCAATTGTTAGTTATATTTTTCTGTATCTTGATGGTTCAATTCTTTGTTGGGAGACACTTGCATTTTAATTGCGGGGTATTTATGACGCCTACTTAATCATGGTGGACGGAACGAGAACATGCTACACCCATAGATTAAATAAAATGGTTGTGTTCAAAATTCTGTGAAGTTCCCCAGTTATACAGAAAGCTTTTCGAGTTCGACAAAAATTACGAGTTCGATTTGCGAAATCGTCTAGGGAAAAAAGTTTAACAAAACGCATCTGAAGAAAGTCAGAGGTTATATAAGGTTATATAAACGGTGTAAATAACACTCAAAATTGAAACAGTAGTCCAAATAATCCGAATAATACGAATTCCAAAAGATTATCTCTTCGAAGTGATTAACTTAGCACTTTTATCTATTTTGTTACGTGTCCAAGATATGAGGAATATAATCACTAATTACTTGTTATCTATCTGATCATGGCTGATCAATCTACCATCGGGAATTAACCAAAGAGCCCTGTCCTTATTAGCATCTAGATGGAGCATAAATATTTCCGAGATCAACAAGATGTTACTCATTTGAAAAAGATCTGAGGTTATATCGGCCGAAAACTTGCTTTGTTGTTAGATAGCCTCAAAGATGAGTACAGTAGTGTGAATAGATGAAATCTATAAGTTTTACTAAATGTCGGCAATCACTTTATAGAAATGTGAGTAAATTTTAAATAAATCATTCAAGAGTCATACTTTGACCTGAAACGTGCGAAGGGAAATGGTTCTTTCTTTTTTATAAGTATCCGGTTAGTTTTATTTAAATTCAATAATCTATCAGTAACGATTTAGATTACGCAAATTTGGAGGTTATTCGTGCTTATAATAATCATTATAATTATCATTCTTCTTCTTCTTCTTCTTCTTCTTCTTCTTCTTCTTCTTCTTCTTCTTCTTATTATTATTATTATTAGTATCATCATCATCATCATCATCATCATAATCATCATCATCATCATCATCATTATTATTATTATTATTATTATTATTATTATTTAGCAGAAGTAGTACTAGTAGCATTTATTATAGTTATGCTATTACATTTTGAAATCGTTAGAAACCATACAGAACTATGACAGAAGAACTATTTATGCTAAATACATTTGAATTATATTTATTTATAATTAGTCTAGGTGCCCGGTGTTGCCTGGGTGCGTGGTGGTATGTGTTGAGCAAAAAAAAAAAATGGTAGTAGGCAGGCAGACTCGAACCCGTACTGCGAAGGAGGAAATAAAAAACGTGAAAATAAATGTTGCGTCCATCGCAATACCGGAAGTGGCAAATGTCAAAATTAAGGTCAGTCAATGGAAAAGAGTGGATGACTTGCGAAAAAAGCGACCTATATTTGTAGAAAACTGCAACGTTGAGGAATTAATTTTTTAGCCAATTTTTTTTTAACATTTGTCGTCCAAAAGTTCGAGGTTTAAAACGATATCGGTTTCCTCGCGTTCCGACGCGTCTCTCAAAAGTTATTAGCATACATACATACAAATAAACAAACAGACTGTCTGTTAGGGATTTTTATTGTAGAAGATTCCTAGATGCAGTAGTAATAGTAAATAAAGAGTAATATGTGGAATAAGTTGTGTATCTATTCTTATATAACATACAAGAGTGGTTATTTCTGTAATGTCCTGTTCCCACTGTATTCTTGTTTCTAAAGATTTGAAACAGGAAACATGTCTATAGATTACAAAAGTGTCGACACCACCCCCATTTATATATTGCTGCTTACAAAATACAAGTAATGTCCTATCTTTCAGTTAGGAAGAGCCAAAATATGGAAGGTCTGTTCGCTTTGGTTACAAGTCTAGCTCTGATCTTTTTGCTGAAGCTCTATATAATTCTTCAATTGTTTTTGACACATTTCGCATTCTACATATTTTTTTTAGAAAAAATCGATATCTTTATCCGTTAGTTCTCGTTTGGATCTTGCAATTCTCAAAACAATCAATCAAATTCCAACCGACACCTACGCACACCTAGCCTGCATCCTTTTTATCAACTAGGCTATAATTTTTATTTAATATCTTGCTTTTTCGAATCATTAGTAGTAATAAGGCTACGATGTGAAATTTGGCGAAGATTTGCAACTTTAAGCAGTTTTCAGGATTTGTAAGCTTCTTGACAATTATTATAACAAAAATCAGACGCAAGCATTTGATGGAAACTAAATCTATTTATAATGCAGTATGATTGGCCTCATGCCATATTTATGGTAAATCGGCGAGTAAACAAAAAATCTAAAATGGTTATTAGTTGGGGCACAATGTAAACCACACTGTCAATATTTAATCATATATGAGGATTTCAGTTGTTGAAAAGTGCGTAGGCGTAACTTTTTTGCATAGTGTAGACTTGTTGGGCTATCCGACTTTTTCCGGGGTTAAAGTGTAAAGTGTTTTGTACAAACTTCTATTTATTCCTCTTGCCTCTTCTCTTATTTTATCCTCCATCTCATCATTACCTTCTGTAGTTTCTGCTCAGCTCATACCTTTCAATAGAGACGCACATACACACACATAAAGACAACTCATGTTTATATAATTACCAATGAAGTAGTCTTCCATTTCATTAGTACATAAAATGGCTGGTAAACTGATAGCCGCGGCGATATCTGTGACGGCTTAGTGTCAAAAATAAATATATTTTATAAATTTTAGATATTGTTGGTCCGATCAAGACAATACCAATCTGTGAATTTTTGTTTTGTATTTTCTAGCTTTAGTTTGGACATACAAAGAATCAAACATAAATCTTAATCACAAAACTTGCTGACAACTTTGGGGGTGCCATACTAGAGAATATTGCCGCGGTATATGATGAACTAGCAACACAGATTTCAAGAAAGAAAAGGAAGAAATACACAGAAATCGAGATAGAAAAAACAAGGATTGAAACAACACAAGAGATCAGGACAGTTGGTAGGGGAGCTTAACGAGGAATCTATAAACAAGGAAGCTAGAATTGGATGCGCAAAGATGCATTGTAGCCGGACAAAATCAGGGCTTACTTACAAATGGATTTGAAAAAGGCTGACCTTCAAGCAAATGACCAGTTCAGGTTTCGCTAATCAGCAATTAAGAGCGCGAGCCACCTTATGCTTGGATGCTAAATCCTATTGGCAGATGGTTTTTTACACTGGCCCCCCCCACTACAAACTATGGAAGATCTGTGGAGAGATGCAGCTTGACAGATCATCAAACATCTGGGAACATGCATCATCACCGATAAGATTAACGGAAAGTGGCAGTGTTCTATGAAAAAGCCACACAGGTGGAATAAAGCATAAAAGTCAAAGCCACCAAGCCAGGCAGAACTGCGCTCATTATTGATGTCATAGTCTTAAATGACTATGGCCGTAATAGAACTGAACGGAAACAAAACAAAATATCAGGACTTTAAGAATGATCTAAATACGGTTTGGTCTCTGAAAGAAATAAACATTATACCAGTTCTGATAGAAGCAACTGATCTAATAAAAAAAGAATCTTCAGAAATACTTAGAAGCAATTTCTGAAAGACCGAGCTGTAATGAAATACACACACGAACCAATAAAGGAAACAACATCTGTCATTAAAAGAGCCGTCCGACATAAATTTAAATCGTAATGAATATCAATTGTTACCTCCAGGAGAGAACCACTAGATCTCTTTAAACTAACTGAAGTAAAAGAAAAGATGAGGAGACACCCGCCTTCTATAATATAAATGTCACCTGTCTGTTTAATGTATGCATGTATGTGTGTATGTATGTATGTATGTCTTTATGCATGTGTGCATTTATGTATGTATGTATGTATTTATGTATGCATGTCTGCCTAAAACCTTTGACAGAGGCAACGGATTTTCACGAGATAGGTATCATCTTGCTGCTCGATGTCTCGAACGACAAATATCGAAAAACTGGCCTAAAAATTTAATTCCTTTACCCTCAACTGGGAAGTATTCGACAAAGAGGGGTCGATGTTTTTGCGAACCATTTTTGCAAGTCATTGTATCGGTTGAATTGACTTAGCCTAATTTTAACGTTCCGAACTTCCGGTCGCGTTATGGAGAAGGGGTAAGACGTCAGATTTTCTTTCACATTCTTTTCCGTCTTCACGTCACGGGTTCGAGCCTGCCTGCCTACTACCACTTTTTCCTTGTTCAACACACACATCCAAACTTCCGGAAAACGCCGGGCACCCGACCTAGTTTATATTTTAAATGACAAAGATATCATGGCGAGCGGACAATGAGCAGATACAAGGCCTACCGAATGCACACGACTTTTTCCTTTCGGACAGGATATTAATCCGCTAGTAATGAACTTTCCCACTCTCTTTCTTCGACATAGCAAACGTATATTACAAAATGTATAAAGTAAGGATATATGTTTCATACTAATAATCAGATGTTTTTATTTGCCAAGATAAAACAAAAACTAGAAAGACCAGAACAAACTACTGTATCAGAACCCCAGTCAAAGCGCATGCGTCATTGTTTTTACTAACACAAAAGACAATTCCTAACCATTTAAAAAAACGCGAAATCTATATATCTATAGAAGTGAAAGTGTTTGTCTGTGTGTGTATCTGTGTGTATGCGTGTGTACATATCGCTATTCAATAACCCCGTCAATTTTAAGTCTACAGATTCGAAATTTGATCTACAGGGTAGTGAGATTTGGGAAAATCGATGTGATTGATTTTCGGCCAGAAATTTGGCGATTAAGGGGTCAAAGTTTAACCATTTGACCTTTGAGAACTCTACCAAACTCCTCCGACAATTTTAGGTCTAATCACTTGAAATTAAAGATATACGTTTCTTCGACATGGATCTAACTTAATAACTTGATTTGAGCCCAAAACAATAAATTTTAAGGGGTCAGTATAGGGGTCAAAGTTAAAAAAATTGACCGCTTTTTTTCCTCAACATACACCTCCAAATACCCGGGCAACGCCGGGCACCCATGCTAGTATAACACAATTTGGAAATGTTAAAACTCCGTGAAACCATCCTCCTAAAGCTTTTAAAAAAGCAAAAATAAACCTTACCAGTAAGATAAGTTACGCATTGCTCAAGTAATTCCATCTCCATAACGTCAGACTCTTTCCATTATGGCTGCGCTAATTTTGGTTATCAATTTGCCAGACAATATTATGTAAGTGAAGATAAATTGTTATTTTTATCTTTACACATAGCGAAACAACAATTCTCGTTACATGTTAGCGAATATTCCACTTGGTTTCTCTGCGTAACACACTTATAACTGGGTATGCAAGTCTATAAACAGAACTGACTTATACAGTAGGTTTCACGCCCTCCTTTTTGTCTACTTGAGACAAGGATAAAATCCGGTGTATTTCAGACAGTGAGATGAGGAAAGAAGAGAGAAGTTCAAATAATATTAGTTTTTCCGATCAGGGCGTCGTCTCGGACGTATTATTTTTGTAAAGATGTATCGATGAGAATCAAGTGATATAAATACTTCTTTATGAAATTTGTTACCAAGACATAACACGTATTCGGATGAACGTATGCCTTAATTTGGATAGAATAGAATGATCCATTGT
Source organism: Euprymna scolopes (assembly GCF_053919585.1). Lineage (NCBI taxonomy): Eukaryota > Metazoa > Mollusca > Cephalopoda > Sepiida > Sepiolidae > Euprymna > Euprymna scolopes. The sequence goes on from NC_136505.1 coordinate 60,413,253, forward strand.
TAAGCTCTCAGTGCCTTCACGAGTATTAACCAGCATACATGAGAAGCCAAAATTGTGAAACGCACAGATTTTACCTCTACATAATTACATATCAAATATATATATATATATATATATATATATATATATATTTCAAAACCCTATACTATGACCACAAAAGTACATTAAAAAATAAAAAACACCGTATAAAAACAACACTAGCGAATAAATACTGGGAACTCAAAGAAAGCGGACATTCGCCGGTAGTCGAATGGAAAATAATCAGACAAGCTACCACGTGCAGACATTTAGACGGCCCATGTAAATTATCCCTCCATGAAAAATTTGCAATCCTGTACTTTAAAGAACCCCAAAAATCTATTAAACTGTAGACGAGAAATAGCAAACAACTGTGTTCACAAAATAAAACTTACTCTAGGATAGCGATACAAAATAGCTTTAAAACTAACAATAACAATAGAAAACAAACAAATAAATAAATTAAATAAACATGAATATGCATAAACGACCACACATATATGTATATATATATATATATATATATGTGTGTGCATGTATATGTGTACACATAGGTATATTTATATATATATAAAAAAAAGGAAAACGTCTACCTTAAACCACTAACCTAGTTCTAAAACATATCCTTTGTTCGATAAAATGCATGCCCATTGGCTGATAGGAAGGGGCGTGGCGGATACTAGAAAGCTGATTGGCTAACTAAAAATCCACAACATATATAAAAACAAGCAACAACCACAGAATTCGCGCATAAGCCTGACGAATCCTATAGTGGATGAAACGCAGAATATTCAGCGTAGCTTAATCGCCATGTGTATTTTATAAATTACTAACTAGCTCTACCTACGTATTGAGCGCTTTTGAAGTAAATACTTAAAGTTTACGCATAAACCTATACTTTCGTATATTAAATTTATGTGAGTAAATGAAGTAGTTATATATATATATATATATATATATATATATATATATATATATATATATATATATAGAGAGAGAGAGAGAGAGAGAGAGAGAGAGAAAGAGAGAGAGTAAAATTTTAATTAAAGCATAAAATTAATTTTCTATTCATGGTCCATAAATTACGAACGACATTAACGTCAACCAGGCGCATAGTAAAATATAGTTTACCTTCTGATGTAAAGATACAAAACAGTCTTGTTGTTGGGAGTTCGTTGACTCAGAATAGTAAATTAATGTTATTTTTAGTAACATTTTACTCGCTTATTGGCCCTCTAACAAAAGGAGGGTGGACCTGTAAATTCACTCTTGTCCGTTCGTCCGTTTGCATATTTCTCAATAAGTAAGCCTTGGTATGTTTTAAAGTTTTACACAAACATTAAATATGAAATAATTAAAAAAAAGCAGCAGAACGGATTTTTCTAGAAAATACGTTTGCCCCCCCCCCCTTAGGGGTTCCTTTAGGGTTAAAATTGACACTTTCGTGCTTATTAAAAATAATATATGCCTTCAATTTTTATAAAACTTTCTGAAAAGTTGTACCTTACTGATTTCTATATAATTTTGTTTGTCTATACTTCGCGATGACTCTTGGGTGTGTCCCAGGGGCTCTTTTAGGGCCAATAAAAACACTCCATTTTTGGGACTATTTTACTATATTTGGTCCAAAATTTTCTGTGTATGTATATTTATTTAGTTATGTTAAAGCCTTGAGGGACTTTGTGGGTTAAATGGAGGGGCAAATGATGGACTTAGTCATTTCTTTCTTTTTTTTTGCACGGTGCAGAACTCAAATATACATATGTTAAGCCCTAAAACGGCACAGTTTGTTCATTTTAATCAGGAATTGACGTTCCCTGGGGACTTTTTGACTAAAATGTGGGCAAATGCTGAACTTAGTCATTTTTTACGCATGCTTCACTTGTTTTCAGTTAATTTTCGCGTGCATAATTATTTTCACTGTTTGGTTAGTTTATTCATAAGTTTTCATTTTATTTTATTTTCAAGTGTCATATTTCACTTGAGGATTTGTTCATTTTTTTTTCATTCTTTTATGTATGTCTTCTCAATCCAAATTTTACATCCCAATCTTTATGGCTATACAGTGTAAAGTAAATGTGAACATTTGAAATGATCTTTACTCTGGCATCTTATTCGTGAAGTAAATAATTTTATCACATCTGGAGAGGAGTCTTCAGAGGTTCTTTCCTGCCTTGACAGGGTACGAAACTGATTTCAAAAGTTACTAAGCGAGGGCCTTGTTGCCTTCTTACCTCATCGTTCTCAGAGAAAAAAAAATATTATGCGTCTATCTCCGCCCTCTCGTTACTTTTATGCAAGGTCATCGACTGAGCTTCAATTCCAAATTTTTGTAACGAATACTCGTCTAGCAACCGTCAATATTTTCCCTAAAACTAAACGAACATTATATGAGCAGAGTTTTCTTTCATAGAAATATCTGTCTATGGCTGACTATAATATGGCCGTTTTCAAGTCTAACGTAAATAAGTTCTTGTTGAGCCGTCCCCACTTTTAAATAGAAAACCTTTTTCAAGTCTCAGCATTACTTTCCATCATAAAGTCTCACTATCTACGTAGCACTTATTGGCCTTTTTCCTAGAGTGATATCCTGATATTGAAAAGTGGTAACCCTCAAATAAACACGTAAAGCATGCATGGTCCCCCGTAAGTGCACAGTGAACGAGACATAAAAAATGACTAAGTCCATCAGTTAACCCTCCCCCATTTAGCCCCAAAACTCTCGAAGTCCTTAACATATTTAAATTTGAGTTCATCACCATGCAAAACTGCTAAATAGACTTACACAGAAATTTTTAGACAGATATGGTAAAATAATCTCTAAAATGAGTGTTTTTATTAGCCCTTAATGAGCATTTTGGGCAAACCCAAGAGTTATCGCAAAGTATAGATAAACAAAATTATATAGAAATCTGTTAGTTACAACTTTTCAGAAAGTTTTATAAAAATCGAAGGCATTACTTTTTTTTTTAATAATCACAAAAACGTCAATTTTAGCCATTTAAACCCAAAATGCACCCCTGAGGGTGCAAACGGCGTTTTCCCGGAAAATCAGTCCTGTTACTCTTTTACTCATATCATGTTTAATGTTTGGGCAAAATTAAAAAAAAAATCCAAACCGTAATTTTGAGAAAAGTGCAGACAGATGAACGGACGAACGGATAAGGGTAAATTTATAGGTCCACCCTCCTTTTGTTGAGGGACCAGAAATGTTTTTTTTTTTAATACAGATATGCATTATAGATTTGACGTGTTTTTACTTATTGTATATCAGGTAATAGGAAGATGACCAAAAGGAGGAGACGAGTTTATATTTTTTGAATATGCTTCATATTTTCAAAATTTATGAAAAAGTGACTTTTTAAATCCAACTCATAACGATTTCGTTTTCCTTGTATTTTATTAAGACTAGAATATTTATCACATAAACGCATCAGTAAGCATTTTTAAAACTTCATCTCGTTAGTAAGAAAACTTCTGAAGAGATAAGAAGTTCTTTATTCTGGTTAACAGATACGAAACTTGCACGTTTCATGGCAAATAGACTGTTTTGCAAAAATATTTTCCCCATTTTAAAAATAATGTTGTCATCTAAATATGTCAGCAAATTAACAATAATTTATTAAGTCGAGCTTTCATCTTTAATTTTAATAAAAACTTAGCACTATTCGCATATAATAATTAGGGTTGTGACAACAGAATAGTCTTTTCATTGTTTTGACTCTCGAGTATATATATATCTGTTAATATCTTATTTGTTTTTATATAGACTGATATGGTTCTCGGTTGATTAACTGTGTCTAACTGTGTCGGATATATATTCGAGAGTCCAAACAATGAAAAGAATATGCTGTTGTCACACCCCTAATAATCATATACTATTGATGTCATTTTGTAATCTAGCTAAAAGATTTGTTGACCCTATAATAAAATATAAGATAAAAAAGTAAAATGGCGTTGCTAAGAATACTGTAAAGAAGATGCCCTCCCTTAAAGGGCTAAAATGGTTTCTCACACTGGAGAGTATCCTATATCTTTACAAAATCATATTTCGTCCATGCATGCTGTATTGCTGCCACATCTGGGCTGGTGCATCAACCAGTAGTCTCTCACTATTAAAGAAGATCTAATAAAAAAGATGTAAATTTAATAGCCCTCGCATATAAGCAAATCTCCAACCTTTATACCATCGCTGCCATGTTGCATCCCTGTGCCTGTTTTAAAGGTACTTTCATGTGATGTGGTCTGATTAACTTATATGACTTATGTCATCCTGACGTACATACCCCCGACTAACTCTACAAGCAGCAAAATCCCACCACTTCGACTACTAGATTTTTATATTCTGTATATGTTAATCGCTTTCATTGCCTATACTAATCTTCAGAATGTTTAAATATAATGCGAATAAACATCTCGATAACCAACTGCTACAATATTTTGTTAAATACAATCCCAAATATTAGTCCCTTACGACCAAATGTCTATATGCCTTTTTTGGGTTTGAAAACGTATATAAAAAAATCTAATTAAAAATAAGCAATGCTGGAAAATACTAACCACATGTTTGATAAGAAAAACAGGAAACCGATTTACATAATCAGTTTTGTGATGACTTTCATCTTATCATGAATATTAAAATAAACATTTACGAGAACTGATTAATTTTAGTTATACAAAACCAAAAACGGGGTCAGATAAACACAATCTACACTTAAACTAATGCATCGGTGTGGTAGGTGGAGTTGATAATGTTTGACAACAGGACAAAGAATATACGAGAGAACTACTTGTAATCGCAACAGAAAAAATCATTTGAAAAGGTATTTTCTTTCTCTCTACAAGGTAAAGTGTAGACGATGAAAGTGTTTCTGTAGAACGAACTGGATTCGAACTTTGCATAACTAGGTTCTTAGTATGTGTTATCCACTTAGCCACAGTTAAACTATCAAAATGAGAACAATACTGAATTTAAAGGGTTGTTGATCGTATTTGTATTGAAATTCACCAATAATTACGATATATATATATATATATATATATATATATATATATATATATATGATCTTTACATTTTGTCATGAATACGATTACAGCAAAACCATAAATATAGATTAATATAGCTAAATTTCGAATAGTTACCGTGTTTCAATATACGGGGTTGAACTAAAAGATGCCAGATCTTGTCCAACCTTTGTCACTAGCACGATTCTATCCAATCTCTTGATCAGAACCCTCAAGAAAGATCTCTCGGTCGTTTTCCCCTTTTTCATTTCTTTTTGATGTATCGTTTTACCCCACTATATAATTTTACTCCAGTTTCTCTAAGTTATTTGTTTTGTAATAAAAACCAAAACTTTTAATCACGAAGAAAAGTGAAACAGTCTGACTCTTGTTTTCTATATAGGATTTCCTTGTGTGTATATTTGTATATGCATACGCGCGTGCATGTGTGTGTGTGCGCGTGTGTGTGCGTGTGCGTGTACGTGTGTGTGTGTGTGTGTGTGTGTGTGTGCAATAGATAAGATGACTAAGTGCGTCTCATAACACTCGCGCCAATCATTTTACCGGCCCATTCTAATCCTTCATTTTCTTTATAGCTTCGGGTTTTATGGGGGAAATGCAAAAATTGCGAACTTATCTTTATTTTTAAGAAGCTCTCATAAAGACAACGAGCAAAAACAAACGCAAATGGCTGAGGATCTGACACGGCGCAGTTCAACTAATTGGTTTAACGTTCTTAGATATAAGATACAATGATTGTGGTTTTTCTCTTTATTTCGTTCATAGTTTTCTTTTTACCCTGATTCTGCAACATCATTACACATAATAACCACACCGCAAAGAAATATCCACGCAGGGTATGTTATGCGTTAAGAGGTGAAAACTCTTTTTTTTTATTGGTTAATACATGATTTCATTTCCGAAAAAGATGGAGCTTCGTTTCATTTTTATTTATTCCCACTGACGTAGAAGATGGATCAATGGTTAGCGATGTGGATCAGTTATACTAAAAGCTCAATATCTTATCGATTAAGCGCAATGTTTCCAAAAGTTGTAAGAGATATATATGAAACATAATACAACGCACCGTGTCTGTTTTTAAATATTCCTATGGATAGTACGCACGCCAAGAGAGTTTTGGAATAATATAATACCTAGAGCAACAGACTACATGGATTATAGAAAAGTAAGAATCATTTTTAGTCACCTGATGGGAAATACCAATGTATAACTATTGCAATAACAGTAATTTAGATGCTATGAGCGAGTCAGTAAGACGAAGAACAACAATTTCAAAGGATTTAATATTTTGTTAATTGACAGAGTTTGGTTATTTAAGAGGATGTCTCGACTGTGATTTGTAAACATTGTTATAAAACATTCCTGTTATTCAGTGTGGCCCACTTGAAAGTAGCTTAACCTCTCTAACTATTCTCTGACCCTAAACTGACACCACAAGACAAAATGCAATTCTTTTTCCAACAAGATGGACCTACATGCCACACGTATAACAGATCAATGACACGAGTTCATGACATGTTTACGGAAGAGAGACAAAAAGCAAAGAGTTATGGCCACCACGTTCTCCGGATTTGTCATCATGTTATTTGGGGGGACTTATAAACAAAACGTTTTTGCAAATAATTATCGCAATCTATGCCAACTAAAAGAAAACATTACCAATGCTATCCGGAGAATCACTAGAGAAGATCAACAGAATGTATCTGTAAATAAACGTGCCCATAAATGCATAGATGTCAACGAGGAACGCTTCTATTATAACACTGCAGGTAATTTAAGCAATAAAAGAGTGTTCTCGTCTCTACTACATTTCTGGGCTACTTTTAAGTGGGTCACCATGTAGAGAGCCTGGAAATAGCAACGTGGTATTGTCGTTCAAATGTTGAAAGTTAGTGGAAAGAAAGTTTGTTTATAGATTTTTTGTTTGGACTTAGATACAAAGATGGAGAGACTAAACTGCCTTACAACGATTGTAGTCGTTAAGGAGTCGTTGCTCTGAATAGCTTACAGAATTCACCATAGATTAGAACTCAGTCCGACGCTGATCATTTAATTAACTATAAAGTAAAGAATAACTAGCAATGTTTAATGTGTAGAAAAGCCTGAGAAGGGAAAGGAATAGATCATATCCATTAGATTTCAGTACAAGTATGTCACCTAACATTATAATATTGTAGATTGTAATTGCATATTATAAACTTAACATTCTTATAAAAAGACTAGAGGGGGTAGCCGGCGTTGTAGGCTGGATGGAGAGAGGTGTTTACAAAATTATAGTAGCGGGGGTTGTGGAGAGATTGTGAGGAAAATCAAAACAATAGTTAGCAGTCCGGGTGAAGAAAGGTTATTAAAAAGTGGAAGAAGACCTGCAGTGTTGAGCCCGTAACGCAAAGAAGGAGAAGAAGATGAAAAAAAACCCTAACGCCTTAGCTGATGCGTCCATCTCGAAACCGAAAGTCACGAGCGTTAGAATTAAGGGTAGCCAATCCAAAGTTGACGACGATTTGCGAAAATATCGACGCAAAACCGACCCCTTCTTGTAAATACAGCCGAGTTGAGGGTGAAGGAATTAATGTTTTGCGCCAATTTTTCGATATATCCCGCCCGGGAGACCGCGCATAAAAATATCGGTTTTATCACGTTCCGATGCATACGTCGGAAGTTTTTGCGAGACATACAAACACATACACAATTTTACCTTTTATATATTAGACTAGCGGGGGTTACTCGGCGTTGCCTTGGTGTAGAGAGCTGGTGTAGTAAAAACCCCGGTAGGCAGCCTAAATTGAGAGAGGTGTTAAAAAGTGATAGTACCGGGCGTGTGGAGAGGATAGGGGAATCAAAACAACAGTAGACAGCCCGGGTAAAGAGAGGTGTTTAAAAAATTGCAGTAGGCAGGCAGCCTCGTACTCGCAAGAATGATGAAAATAGGATGAAAAAAAAACTTACATCTTAGCTGATGCGTCTATCGCGGAATTGAAAGTCACGAGCGCTAGAATTAAAGGTAGTCAATCGAAAGAAGACGATTAATTGCAAAAATGTTGACGAAAAAAGCGACCCCTCCTTTTTAGAAACGGCTGAGTTGAGGGATAAAGAATGAATGTTTTTGGCCAATTTTTGTATATTTTTCGGTCAAGAGACTGAGCTTCCCAACGATATAAATTTGGTCAGTGTTGGTTGCGTGTGTCGAAAGTTAAAGCGAGACATACAAACATACATCAATACACACACACACTAACAGATAGGTAAGATTTATATAATAAATTTTGTACAAAGTAATAAATGGATAAAAAACGATGTTAAAGTATAAACTGTGAATATTCAATTGCAACAATTGCTAACGTATTGGAGTTAAACTTTGTTAAATAAGATGACGACGAACTAAATAAAAATCTATAGATTCTAAATCAATGCTGGCCTCTGAAGATTACTTAAATGTAAAACGAGAGTATAAGAAAAAGCAAGTAAATTTATTATTTATAACAATTTATTGTTATAATCATGAAGCAATATAGTATTTATATTAAACATTCTGTTCAAATTATTGTAAGAGGTTTAAAGACATCGGCTCAAAAACTAACAGTCTACTCAATTGATGAAATAGTCTGTTTACTGAGGTAAGTACAGGGCGCACCAACATAATGGCGGCCTAAAAAACAACATTACAGATTTATTTTAAAACTTTGATTGAAAATGTCAGTTGAGGTGACGAGTATGGAGTACGGCTGACATAGATTAGATGTAGTTGCCTTCAGCCTGAATCACCGTCTCGATACTAGTGCGGAACTTGGAGCATGCTTTTTCCACAAACGTTGGCGGGAGCTCGGCGAATACTTGACGGATGGCGGTGATCAGGCTGGCTTTGGTGTTGTGGGAGGTCATGTTGGTGATATTATCGACGTATGACCAAACGAAGTTGTCTAGGTCAGGGTTGGTGAGAGAAGACTACAAAATCGTATCACTCCTTCTGAAGCCAAGCCTGGGTATGTGGGACTTGTAAGCCAGCGCCGAGTTTTTGCTGCCACAGCCAGAGTCTGTCAACAACTACCTAATTGCACAAGGGGATCACACACTCTTCAGCACATCCAGGTACTGTTCGGTGTTAACTTTCAAGCCGACTTTGAAGGTGTGAGGTGGCAGGATGTGGCCCTCACTTGAAACTACACTAAAGACCATAATCCTGACCGAAAAGTTTGTTTTCATCAGTCTAGGAACGTCTCTGTTTTTCGTGACAATCCAGTGATGCATTTTGAGAGTGCCGCCAATTGTCCTGCTGTCATAATATTGAAAGGTTTGTAGCATGAGTTGTACAGCTGCGCATTCTCCGATCTCGCTCGTAGAACATTGCGTAACTTTCAGACATGATAGAAAAGGATTCTATCACTCTTGGGATTTGTACATCACTGAAAAATTTATGGATGGCCGGCAACAACCAAAAAAGAAAACCGGTTTTCATCAAACAGAAATGGAATCATGTTGTCTTTTTTAGCGCGGCAGTTTTATCGTACAACCTTGTATCTGGTCCTATAAAATGGTTGTAGGTGCACCTAACTTTGTTTTACGTTTTCCCTATTAAGAAAAGTTTATTTTATCGATGATCGCTTTCGGCGCATCTACTGACTAATGTCGACAGGGTTAACTAGGTATTTTTCCAAGCCAGGGTACATTTCATTTAGTGCACTGGCTCTTCAATCCCAATTTTCTAAGCTTGTGTCACATTTTTCTGTTGTGGGAGGAAAAAAAATGTCGACTCAATCATGTGCCGGACATGTACACATTTTCGTATTTAAGGTATGCGTCATAAAAATAATTGTCCTAAAATCCTGCAGATATTTATATACTCAAGTATCAAGTTTCTGTGTATTTTGATTGAAGTAATGGAATTTCTAGAAAATATATAACATTGAATATCATATATATATATATATATATATATATATATATATATATATATATATTAAGATTGGGGCAACTATTTCGACTAAATAGTGCGATAAGATTTTACGTGAAAGAGGTTTTGGGAAATAGTGTACATCCATTCATTCTCCTTTAACAGCAAACAATGGTAAAGTACACTTAGGACAACTACTCTAGGAGAAAGAAATAATAAAAATTAAAACCACTTTGTCTTCACGAAGTGCAGTATTTATTCTGATACCAAACTTCACATTTTTCTCGCTCTGTCAGTGCGTAACGTTGTTCAAAGAACTTATACGTTATAGCAAAGTACGTTGTAAGGAACATAAAACAAGTAATAACTTGACGTCTTTTTTATTTGCAATAACGGCGTTTATTTACTCATTCTTCCGTCCACTCTACTGGCCATATTTCGAGATCTGGTATAACATCTATTTCCAACACAAAGACAGGTATGATATTTTTGTGGGACTATAAACACCTACATAACTGGCCAAGATATTAAATTCTACAATATGGAACAGACACTCTTCTGCACGGATGGAGGAAATATGTCAACATAGAGACGGACTATGGAAAAACAGATATGGACAGTAGCTACTAAAGACAGCCTTTCCTGCTTTGACAGAGTTCAAAATAAAGTTCATAGCTTAGTGGGGTATGCCTTTTTCTCTTCCCTGCAACCTCTTTCTCATAGAAGAGATATTGCAAGCCTATCGCTGCTTTATCGTTATTTTCATGGCAAGTACGCAACTGAGCTTCAATCTATGCCCCCCCATCAGCCAAACTTTCACGAAAAACACTCGTCTAACCAAAACCACTATCAATAAAATCCCATTTTCTGTGCCTAAACCTTAATGTAGATTCCATGAACAAAGCTTCTTTCTTAGAACTGCACGTCTGTGGAACTCTGTTCCGATTGCCTGCTTTCCAGCTGACTACAATCTGATTGTCTTTAAATCCAATGCAAACAAGTTTTTGATGAACCGCCCCCCTAATAATCCAATTTACAAAATTCCCACTACTTATTTTTACTACGCTATAATCACATTGACTAATGTATATCGATTAACCCTTATCCTCGAGTGGCCTCCATGACTTGATAAGTGGTGATTCCTATGTAAAAAAAGCGCATATTCGCCTACTTTAGAAAGTGGCGCGCATTAAACTGTGTAGCCTACTCTGAAGATACCGACGAAAATAAAAATCAACAAACAATAATATATAAAATCTGATAATACTGTACAATTCTCAAAACATTACAGAACATCCGAGACCATTTTTATGTGCACAATCGCGCGAAAAATTAATGTCTGTCCTTTTCTGTCGAATTAGGCAGTTTTTGCAAAATTTTCACATCTAAAATTTTTTGCGTAGAATTTTATTGATTAACATGACAAAAGATAATATGAGGATATATCAATGATGGAGAAACGTTTTAAAGGAAAATAGAATTCTGACATGTTGACAGACTAGTGCGGAAATATAAAAATAAGGGATGACACTTTATACGAGAGTGTTAAAACGGAAAAATCTGTTTTTTTTCGATTCATAACCAGTAAGAATAATAATAAAATTCAAGTTAAATCATAGGCATCGAGAATAATCTATCTAAATACATTCGAAGGGGTATAGAGGGATATATTTGATTAATTAAAAAAAATAAAAGCTTAAAATAAAGTGTTTATGAATAAACGTTTTCAGATGCCTAAAAATTGTAACCCGATATTTTTACTGTAAATTTGGCGTTTTATTTAATGAACTGAAAGATATAAACGCCATTTTGTTTTTATGTTTTGGTTGGTTAGAGAGATTGTTTTTATTCAATAAAAATGTGGCATGCGTGTTTCTCACCCAATCAGAACACGGCTAGTTTTTCTTTGCAGCGACGCAAATTTATTTACACAAATGTATTAGCCGTTTGGAATATTCCACTTTCTTTTGAAGGTAAGTACAGGATTATACCGGTCGTAGCGACAAGCATAACAATATAATAAATGATTTATAGCATGTGAAAACAATGTCTATTCTAGAGAAATAAAGTTAGATTTAGTATCAAGATACCTTTCTCACACTGAATAAGTTTTTTTTTCTTTGGTAGTGTGTAGTCTGGCATGCGGAATACATGACCAGCCTGTCGAAGCTGAAACTTCATTAGGATAGTGAGGATGCCTGGGAGTCCAGCACGAGTGAGGACTTTTGTGTCTGATATCCTTTCCTGACAGCCTATGTCAAGCAGTTTCCTCAGTCTGGTTGTGTGGAAGTAATGTAATTTTCTAGCGTGCCGTTGGTAGACAGTCCACAACTCACAACCATGGAGTAAGGTGGTGAGTATGATAGCTTTATAGACTTTGATCTTTGTCATGGAGGTGATGCCTCTTCTGTCCTATACATTCTTGTGCAGACTGCCAAAGGTAGCGCTTGCTTTAGCGAGTCTGGTATTGATTTCGTCAATGACGACATTGCGGGAAAGCGTACTGCCAAGATAGGCGAACTTGTCAACCGCATTCAGTCTGTGTCCTCCGATGATAATGTTGGGTTCTGCATATGGTTTTCCCAGAGCAGGCTGATGCTTCACCACAGTCTTCTTGATATTGATTTTGAGACCAAAATATTCACAAGCCCATGATAATATATTTGCACTGTGTTGTATGCCTGCCTCGGAGATAGCGTTAAGGGCACAGTCATCAGCAAACAGAAGGTCATTTACAGTGTTTGATGCAACCCTAGATTTTGCTTGTAGCCTTCTGAGGTTGAAAAATGATCCGTAATATGTATCTGATTCCAATGCCAACATCAGCGTCTCCGAAAGCATCCGTCAACATCGCAGAGAACATAAGACTGAACAGGGTGCGGCCCAGAACACACCTCTGTTTCACTCCATTTGTGACTTCCAAAGGGTCAGAGGTCTCCCCACGATCTTGCACTTTGTAAATATATACTTACACCGAAAAACATAAAAACTAGTTGCTGCAGTTATTAACGTCCAGACGAGTATGGCTTTTATTTCCGCGTTGCATATGAAAGAATATGTTACGAAATGGACTCATGAGTTGGTAGCATTTAGTTCCTTCCCACGGGGAGAAATATAACGTAAATGTAGTAAAGTAAGATTGAAAAATCATCGCCTCGGAGAAGATTTGCAAAAAATTTGCAGCCGTGTCAGCATCCCCCAGTAGTGGTTCCACAGGATATTAGCAGTAAACTAACACTTTTTACACTGTTGTGTTGTGTCTCACCAATTAAAGAGATAAGACAAAGCCTTGAAGTATAGCCATTCTAGAACTCCACAGAACCAGTATCATTAAAAACAGGAAAAAAGCCATAATAGAAATAGCCTAAACCCTTGATTTTGAAGTTCCTATGTTATAGTTTTTGTATCTTGTTGCATATTTTTAAACACACACCCGTTGCAACGGGAATTAAAGTTTAGTAAGCGAAGCATAATGAAACTATTTGTTTTTTGTCAGTTTCGAACAAGTGCTTAAGTTTACCAAAACATTTTATTAAAAGTAAGACATTACATTCCAGAAATAATTAATCTGGGAAAAAAGGGTTAATTAAGCACACAAATCGCCTTTTATAACTATAACAATTTCGGATCAGAATGCCGCCAATAATATCAAATTGCTTCTTGATCAGACTCCCCATGTCTTCGTTTTCATGTATTAATCTATGCATCTCGGAAAGTACAGACATGAATATCGATTACCTATGAAGAGAGTATGATAAATGTATGCGTTCATGTTGTTTTAACAGGCGTAACCTTCGTGTGTATCTATGGAATTCGTTATCTCCCTGATCAGAGCTAATCTGCATTTGTTGTTGACTGAAAATAAGACAATCGTCTATAATTAGAGCAACATGTAGACATGTTAATTATGTAAAGTTCTAATGGATTATGGAGGGTTGAAATTTTCATTTTCATATGCTTGTTTATACGTTTATGAGAATATTTTCTTGGACAATATGTCTATCTATAACAAATTTACTCTAGAAAAAAAAAATTCAAATTAAGAATCATGTTTAATGGTAAACCAAAAGTAATAGCCACTTGATATAACATAAGTGCTGTGTGCGAAATTAATGGTTGAATATATTTAAATGTCTATTCGGCCTTAGATTGAATACAAATCCATATTCATCCTTCCAAATCACTTACCGTGCATCCAACTGACATCGTAATACAAAAAGTGCCAATACAAAATTTCTGCTAGATCGGCAAAGTAGTTTCCAAGAAGACTTTTATAGGAAATGTTATACCGTACTTGAAGGCAATTGCATCAAAATCCGGGGGTAATTACGCCAACTAAAAAATGTGCTCTTTATATGCGTGGTTGCAAAAAAAAAAACACTTTTAGCTAGTTGGCACAATTACCCAGAACTTGGAGCAATTACACTAAAGTACGGTATTGTGGTGACTATTATCTGTTATCCACTATCAACACCTAACTGTGAATCAAACACATATAAATTCGCTGCAAAGTATGATAACGAAGGTACATACAAAATATCAGCCAGATCGGACCAGTAATTTTCTAGAAAAAAGTAAAACAGATAAATGTATAGGCAGGCAGAATCAGAGAAATATAATATAGATATTTATTTTATATGCGTTGATATATCCATGTATATTAACCCACATCTCGTATTGATATATCCATGTATATTAACCCACATCTCATATTGATATATCCATGTATATTAACCCACATCTCATATTGATATATCCATGTATATTAACCCACATCTCATATTGTCCATATTTACCTTGACTTATGTCTATCTTTATGCATTCGTAATATTTAGGTCAACCTGTGTAATAAAATTGATGGCAATGTATTCTTCTCTCTAAAGAGAATCTCTTAAGATAAATCTACTTAAATAAAGCACGGGTGTTAATTCTGTATGAGTCGGTGATTGCCCTTGCTGTTGATGATGCGCATATACAATTGTGTTTGTCTGGTCTGCGCCAAGCTTTCTCAAATTCAGTATGCAAAAGATGAGCTTTACTGCTCTGTATGTCAGAGGCATCTCGCAATTTTGATGTTGTAACGATTAGTTAAAGACAATGAGGATGACTTTATGCAGACGAAAGGATCCTTTTTGCAGGACCTTCAGAGGATATATTAAAAAGTCCTATTTATTCAACAGCAAAAGCTGACAACCATCATCACCACCAACACTATCAGTCTAAACTGCTACTTGTTATCGCTTTATAAACCAATGTCAATGTTAAGAGATTACACATTCAACAAGCTTTCAATACCGCTGATTTAAAACGGTCATTAAATGTCGTTCTTTATGCTTTTCAGAATTTTAAATCTTAGTGTTTCACATGCCACACACACACACACACACACACACACACACACACACACACACACACACACACACACACACACACACAATACCTACTAAACACTGTTCTCGGGTGGCTAAGGCCTCTCTGTAAAGGGGTTTTCCAGAAAAAAACCTGGTTTGAGGATACTTTTCCCTAGAAGTAAACCCTGACTAAATGTTCAAAATCACATAATATTCGCTGCCCAAATAAGATCTCCTAACTATGGCTAACTGACATTGGCTTTTACGAGGAATGGTGCACCTTCTCTAAGTGATGTTATCTCAAGTAATAGCACGGAGTTGGGTACTCCAATAGACTAGATAAATTCTTGTCATGGAATCCAGTAAGACCAAGAGACCAAAACGTAAGATATATGAGAACATATGAAAATGGTTAATTGAGGAGAGGAAAATTATGTTCTCAATTCTTTTATTAACTCAGTGTTTGAGAGATAGAGAACTTAAATGGAACATTCGAATATCTATGTATCTCATATAGAGTTCAATTGTTTGCCCCAGGTAGTGGGCCCCTTAATTTCTGAGAACTTCGATTGTAGTAAAATAAAACAAAAAAGAAAAAAGAAAAATACGCACACACGCGCACAAACACACATACATACACACACACATATATATATATATATATATATATATATATGTGTGTGTGTGTGTGTGTGTGTGTGTGCGTGCGTGCATGAGTACTTGTGTTTGTAAAAATGTGATCCGTCGCATTATCAATCGGGTTCAAGTAAACGAGAAAAAATGGTTCAATAAAAAAATTTTGAAAGCAAAAGGGCAAACTCTAAAATTATTTTTTATTAAGTTTCCCATATCTTTCTCCTTCTTCGCTTCTGTTTTCATTCCAGTCTTGAATAGTAGTAATACTGTAGCGATATTACCTTTTATTGAATGCATTATACTAATCTTCCGTGCAATGGCAAGTTTCATTATTTTTACAGTTAATAAACAAAAATCAGGGGAAAAAGACACACGTACGTACATATGATAGACTGTGTGTATAAAAGGAAAACCGCAGTCAAAGAATATATAATAAGCAAATAGACATGCAATTTTAAGACATTGGTGACTTTGTGACTAATTACGAATTACAGTTAATTAGAACAAATTAAACATAATTTCTATTATCATAACTTTATTCGAATACCAAATAATATTTTAGTTTATATTTTCTGTAATTAAGATTTAGGGAAATAATTGTAAACTTTGCTTCATAATAATGAATAGCTTATATTATTATTATTATTATTACTATTATTATTATTATTATTATTATTATTATTATTATTATTATAATAATAATAATAATAATAATAATAATAACAATAACAACAACAATAACAAAACAAAAATTGGACACAGTGACGGCTACGGATACATAACACAAAGGAACATCGCATGGAATCATGAAAACTGAAACTTTATAATTGTAAGATACCGCCACCCCACACTTTTTTCTTCTTTGAGTGTCCCATGTATGGGCATCACACCAAATAATAAGGGCCAGGGTGGATGGAAAGAGCGAGGAGAGAAAGCACTAGCCAGGCCTCCGTTAGGACCTTGGGGAGGCTTATTGCCATCTACATCCCAGTTAAGACCAATGGTCGCCGCCAACGTGAAATTAATGATAAGCAGCTGGTGCGATAACGCGAATCTTTCTGCAAAGGTTTTCGAAAGGGGTGGAGAGTACTAGAAGTCTGGGTGTGTGATGGCATGTGTGACTAATGATGATGAGTAAAAACAAATTTAAAAAAATAAATAAATAAATAATAATAATAATAATAATAATAATAATAATAATAATAATAATAATATACGACGATAAGGGAACAGTCTTGATGGTAATTTTAAGGATAATTAGCATTCCGTAAAGATGCAAAAATGAAAAGGGCGGTAAATCCGGACCTTGCATTCTCCACGAAGACATTAAAACACCTACGATGTATCCAGTTCTTGAATACCTTCGGGTGATCGTGAACGATAGAAAAAAAATGCCAAACAGAAACATTCAATCAGCAACGAATAGATACAGCTACAGGAAGATATACAAAAACCAAAGATGCTTAAACACGAATGTAAGTCAGATGAAACGATCCAAAGAAGGAACTGAAGAGCAATGTACAGGTTTAAGCTTTGATGAAACAAATGAGAAGCGCAACCAAAGATCACACGACCCACAGACCCCCCCCTCAAGATACGGTTCTAACTACTCAGGACATGGGGTTACGAAAAAGGATCAACTGGGCCCCAACAGTAAGTGGGGCTGGTACAACATCGACTCGGGTATTTGCGAAACGGTTTAGTCAGTAACGAAGAGACTAAAATATGTGATTCTACTGTTAACAATATGATCGCACAATTCCTTAGATCAGCGAGTAAAAAAAAATCAATATTATCTTTTTGTTTACATAGGAGTCACCACTTAACAAGGCCCGGAATCCACTCGAGGATAAGGCTCAACATGAATCCCTGGCGGCATTACCTCTTTTTAAGGGTTTTAATATACGTTGGTTGTTTGCAAAGTGAAGCGTTATAATAATAACTCAAAAGCTAAAACGTTGAATTATTACGAAATTGAAGTTATACCGTAAAAACGAGCGATAATTTGTGCTCCAGAATTTGTTTTTATATAATAACTAGGGCTATAACAACAGAATATTCTTTTCATTGTTTTGACTCGAGCATATACCCGGCACAGTTAATCAACCGAGAACCACATCACTGTGTATAAAAGCATATAAGATATCAACGAATACACACTCGAGAGTCAAAACAATGAAAAAAAATATGATGTTGTCCTAGCCCTAATAATCACCACCATCCTAAATGCACTTTTGCCAGCATGTTTAGATGCATCGTTCGTAAAAGTCCGGAGTGTACTTCGTTACACACACATCTACTAACTGTGCTGACAATAACTACATCCGCTTCATCAATGTCCAACAGGTTCAAGGGAATGTTGATCAATCAAATTAATTCTGTATAGAGAAATTCAGTGGCGCGTTTCTGTTTCTGATGCAGGGCGATGAAAAGGATTATTTATCATAGTCTCACATTGCCAATATCTGCAACAGAGAGATGAAACTTTCAGGTTATGCTTGAATAAGTGCATTAACCATAACAATGCAATTTGGATTCCTTTCTGATACATCTAGGTGGAAAAGTAAGAGGCATTACTTTTGGAACGTATTTTCTAAATCTTTCTTGTCCTTTTTTCTCTCCATATTCTGTCCCTTTGTTTTTCAATTCCTTGATTTAAGCTAAATAATTATAGACAGTATATATATATATATATATATATATATATATATATATATATATATATATATATATATATATATGTATGTATATATATACACATATATATATATATATATATTATAATTTTTTTCCGATTTTCTATTTGAGAATGGTCCAGCAGTAAAGCGGCTTAGATAAGTGGAAAATCTGCAATATGTAGATGTATCGTATACCCCGAGGAATTCAAACTGCATGTTTCTCTAAATAGTATATTACTAATAACTTTATATATATATATATATATATATATATATATATATATAAATATATGAAAATAATTAAAATCATATCCCGTTGTGAGAAGGAGATGGAAAAGAAACAAACCAAACTTTATCAGGATGAATAATTATCAGGATGAATAATTATTCGTCTCGACGAAGTCTTGTAATAAAGCAGGAGCTTTTATGAACATATAATTTGATTTGTTTTTTTTTTTCACTTCTCACTCTCCTTCTCCTTCTCTCTCTCTCTCTCTCTCTCTCTCTCTCTATATATATATATATATATATATATATATATATATATATATATATATATATATATTACAATTGAATAATAATTAATCTTTTATATCTACAGAGTGTTCTTAACGATTAAGTAATCATCAGTATAGGATCAAATTCCTGCCGGTCGGGAGCTTTGACCTCAGCCACAAAGCCACCTATAATTCCATTCGTATGCCTTTTCCTCGGGCCAAATATAAATATAAATATCTATATCTTTATCTCTCTATCCCTCTCTATCTATAAATATATTTATATATGATATATGTATGTTTATAATTATATATGTATATATATATATATATATATATATATATATATATGTGTGTGTGTGTGTGCAGACGTGTGTATGGATTTGTCATCGATTTCATCAACAACCCAATAATGTATCCATTTGTATAAATCAAGCATTTCTTTCTCTAGGAGTAATTTTTATGTCTGTTAGTTTTTTCAGAAACAAAGAAAAATATTAATTTCTAAAAAGACTTCTTTATCTTGGAGAGAATTAGAGTAAGTCAGACATTTGTCTTCATGGCCGACCCAGGGAGGCGGCTGGCCCAGAGGGATTAGACCTCGTCTAGCCTTTGTAATTCGATAAATGTAAATCCTCTCTAATGGCTGTCAAAATGTATTCTTGCATTTCATTACGTCAGTTGAACGAAATACATTTTCTACTTTCTACGTATAATTCTTGCATCTTCTCTTCTAATTGAAAGCATCTGTTTTCTAAAGTGTCAAATACTTTTCAATTGGATATTGTCTTTTTCTTTTATTTTGCATATTTTCATCACGTTGTCTGACCTGTATCAGATTCAAATTTCTGAGTAAGCATGTTTGTCCACGTTTCTGAATTTTTTTTAGATGAGGATTAGTCATTCGTATTATATAGATACTTCCGATTACTGTTCTCATCTTAAATGTCTTTTTTACAAGATTTCGGCCGTGTTAACCCCCGACCCGTTTTAGGTAATACTTGTCGAACACGAGAAAGTTTCTGTCACATCGATGAATCTGCACGGAATTACGAATATATGTCTGTGAATATTAAAATAATATTTATTTGAAAAAGGATTTCATATTGAAGTTTTAGCAAAAAAACTAAGACAAATATTTTTTAAAAAGCCTATAACTAAATGATGATACGAATTTATCTCCTTTGAGTTTGAACATTCTTGGGTTTACTATTTTCGAAAAACGATAAGATTTATTCCTCTCCCATTCTGTATTGCTGTTTGAGAGATTGTATTGGTTAGAGTGTTTGTTAGAAACAGTTTGATGGGTATGGAGATTTGGGTTTCGAGTCATGCAACCGACTAAATTGTTGCTTATAGCCACACTGAGTATTTAAGATGTCTGTTTATGCGAAAAATGCCTCGTGTTACTTGTTTATTCAGGAAATTATTTGTGTGTCTTTTGTCTTTCCACTTAATATCAAATATGTGGTATATTGTGAGGTTTTTTAAAATATGTGGCATATTGTGAGGTTTTTAAAATATGTGGCATATTGTGAGGTTTTTAAAATATGTGGCATATTGTGAGGTTTTTAAAATATGTAGAATATTGTGAGGTTTTTAAAATATGTGGCATATTGTGAGGTTTTTAAAATATGTAGAATATTGTGAGGTTTTTAAAATATGTGGGATATTGTGAGGTTTTTAAAATATGTGGGATATTGTGAGGTTTTTAAAATATGTGGAGTATTGTGAGGTTTTTAAAATATGTGGGATATTGTGAGGTTTTTAAAATATGTGGGATATTGTGAAGATTTTGAAATATGTTGGATATTGTGAGGTTTTTAAAATGTGTTGGATATAGTGAGGTTCTTAAAATATGTGGGATATTGTGAAGTTTTTAAAATATGTGGGATATTATAAATTTTTCAGATACAATAAAAAATTCTCCGATAAAGAGACATCTTCTTTTAGCTACACACACCAATAATACGATAATTTGCAAGACACCAAACAAACTATAAATTCCAATCATACAAACCATATCACAAACTATCAAACAAACATTAAAATCAATAGAACATCTCCAAAACAAACCAATTCATAATGCAGGAATATACACCCTTCCTTGCCATCGTATATGACGAAACCCAACACGGATTAGAGAAAAGGCTTAGTAAACTTAAAAAAAAAAAAAAAAAGAAATAGCAATTTTCTGAACGCATTATATTCTTATTTTTGTAGTCCACTCTCTCTCTTTCTGTCTGTCTCTCTCTCTCTCTCTCTCTCTCTCTCTCTCTGTATATATATATATATATATATATATATAAATATATATATATATATATATATATAAAGGTAGTGTATGTGTGTGAAACAGAGAGAGAGAAATGAGAGAGGGAGAATTCAGAGCATCTCCATAGCCTCGAGAAAATCAGGAAAATTGCGAGAGGCAAAAATCAACCAACTTACCAACATAGCTCCTGTGACCGAAACTAATTATGCCTAACATATGCAAAACTATGTTTGTACATGCGAGTCATCTCATATCAAATTCAAAAGTCTTTTCAAGGATAAGTGTCAAAGTTTCTAATAGTGAGTGAAAAAACACCATAATGATCGCCAATTGTTGAAGTTAGATCATGCTTAATTATAAGAAAAAATAGATCAACAAGACTTTATATACTAAAATTAACAGTATCAACATGTTTTTGTAAACCGGGAAGTAACTTCGCGGTATTTTGTTCCATATACGAGCAGTTCTAAAAAAGAAACGTTGCTCATGGAAATGTTGTTTAGTTTTAGATACAGATAGAGAGTAAAACAAATCGTTGACAGTGATTGTAGCCAGACGTGTGTTCGTTGTGATTTTTTTGTATTTTTTCTCACATTAACCTCTACAAGGTATATCGTCATTTGGGCGTAAGGGACCACAATTTGGGACCATGCATAGGAAAGATAAAATAGTTTTGGTTTATGTTATATTTAAACGCCTGCATATCATTACAGTCAGAGGAGCAGGGAGCAGAGAGGGAATTACAAAGTTTAGCTGTTCAAGGGAAGAAACTATTAGAGTAGAAATCGTTCTCGTATTTAGGGACCTCAACATTGAGGGTGTGTGATTTTTTTTTGCTAATCGGGTTTGTCGGGTTTATGCACGTCGGGGGGGGGCACAAGTGCAACCCGGTCATCAGAGCACATTCTATAAAACACTTGTAAAACAGGCACATAGATGCAACATTACGGCGATGGAACAGGGTTTGGAGCTTAGCTGATAAAGTGGGACCTATTAGACTGAAGCCTCTTCTTTGGATCCTATAAAAGAATGGTACGAGGGACCATAAATTGAACCGCATTCAAGCCACTGACATAAAAATAACGATAAAGCAGAGCTAAACACCCGATATCAGAACCCATGGGGACTAAACTCTAACATCATTACGTGCCAAGGATTCTACCACAAATAAGTATAGACTAGCCGATAAAAATCTTTTATTTACGTTTTAATTCTCCAATGCTATTATCTTTTAAATCTTTGATGTCAGTCTCTTCATCAAACCGTTTTGATTATCTTAGCACTGAGAGAACACTTAGAACATTTCGCAAAGTCAAACTTCTATTTCAATATATTTTAGGAAAGTATGTATAATCTGCAAGAGTCGACTTAAGTCAGGGTCTGAGCTGGCATACAGGTGGTTCACTTATTTGTTTAGGTTTTCTCGGCGGCTCTAAGTTATGTAGTTTGCACTACGGCATTAATTCAGTAGCTCGTATGTCGAATCTATCACCGGAAAATGAGTGGTGGAGATTAGCTATCTCTTTGGAAGATTATTCCTCTGATCTTGATCTCAGGGGATGTTATTGTTCAATTGTTGTAGCTTAATAACACAGTTCGTTGCTCCATCTTTATTTGAATAACCATGGCTTTTAATTACTAAAAAGATCTTATATAAATCAAGGAACCGTAGTAATAAAGTGTCCTTAATATGTCCTTTTGGTTATTGATTGAAGCCATGCTTAGGTGTCTGTGCATCTTCTTACATTCCTTATGGATGATCTTATTAATCAACACTTAATACATCGAGCCAAAACACTTCCTCCTTCATCCTTATTGTCTTTTTTAGAGGTTCATTATAGAAGTTACTACGCAGGAGAGCATATATACCTCTACAATGCCACAATTGGCCTATGTATGGAGTATTATTGCCAGATTTGGGTTGGTGCAACTGCTACTAGTCTCTCACTTAAACAGGGTGTTGCAATATTTTTGAGTCGTAATAAGGGTATGGTCCCTGACAATCTGGAGATTCTATTTATAAACGATCCTGCTAGGAACTTACGAATCAAATTAATTCACGTTCTGCTACCAACCAATCAGAAACCACAATTGCTCCATAAAAATTAAACCTTTTCTGTAGCAACTTCGCATATGTTTCCGTGTGTCAACACGGGAAGAATCTTTTACTCTGTGTCTTTAAACTCAAGAACTCTTTACTTAGAATCAGTCATTTCCAGGATTTGTAAAGAACAACTAACCATCGGAAACCGTTCTTAAACTAAACAACTCAACTCAAGACATGGTTAAAAAACAATCGTTAACCTAATAGGTCCCGAACTGTTAACTAAGCTTCAATCTCTGTTGCATTGACGAAATTAAGCATGTTTCTGCCTGTTTTACAAATATTTTAATGGTAAGTGTTCCAATGAACTACACGCTCTTGTCATCCCCCCGACGTAAAAACCTCGATAAACCCGAGAAGCATCAAAATCTTACTCCCACACAGCCCAGATCCCCAGATGCCAGAAATCTTTCTTCTAGAGTTGCTAGACTTTTGACTTCCTTTCAAGGTCCCTCTTTTCCGGACTGTACTCACATGCAGAAGTCCAAGTGTAATGCATACAGATATTTTGCTGCTCAATTCCCTACATAGTATCCCTACAAATTATATCCCAGATAGTATCCCCTACATTAAAGTGGCACCGTGTCTTGTTTGACGTAAAAATGCAATAACAAAGGTTTTCATAGATGCCGTATGCAACCAGCTAAATAGAGGAGCTTGTAAGTCGTAGTTGGCACATGGTTCTGCATTTACTAGCGGGTTATGTCACTCTTGTTTAGAGTATGAGGGTTGTATTGCTTTTTCTGTGAATGTTGTTAGATTTTTTAAACGAGAAATTTATGAAGTTATCTATTAAATACTTTTTGTGACATTGGAATCGAACCTTATATTGTTTTATAATTCCAGACGTTATCTCAGTTCTGGTATTTCAGGTTTATTTTACTTTAAGGTATCTCACAGATCAAGTTGACCAATGAACTGCATGCTTCATCATTCACAAATAGAAGCCCCCAGAAGTTCTCTTGTTCTTACTCTTACTGTTTGAGGGCCTTTCCTACAGTTTTATGAGATTTCACTGTAAAATCTTCATAACGTTTCGGCCGATGTAACTTCCAAACATTTTCATTATATCTTATCGAAAATCTTTCCGTCGAATTCTTATCGAAATCGGAAATCTTTCTGCCAAACAAAAATTTTTCTGTCAAATTAAGGAGTTTACACAAACTTCGAACGGAACCTTTAATTTAATTGTACCTAGTACTTTATCAATTACGCCACAGATTATTATAGAGTGAATGAAACGGTAAGAATAAAGTAAAACTAAAGATAAGAACAAAATAGACGAAATAATAAAAAAGTATCAATCATCATCTAAAAAAAACGCAGAAACAATATCTACCAGTCTTTTTGAATCGTGTTTTCGTATTTCTATTTGTGTAAAATGTGTATTCGTTTTACTAGTGTTGAGATACTGTATTCAACCTAATTCCAAACAGTTTAATTCTGTTCGTGTATTACTTTATGTTTCATATATGATTGGTGAAATTACTCGCTACAATTAACGATTCAAAACTTTTTTTATATAGGGAATGTGGCATTCCTTGTTTATTGACAATATTTACATACACTGAGATTTTGTTTACTCAATGGCCGAATGGTTTTTGGGCCTCGCACGCGACGCTTACCTGCCTAGCCACTATGAATAGTTGTGATATAGCGAAATCTGTCTGCCAAGAATAACATACGGACCCATTCGTGGATTCTAAACTGTAATCAATTAAACTACTCGCTACAATTAGTCGTAATTTAATGCCCTTTGTTTTACGAATGAAGCATAAAGTGTAGTATCTGTTATGATAATACACTTTATTTTATCATCAGTTAGAAATCTTTCAAAACTAATATGATTATGTTTTTTCTTGCAAAACAAAGTGCCCCTTTATAGGAGCGTGGTATTTCTTCATGATTTATACGGATATTATTTTTAACTTTTCCCTTGGGAAGGCAAATAAATCCAGACATAAAGAAAGATGCAGAGACACCGCAAATATGGTATAGGATTTTGATATTTTTTTTTTTACGTATCAAATCGCATGCTACTATGACGGTCATTTCAAAATAAATATAAAATCACGCGAATAGACGAGAGAGGTGCACGTAAGATCAATAATAAAAGCGCATTCTTCCTGATAGGATTTGAAAATCTTATTAGCGATTCTAGCAAGCGAATCCAGATTGCGAGACCAAATCGATTTGTCTTCCATTTTCTTTCCACGAAGAGAACTTTTATTTTCCGCATTTGTTTGTAGTTTATATAATGGCGGCAAACTCCGATTAAGATATTTGCAGTGGTAAATTTGCATATGCAGGATGGAACGATAAATTTGTCGATCTTAATAAAACAATATTACAGTTTTATTTTAAAACTTTTATTGAACAAAAAACAATTTAGATTAATTAATTATAAAGAAGAACTCACATCTACTTAATGTAGCCGTCTTCAGCCTCAAGCATTGTCTTCATAAATGTTCGGAACTGGGAGCATGTTTATTCCACAAACACCGGTGGGAGCTCGACGAATACTCGGCGAATGGCTGCGATCAGGCTGGCTTTGGCCTTGTGGGAGGTTATGTTGGTGATATTATCGACGTATGGCCAAACGAAGTAGTTCGGTGGGTTCAAGTCAGAGGAGGGAAGGGGCAGTGAGGGAAGGGTACAAAGTCGTAGCACTATTCTTAAGACAAGCCTGAGTCTCTTTGGACTTGTAGGCCAGCACCGATGCAAAGGTAATTATGCAGATGGATTCAAAGTGAATGCATATAAATTCCCTGATGATAAGGATTTACGTGATAAATGGACAAATACTATCAAGCGAGAACATTTCGAGCCTACAAAATCAAGCCGGGTAAGTGTTGTTTACTTTTTTATTTTGTAAAAAAAAAAAAAATATTTATCTTTCGTTTTTTTTCATTTTGTTTAATTAAAAAAAAAGTAATTCTATAAAAAAAATTGAGATTTTTTTAATATATAATTATTTCTAATAATTAATGTTTTATATATAATTATTTCTATTAATTAATTTTTATATGTATATAATTATTTCTAGTAATTAATTTTTATATACTTATTTCTATTAATTAATTTTTTATATATAATTGTTTCTATTAATTCTATAGTTTTTTTATATCAATGAGTAAAATTAATAGAAATAATTACATATAAACAAAAATTAATAAACTTGGTGCACGTGGAATTAGTGCATTTTTAATAATATGTTTTTTTTTAACATTTGCTTAATCGAATTCTATAATTTTCGTACTGTACAATTCTATAATTTTTCTGTATCAATTACAAAAATTAATAAAAACAATTCTGTATAAGCAAATTTAATTAATAAATATAATTATATATAAACCAAATTATATATAAACCAAAACAATGAAATGTAGTAAGAAAATATTTTAAAACTCAACCGTATTGAATTATTCCTTTGATATATTTTTCACCATACTCTTTAAAATTTAGGAATGATTGTATACGTTTTTAGCGTATAAAAGTCTTCCAGCAAGAGTGTTCTATACAATTGTAACCAAATCAAACTTTATTGCTGCACTTAACCTAAATATTATAAAGGTAAAAAAAAATCCGTTCAAATTCTGAAGAAGTACATTTAAAAGTTAACAGTTGTTTATCTCCGATTGCGTTTGTTTTGATTATTAAAGTTAAAACAAAGTTCAACATTATCTTAAAAATTAACCACTAACAAATTTTTGATGAATATTTTTTAAAAATTTCATTACATTAATAACATTGCAAGATTATATAAGCGTGTAAAAGGATGAATATAAGAAATTTGGAATGTTGAAAACAGGTACAACTCTTTATATATAGATTTCTTTTAATTATATATATATATATATATATATATATATATAATATTTATACATCTATATTAAACTGGGTATTCAGAGAAGATACCATGCTATTCTTTAAATAGTATTTTGAAGTCCACCTTTTATGGTACCTTCGTTTATTGCATTGTTAGGTGAAAGTATAAAATATTTACAAAACTGTGGTTTGAGTTGTCCCCCTTTGCAAATTGGCTGTTTGGAGAAATGGAAAACTAGATGGCTCTGTGTGGTTTGAGTTGTCCCCCTTTGAAAATTGGCTATTTGGAGAACTGGAAAACTAGATGGCTCTGGTTGATAGTCAATTTGCATAAATGGAGAAATAGGCAGCATATAAACGGTACTTTTTTTTTTTTAAGCAGGGGTGAAGAGAGCAGAGAGTGAAACGAAGGTTGGAAGAAGTGACGGCGAATTCTTTTTGTGACGGTGAATTATTTTTGGACGTTTAAGAGCTCGACCTTTTGGAAGGAACAGCTGTGTCTCATATATTTTTTATTTCTTTTTTTTCTACTTCACTACAAACTATTTCGGCGGGAACTATGGAAGCAAAGAGGATCAGCAGTGAAATGCTTAAGACGTTCTCTGGAGAGGGAGATGTTATAACCTCGCTGACCAAGGTTAAACTTGTCGCTAAGTTGCGGGACATGGCGGATGTAGCCAGCTTGATACCGCTGTATCTTGATGGTGATGCTCTGGCCCTATATCTGGAGATGCGGGAGGAGGATCGACTGTCTGTTGACACCGTTGGGGAAACGTTGAAGGAAGCATTTACCGAAGGACAGTTTGTTGCATATGGCAAACTAAGCCGTATGGTGTGGACCGGAGATCCTGTCGATGTTTACGCCAACAATATCAGGAGGTTGACGGGACTAGCAGGATTCAATGGAGGAGGCCGTCGACAGATGGTTAAGATGGCCTTTATCAATGGCTTCCCGGATCATATTTCTATAGCTCTGCAGCAACTGCCCGGTGTAAATACTATGGAGGTGGCGGAGTTGATTACACAGGCGAGGGTGATGGCCACGAAAAAGAGTGAGCAGGGAATCGTAGCTGTCGCTCAACGAAGCAAACTGCAGCAGGAAATCGTGAAGGACGCAAAGCAGAGAGGACTGTGGCAGAGACCCAGGTTCTCTGGCAGATGCTACCGATGCCAAGGGCCCCATATGGCGAGGGAGTACAGGGAGCCAAAGCCAGAAGTCACGTGTTACCGCTGTGGGGAAGTCGGCCACATCAGCAGATTCTGTCTCCAGGGAAAACGAACAGGGGGAAGCCACTGCGCCGGTGGCTACCCCACTTATTCGATGAAGGCACTTCAGGGTATGTCACCACAAGTAGAGGTGACCCTAAATGGACGAAGTGCAAAAGCCCTTGTCGACACGGGCTGTACTTCAACAATTGTCACCAAAGACATTGTTGACACATGCAATGGAACCAGCAGCGTTACGGCAGTTGACGGCAGAGAGGTGAAGTGCAATGGCACAAGTATCGTTCGGTTGATGGTACGTGGGATGTCACTAACAATCCAGGCGATTGTTATTAAGAAAATTGTCACGGGTGTCGATGTGGTGCTAGGGATGGACGCAATTGCTCGACTAGGGGGCGTTACGGTATATAAGAACTCTGTGAGATTTGGAGGACATCAAGGGGCTGCAGGTGCGCAATTCGAAAAAGGTCACAGGAACGGCCGGGTTAGACAAAAGTTGCACGATAGAGGACCAAGATTTCTCCGCACACTTTGATGGTGAGAAATGGACAGTCAAGTGGGCATAGAAAGGGAGAACCTCCCATACTGAACAAGAGTGGAATGCTACGAGCATACGTTGCGAGGAGGACCAAGAGTTGAATTTGAGAAGGAGGTGGACCGATGGATGTAAGAGGGGATTTTAAGACCATGGACGGAGAAGGTGGAAGGTGTGCTGCCGTCAATGGCGGTTGTTCAGCCCACAAAACAAAAAGTTCGGCCAGTACTGGACTTCAGGGAGATGAACGTACACGTTGCGTGTCACACGGGAAGCGATGTGATGGACGTGTGCGGAGAGACCATACGAGCGTGGAGGCAGATTCAGAAGGCTGCGACGATTGTGGATTTAAAATCTGCATACCTACAGATCCACATTTCACAGGAATTCTGGAAATACCAGCTGGTCAGATAAAAAGACCGAACGTACTGCCTGACTAGGTTGGGTTTTGGCCTGAATTCTGCACCAAAATCATGGCAGCGATCCTCAAAACGGTACTAAGCAAAGAGGACGCAGTCAGAAGAGCCACCAGTTCCTACATTGATATTTTGATAAAGAGATGGTGGACATTATGAGAGAGATTATTGAAGAGGTGAAGAGGGAGGATCCAGTGAGAGGTGTTTGGCATGTACCCAATAGTGCAGAAGGTGTTGTGTGGTGTGATGCAAGCTGTATAGCAGTGGGGGTCACCTTGGAGATAGGTGGTGTTACTGCAGGAGATGCTTCTTGGTTGCGAAAGAAGGACGAAGTGGCTCACATAAACGTGTCGGAACTGGATGCGGTTATGAAGGGCATCAACTTAGCCTTGAAATGGGAGCTACAGAATGTTGAGGTGAGAACCGACTCAGCCACTGTGTTCTCTTGGATCCAGTCCGAAGTTACAGAAGAAAGGAGGGTGAAGACGAAAGGCGCTGCAGAGATGCTAGTAAAGCGTCGATTGATGACGTTAAGGGAGCTGATTAGGGAATTTGATCTTCAACTTAGGGTCACTATCGTTCCTTCAGCGAAGAACAGAGCAGATGTGATGACGAGGGTGCGGAAGACCTGGCTAAAGGCGCCGAATAGGGCGGCTGTTGCAATATGTTGTTTGAATGAAGACACTCTGAAGGATTTGCATGACATGCACCATTTTGGAGTGGATAGAACCTTGTTCTTGGCCAGGAAGGTGGACCCCATAATCACAAAGGAGGCCGTTAGGACAGTGGTTGAGAGATGCAGCCGGTGTCAATCAATCGACCCTGCGCCGAGTAGACACGAAGCTGGTGAGGTTCAGGTGGCAGAGAACTGGAGCAGGTTGGCGATAGACGTAATGCACTATCGACAGAGGCCGTATCTGTCAATGGTCGACTGTGAAACAGGAAGAGTAGCCATTTGGAGGGAAATCAAGGCGGAAAATGCAGGTGAAGTTGCAAAGGTCTTGGAAGAGGTGTTTTCGGAGAGGGGTCCAGTGACGGAAGTGCTAATGGACAATGGAACTGCCTTTCGCTCAGCTGCCATGGAGAATGTGTTGGATAAGTGGGGAGTGCGGCGATATTTCACGGCTGCATATAGACCAGGCGGAAAGGGAATTGTGGAGCAGCATCACAGGACCATTAAGGCTATAGCTGAAAGGGGCCAGATTTCGCCGCCAGAAGCTGTCTTCTGGTATAATATGGCTCCAAAGTCAGGGCAAAAAGTGGAGTCAGTGCCGCAGAGAGCAGTCTTCAAGTACGAGTGGCGGCATCCCCGAACTGCACAGGTACCCGCTGAGGAAGGCGAGAAGCGAGCGACTGTGCAAGTGGGAGAGGAAGTGTGGATCAAACCGCCTGATGCTCGCTGTACCACACGCTGGGGGAAGGGCATTGTGACAAGTGTCCAGTCCCCGAACAATGTATCTATCGACGGCATTCCTCGACACATCCTTGATGTGTGGCCGGTAGTGGTGTCATCAGAGGAATACAGCGACGTCGAGTCAAGTAGCGACGTTCATGAAGAGGCTCCGCGGAGATCGCAGCGAGAGAGACGGCCGCCATGTTGGTCGAGCAACTACGTGATGGGTTGACATGTGATGATCGTGTAGATCTAGGGGGCGTGTGGTTTGAGTTGCCCCCTTTTCAAATTGGCTGTTTGGAGAAGTGGAAAACTAGATGGCTCTGGTTGATAGTCAATTTGCATAAGTGGAGAAATGGGCAGCATATAAACGGTACTTTTTTTAAGCAGGGGTGAAGAGCGCAGAGAGTGAAACGAAGGTTGGAAGAAGTGACGGCGAATTCTTTTTGTGACGGTGAATTATTTTTGGACGTTGAAGAGCTCGACCTTTTGGAAGGAACAGCTGTGTCTAATTGTTTTTTCTTTTTTTTCTACTTCACTACAAAAATACATTCTACTCCTTCATGTTAAGAATATATTTCTAAATAATAACAAAAGTACAACAAAAAAAGAAAAATAAGAAATAAAAAGTAAAAAAAAATAAAATAATAAAATGAAAGTACCACAGTTGGTAAAATGCACAGATGGAGAAAGTTCTGTAAGGCAAAGAGTGGAAATCTGTTGCAAAGATTTTTTTAGTTCTTTGTCGAGCCAAAGTAGTATCGAAATGCGTTTTAATAGAACAAATAAATAGAAGTTCCTTTGTGAAAATTGCAATCTCTCTTTAGTTTAAATGGTAGTTGTAAGAAACGAGTAAGTTTTGGTGGTGGAAATTTTTCACTTTTTTTTTTTAAGGATATTAAAGCTGAGAGGAGAGAAAAAGTTTGGAACAGAAAATATTTTCACGGTGTAGTTTTTAGTTTCAAGTTTATCATGGCCGAAGTGAAAATATCTCGGACCTTGTTTGATGATGCTTCTATTTATTTGTTCTTAAAAAATATTTCGATACTGCTCGATAAAGTTAAGTTAGTTATCGCGAGAATAAGTATGATGGGTACGAATTAAAATACTAATAAGTTAGTTAACCGCAGCCAGTGTCTGGGAGCAGATCATAATACTAACAAGTTATTCATCGCCATCCAGTGTATGGTGGATGCAAGTAACACAATATTTATTAGTTATCCCTAACCAGTCTCTGATAGGTGCAGATTACTATACTAGTAAATTGTTTATCGCCAACTAGTGTATATTAGGTGCGGGTAACAATATAATAAGTTAGTTATTCACAGCCAGTGACTGGTGAGTACAGATCACAATACTAATATGTTAGTTATCCTCAGCCAGTGTATGTAGGGTGCAGGTCAAAATACTAATAAGTTACTTATCGCCAGCCAGTGATTTGCTGGTGCAGGTACAAATACTAAAAAGGTATTCACGGTTGTCAGTGTCTGGTGTGTGGGAGAAGATCACATTACTAATAAGTTATTTATTGCCAGGCAATGCATGGTGGCTGAAGGTCACAATACTAATATGCTATTTTTCGCCAGCTAATGTATGTTTGGTGTTGGTCACAATACTAATATGCTATATTTCGCCAGCTAGTATATGGCGATTCCAGACTAAATACCAATAAGTTATTCACCGTCAGCCAGTATATGGTGGGTATAAGTCACAATACTCATAAGTTATTTGTCGCCAGCCAGTGTATGATGGGCGCAGATCACAATATTAATAAGCTGTTTATCGTCAGTCAGTGTACGATAGCTGCACGTTACAATAGTAATAAGTTAGTTTTCGCTAAACATTGTATGGTGCGTACAGATTAAAATACCAATAAGTTATTTATCGCAAGCCAGTGTCTAGTCGATGTAGACTACAATACAATGTTACTTATTATCAGCCAATGTATAGTGGGTAAAGATCGCAATACTTATAAGTTAGTTATGACCAGCCAGTGTCTGGTCAGCGCAGATCAAAATACTAATATTTCTTTTATCACAAGCAAGTTTCTTAGGGCTATTTCCTTTAATATTATATCTTAAAACAGTTATCCATATTAGGCAAGAAAATATTTATTTTTAAATTCACGATCTGAGCGTAACTAATATTACACTGATTATTTTATTGAAGGACTTTCTATTGTTTGCTTATGTGATGATGTTTTCAACTACTGTGGAATTTTCACGGGTTCTGATAATTATTATTATTATTATTATTATTATTATTATATGCAGTGTATATATATATATATATATATATATAATTTCAGCTATAAATTCTTGACTATTCCAGAAATTTCATCTGGACTATATTGCATGTGTATTTTCATAACTTACTTTATAAAATATGAAGCCTGCCTCGACAGAAAGCAATATCTATGTTTTTCTTCGAATGAAAATGTCATTAATGCGAGTTGTTTGTTTTATGTGTTTTTATCTTGACGTGAATTGTATTTCTCTGATAGCTAACTTTGATTTACTGAAGTGACCATAGTTGAAAGATCAATGATTTATATACTGACCCGGTTGATTATCTACGGTCCGTAAAATGTATGGAAGTTTGGAATTTTGAGGTGATGAACAGTGAAATACATAAAATCTTTCTCACGGAAATTTATCCAATTATTGTCTTTTTTAATACATACACTCGTGAGCAAAATAAAAAAAATTGGCCACACAAATTGTATACATTTTATTGCACGAAAAGCTATGTTGAACAAAGAACAATTGAACAAGGAAATTTAAACGAGACTAATAACACAGAACAAGCCATTTACTTTAATAAATGCTTAGTATGGAATCGCATCCCCTTTTGATTTCTGTAAAGATCAATCCTTTAAGATATGTTCTCAACCAAAGTGGAACACTGCAAAGAGGAGATGATATTCCATTCGCTTAGCACAGCTCTCCACAGTTTGTCATTATTCGAAAAAGTTCTTCCAGCCAATGCAAGAGATATTATGGACCAAATATTCTCTATTGGGTTAAAATCGGGGCTTTGACCTGGCCAAAATATCACATAAATTGAATTATCAGAAAACCATTTTCTTGTGACTTTAGCAGTGTGTGCAGGGGCATTATCATGTTGAAAAATAATGTTCTGGGATAATCCCAGTTTCCTGATACTTGGTAACAGTCCTGTTTCTAATATTCAAATGTATTCTTTGCATTGAGTGACTTCTCACAACTAATATGTTCCCCAACTCCTGCTGTAGTAAAAGTTTCGCTTACCATTATCCCTCCATTCCCGTATTTAACGGCGTTTTTTTATGCAATTTGGCGAAATTCTTTCTCCAGTTATTCGATTGCACCATTCGCGAGCATCACTAACAAGACAAAATCTTTATTCATCTAACCAGAAAAGATTTCTGAACCAATCTGTATCTTTTCTATCATAACACTAGAAAAATATTTTTCTATCATTGATGTTCTTCTTAGATAAAAGTGGATTCTCTGCACACCTTTTAGAAGAAAATCCCATTTCTTTCATTCGTCTAGATATGGTATATCTAGAAAGAGAATTTCCAGCCCCTGTTTTGAATTCTTAGCTATGGTCAACATAAGCTTTCTTTCAATCCTTCAAAACAATTAATTTAAGTCTGTGGTCGTCCTTCAAATTGGGTGCTCTAGGGTGATCAGATCCAAATTTCCCTTTTTCCAAGAGTTTTTACTTTGAACCTTCCAGCAATTCGCTTCACTACAGAAAGATGTATTCACATTTTCTTTTCTTAAAACTTCTGCTTCTACATAATTTTCGACTGCCTTAACCCTGCACTTCGTCCTTTTTTATATCCTCGCCAAGATGCGGTCTTACCATTTTTAGTATTCATTTCATTTTTCCACTTATTATATGCTATAATAATACTGATCTGCAAAACAGAAATTCTCAGTTAAAATTAACAAAAATTCACAAATAGATATTGAAAAATTGATTTCTTCCTTCTTTCCCTCTTCCATTTTTTTTTTTGCTCATGAGTGCATATACTCTGTTCTCATAAATCCCCAGGTTGCTATCTGTAGGCGCTTTTAATTTACGGGCAGTTCATGGAAAGAAGCTTTGTTCATGGAATCCACGTTTAGGTTTAGACAGGAGCAGCTCCTCTGCGGCATCATTTTTCAAAGATTTTGTTTCCACACCAGCAAGTTTAATATATATATATATATATATATATATATATATATATATATATATATATATATATATATATATATATATATATATAACAGAGGATATTTGTCAATAAATTCTAATTAATAAATACATGTACATATATATTTATATAGCGGTTATTTAGACAGTATTTTTTTTCATTTAAACAGACATTGTTAAAGACAACAGAAAGTTTCTGTTTGTTAATATCTTCCTCTTTTTTCTATTTTTCGTATTATTTTATATACGTAGCGGGTAGTTTTGGTTTGTAGTATGTAAACGGTATTCTCCACCTTGCTTAAACAATCAACAAATCCGTACACGTAAGGACGTTCTCCAAGACAACTCTGTACTCAGGTTTACTTTAGAATTAAATGTTAATTACAAAATTCCTTTCCATCGACGTATTTATTGACAATTTCAATAACACCTTTAACACTTCTCAATTGCAAAAAAACCTACCCGCTACGTGCATACAAAAAAGATAATACAACAGATTGAAAAATTAAAAACGGTATTACAAAACAAAAGCCTTCTGTTGTATTTAACAATGGAAGTTAAATATATATATATATATATATATATATATATATATATATATATATATATATGTGTAGATGTAGACATCTGTACATATTTATTTCAATATATGTATATATATAATATATATATATTTATATAATCATATGTATATACTTATATTCATATTTATATAATTGTCTCGGAGATATGTATATTTACCGAGGACGCCAAACTCTAAAACAGACACGAGTAAACACGTATTCAAAGCAAAGGCGAAAACCCTAGAGGAAGACCCCTAGTCTGTAGTTGAATTCGAATAAAATTGAATGGTTACAAAGATTTTACTCATTATAATCAATTTTCGTGTATAATTACTATTGTCTGTTAATGTCAGTGTTATCTTACAAGTAGTTTAAAAGTTTACCTGTTAAATATTTACACACACATACATCTATTATTTTATTTATGTGGATAAATTCATATGAATATACATTTAAAAAAATATTGCTTTATCACCCCAAACAAGTCTCGGTGCCACTGTAAGGAGCTATTATCTACGACATAATTTGCAGGAATACTATACAGGAAGTTGAGCAGCAAGATATCTGTTGTAGTGAGTTGAGCAGCAAGATGTTACATAACACTTGCACTTCTGCATGTTAGTACATTCAGGGAAGTAGGGACCCGGAAGAGAATTCCAAAGTCCAGCAGTCCTAGGGAAGAATCTATTAGAGTAAAAAGCTCTCTTACATTTAGAGATTTCTATTGTTTAGGTTGGAATTTTGCTGATTGTCGGGTTCGTTGGAGCACCCACCATTAAAGTACTTGTAAAACAGGCAGAGGGATGCAACAATTCATCGAAGGGACAGCGGTTGAAGCTTAGCTGATAGTGCGGAACCTAATAGGTTGTCGACTCACTATTTAACCCTGCCTAAAAGGGAGAGACTAGTAGCAGATGCACCAGCCAAAGAGTGGCAACAATCCTCCATAAATGGGCGAATGGTGACCTTGTAGAGCTACAGAATATTCTCATGCATAATTAACTTCATAGTACAGTAGAGAGAGTCCACCTTTTTTGCAGCGCCCCTAATTCATCTGCTCTAACTCATGTTCCCCATAAACGTTAAGGCGGGAAGGGTGTTATAAAGAAGTACTTACAGGTAATGTATAATAAGCCATGGCTATTAGTGGTTGAGAAGGTTTCTGGTAGTTATAAAAAGAAAGAAGCTTCCACGAAAGGGAACAAATTTTAAAATACAATTTTGGAAGAAAAACTTACTAAAGCTGATGTCATTTATTTTTCTTCTAAGGAATATGTAAACAATACTCGAGATTTTGAAATTCGAAATATTTATAGTCTAGTCTAACTTTGATAATGTTTTTTTCTTATTATTAGTCATGTCCCTTTTAGATCATTTTCTTTTCTCTAAATAGTTTTTGTTTTACTTTAAATAATTTCTCTCTTTTCATATAATTTCCACTTTTCTTTTTTTGTAAAGAAATAAAATGAAATCATCCTCATATATCTTTTCTTTTTTATGCATTCATCGATTTGATAAACAAATATTAATTTCAAACAAAACTTCTAAAGTTTTCGAATTCATATGTTGTTTTTTAGATAATTTTCCTTACACATTGACTGAAATCCACTATTTTTAAGAAAATTATGAAAACCCAAAATAAAAGTTTATTTTAATACAAATAGAAATTTTCGTATCTAATAATACATTAATAATCATTAAATTTTGAGAAAACAAATATTAACTTCAATGACACACTTTAAATAATTGGTCTCTCGTACTAAAATGCAATTTTTTCTGTATTTTCTCTTTTACATAAACTACAACTCACCATTCACATTTAAAATATTGACTTTATACGTTCTCGCGTATGCCGACAACGAATATTACTGTTAAATTTGAGGCTGATAAGAAGTTTACAATATATGAAAACATTTGTTGTCCGACATAAAAACATATGTAATCCTTGGCAACCATTTTTTTAACAACCGAATAATTAGTAATGCACATACGTACCGGCTTTCGGAATACCACCCCCGCTAACCCTCCTCATGTTAAGAAAAGCTTTCAAAATAAACACCCATTTTTCGAGGAGGGAGGAAGAGTGAAAAAAGATTTGTTTTTTTTCGTCTGTTTCAGTTACACGCATGCGCATTACTAACTTCTCAGCTGTTAAAACAAAACGGCTGCCAGCTACTAAATTAGCTTTTATATATGAATATCATATGTTTTCATATTTAGTAAACGATTATCAGCCCCAAATTTAACTGTGATATTCGTTGTCAGCATACCCAAATTCCTATAAATTCAATTCATTACCTGATGACTAAGTTTTTCTCAGATATCGCCAAAAATGTCCGCAATGTTGGATGGTTTCATGAAAGAGCAATATTGGCCCCTAGAAATTATGCTGTTGATATGAGCAATTATTATCTTCCTTTTTTTTTACACGGTGGTCACCACTTATCAAGGCCCAGAAACCACTCAGAGATAAGAGTTATTGTAAGTATAGTATGTTAGTGTGGAGATTTAATGAAGTGTTTACTTAAGGGGGTGGTTCATTAGGAATTTGTTTACGTTGGACTTGAAGAAATCCAGGTTGTAGTCAGGTGGGAAACAGGCAGACGGTACAGAGTTCCACAGGCGTGCAGTTCTAAGAAAGAAGCTTTGTTCATGGAATCTACGTTTTGATTTAGGCACATATAAAGAGTGGGGAAAACTTTTGACAGTGGATTTAGCTAGACGGGTGTTTTTCGTGAAATATTGGCGAGGGGGGGACCAGAGATTGGAGTTCAGACGAGCATCTGCCATGGAAATAACGATAAAACAAGGATAGGCTCGCAACGTCTCTTCTATGGCAGTGATGTTGAAGGGTAGAGAAAAGGGAATCTCCCACTAAGTCACGAAGTCTATTTTGTACTCTGTCAAGGCATGACAGGCTGTTTTTAGCAGCTCCTGCCCAGATATGGAAGCAGTATTCCATCCTTGGACGTACTTGGCTTTTATATAGATAGAGAATTGCATCAGTAGTGAGATATCTTCTAGAGCGGTAGAAGGATCCCACCATCTTTCCAGCGACCTTGGCAACAGACTTGATGTACGTGTTCCATTTCAGATCAGGAGTAAAGGACACACCCAGAAGCTTGTCAAAACATGGGGCTTCTCCTAGACGAGAGCAATCCATTTAAATTGATGCCAGATATGGATCAGAGCGTTGATGATGTAAAGATAGGATTTTGGTTTTAGATGCATTAAAGGTAACCAGCCACGTCTTCCCCCACTGAACCACGCGCTCGAGATCAGAGGAGAGAGAATCAGAGATAACTTTTTCATTTACAGCCTTTGATGTGTTGCCGTAGATGGTCGTGTCATCAGCATAGATGTCAACGAATGATTTAAGTATGTGTTTAGGGAGATCATTGATGTAGATCAGGAAGAGAGTTGGGCCCAGGATTGACCCTTGAGGGACTCCAGCATTAATACTGCAGGCCTCTGATTTTTGTCCATCGACCACTACTCTTATGAACCTATCGGAGAGAAATGATTTAATGATTGAGAAAACATTTCTAGTTATACCGTAGCTGGAAATCTTGTGAAGTAGGCCCTTATGCCATACCTTGTCGAAGGCCTTTAATATATCAAGAGCAATTGCCCTAGAAAGGAAGCCTTTGTCAAGAGATTCACTAATCCTATGAGATCTAACCGTTAGCACATCTGCGGTAGATCTTGCAGAACGGAAACCATATTGTGTGTCACTAGGAATGTTATTTCTGCTAAGGTGGTTGACTATTTCTGTATTCAATATAGATTCCAGCAACTTACTCATAACACACAGGAGACTTATTGGTCTGTACTGAGAGGGGGGGCCTGAATTCTTAAATACAGGGCATACTGATGAGGTTTTCCAGGGAGTCGGAAAGCACTTCTCCTTAAGACAACGCTTAAACAGTTTCGTAAGTATGGGAGCAAGTTCTGGTTGAAGCTTTTTTAACACTATAATTGGGATGCCGTCAGGACCAGTTGCGTTACCGGAATCAAGGTTCTTGATTAGCTTGGTTACCTCATGCACAGATATTTGTATGTTACCTAGCGTGTTCTGTGTTATTGAAGGAAATATGGGGAGTTGATGGCCTTCATCGCATAGGGTAGAATTAGCTGCAAAGTTCTTTGCAAATAGTTTGGCCTTGTCTGATGCTGACGAGATGACCTCTGGTCCATTGATAATGGTTGGGATAGAACGCACACTTCTGTTCAGGATCCTATTTGTTATTTGCCAAAACTGGTGGGAACCAAGCCGCTGATCAGCTACTTTGGATTAAATAGACTGGGCATATAGCTCTCTTGCATTTTTTTATTACTCTTTTACAGTGGTTGCTGGCGTTCCTGAAAGCAGCTTTAGTCTCATCTATTACGTTGGTAGCTACGGAAAAGGTGATTTCTGTGCGCGATAGCAGCAGCACATTCTGGGGAGAACCATGGCTGGCTGTTAGGTTTTTGTCGGAATTTTTTAGATGGTATGAATCGGTTTATGCTTACAATTAACCATTCGGTCAGATCTAATACTATAGAGGACACCTCCTTTTTAAACATGGTATGCAGATGTAAATCAGATATGAATGTACGGAAGCTATTCCAGTTAGCCATAGAGTATCGGTATTCACTACGGTGGAAGAGTTATCAATCCATTGATTGTGTTATTGATGAAAATCAGGCAATACAATTTACTGTAGAATTCACTACAACTGCCTGGAATGTCAGACTATAACCATCCATTTGAGGAATGAGTTCCAGTTACATTATTAAGAAATCTTGACCTCCTCAAACTGTGCAATTGTACAAGGTCAGCAATAACATTTTTGAAAACATTCTGGAAGCCATTATAACTGGAAATTTTTAGGGTGAAACTGTCTTAATTCCTCAGATTTCCCTTATTCCGTCTGACACGCCATTTCAGTCCAAGCGTTTATAATTCCCAATAAAATTAGTTTTGCCAGTTCTATAAATAAAGTTCAAGGACAAAGAAAATTGCTGAACTTAATCTTCAGACACCTAGCTTTTCTCCTAGCTGGTTGTATGCTGGTTGCTCACGCATTGAAAGTCCTGGAAAAATTTTTACATTTAGACCCCTGTTAGATATCACACCCAAAATGCTATTTATGTAAAAGCTCTTAGAAATTAATGCTACAGGTACATTTACCAGTGTTTAGATATGCACTGCTGGAAACAATTTTAATTATTTCATTAACAGAATAGAATACTTATGTCATTTTACATATATTGTACATAAAAAGTAAAAACAAAAGGAGATTTAAAAGTTGTCACATATAAACTATGATATAAAATATTAATTGAAAACGAGCGGGACCTCAGAAAATTCCACAGACCCTTTCATCTGTAATATATTGATGTTGCCATTCTATGGATGTTCAGTGTAAATGGAGACGACCTGATATTATTATAGCTCTTTTGTTAAAACGACAAAAGTATTTATCTAAGCTAGCAGAGAGGCCAGAATAGTACAGTTGTAAAATAAGCTTAAATATATATTATTATAGAGTCATTTCGATTCTTATATGTTTTAAATTGTGACTCAAAATATATATATATATATATATATATATATCAATACGACTTGCGTACATCAGCTTAATTCGAAACCGCAACCAAAATTATGAAGATATATATATATATATATATATATATATATATATATATATATGTATATATTAATTGACGTTCTCTCAACTATATTTGAAATCGAAATCAAAACTTATAAATAATTTTTTGGTAAAATTATTTATAAAAAAATAGATGACTTGGCTGCCATCAGCTATAAACTAAACCGACACCAAAACTTATAAAGAATTCTTAATAAAATTATTTATTACATGATATGGAAAGTCATAACAATCAACAGTCACGCGTAAAGGAAAAAGATGGAAGCATGACACACAAAATAACACGCGCGCTATCGTATTAATATTTAGATTTTTAAATGATATTTTGAAAGAAGAAGGACTAAGTGGTCAAAGATTAAACTAGAAAAGAATATTAAGGCTACTAACAAGATCTCTATATATAATAAAACGCACCTACTGCCTCTACCTCATCGGGGA
Organism: Euprymna scolopes; assembly: GCF_053919585.1. Classification (NCBI taxonomy): domain Eukaryota; kingdom Metazoa; phylum Mollusca; class Cephalopoda; order Sepiida; family Sepiolidae; genus Euprymna; species Euprymna scolopes. The sequence continues at coordinate 60,454,970 of NC_136505.1, forward strand.
TATGATAAAGAAGCCATCATAAATTAATGTTTCATTTAATCGATGTGATAATTAGGTATGAGGATGGAATATTAAAGTATATCAAATACAACCTGGCATATGCATATATATATATATATATATATATATATATATATATATATATATATGAGAAAGAAAATTAAAACTTAAGTTGAAATTTACAATCAAAATATTCAAAATATATTGTTTGATTAAATACTCCAAAAAACCATTTGCAAAGTCCTTATTCCGCGGAGTTTCAAAGAATGCTATTCTTACTATTTTTCTCGTTAGAGAACAGAATGAAGTCAGCAATTTATAGTTGTAGCAATGCGAGAATTTCCTAGTTATGGCATTAAGTTAAACCGCAATTTAGTTTAGTCATAAATTGCCAAGAAAAACACACCGCGCATTATATACGCGGTGTGTTTATATATCTTTGTTGCATATCCAACATTATGTTCACTTGTATTATTATATTATTATTTCAGCACGGTCCGTATTCCGTATGTCAGTTTCTTATTTTAGTAATTGTTAGGTGAAAGTACAGAATAGTTTTAAAAACACCTTTCCCTTCCCATATTAAGAATGGCTTTCTAAATATTATTTCAGCAAGGTTCGTATTCCATATATTATTTTCTATCCCTCCATCTTAAAATATATATGAAATAAATATGATAATCATAAAATATATAAATATGTAAATATGAGATCGTAAAATAAAAGATATATAGGCTTACAAATTCCAAACCGCGACTAAAATTGATGTATTTCATTGTTTATTTTCATTAATACAAACAAAAAAAAATACTGAGTTGGTGTTATCAGCTGGAATTTAAATCAAAACAGCTAGCGTAGCAGCCTAATGTTGTATTAAGTGTGCGAATTCGCATGACCGCAAACAATGTCTGCTTGGTGTTACTGTGCATTTTACATATAAATTTACCAATGTCTGTACGCTTTATCATGCATGTAAACAAAGATAGTATTCGCTATAAACCGTCCATGATTAATGAATATTATTTCCTGAAAATTTCAGTGTTATGTGACAAGTAGTTTAAGAGTTTACCTGTTAGATATTTACACACATACACATACATGTACTGTTTTATTTATATAGACTAAGATTTTTCGAAAAAAATTACTACGGTTATATTTAACGAAATTGAGCATATAATATTCAAGGACATATGTACGTGTTACCTCGAATACCGAATGCAAACAGTTGGAAAACGCCTCGCTTCCTTAAACTTTTCATAGTTAATTATTTCCGGTCTCATAAAATCACTCGTCATTCGGACATAATTTAAATAACTAAAGATACATTCATTATAACTGCTTAAACAACTTTCCTCTCTTCTAAATAATCACACGTTTCTAGGCGGATAATGTTAAAAAATACATCTGAATTATTTTTCCCCTTTTTTATTTGTGTTTTTTTTTTACTCTTTTCTATTTGTTTGAATGGCAGACCTCGAATGAGACCAGAGGTTATTTTGTCGCCTGGCGATGCCTTTTAAATTGAGAAAGTAAATTTATTGTAATAACGTACGGTAATTTTGCCTAATATATATATATATATATATATGTATATATATATATATATATATATATATATATATATATATATAATGGGTTAAGAAATTCCAACGAAAGATAGATGTATATTTAAATAAGGGAGTAATATGTTAAAAATACACATTGTTGGTGACTACTCCCTTATTTAAATATATATATATATATATATATATATATATATATATATATATATGGTTCAGAATAAAATTATCCAACAATCAGCTGGTATGGAAACCTGTGATTATAAGATTGACAAGATATTACTGGCAGTAATATTCTATAAGTATTATCACACTTAATAAGAATTGCTCGATATACAAGACAGAGCAAATAAATCAAATTTTTAGTCATTCAATGGATTTTATAATTTATGACGTGAAATTTTTGAGTTTCAGGTCTAAAGATTTTTATTATTCTATGTAAGACAAATAATATATCAGAGATATTTTAACTCCTTATCCTATAGGATTTCGATGTCTACCATCTATTCAGAGGAGAAAATATTAGTAAATAGTTACAATGGTTTACACCTTATTTGCTTAAGTCAGTGAGACATGGAAAATCGCAGTTAAAAACTGATTGAGTAATTAAAAGTCATAGAGTAAGGAAAGTTATAGAAAAGGATATAAACGTTAAATCTAAATTACATGGTAAAATCCGAAGTGAATGTCTTTGAAAGCAGTGTGGTTAAATGATCCAAAAAGTAATTGAGTAATCCACATCACAATGTAATGATCCGAATTAGGCATTTTCCTGGAGCAATTTTCTTTGTAATTTCTCTGAAGAGATGGTAGACATCGAAATCCTATAGGATAAGGAGTTAAAATATTTCTAATGTATTCTTTTTTTACATAGAATAATAAAGAACTTTTGATCTGAAACTCCATAATTTCACGTCATAAATTTCTAAATTCATTGAATGACTAAATAAATTGTATATATATATATATATATATATATATATATATATATATATATATAACAGTTACGGAATTAATAATCTAATGTAATTGAAAATGAAATTATGAGAACTCGATATTTTTCATCTGTTTATAGACGTTTCGTTTTAATTGTTGAAATTTTTAGGAAGTCGTTGTATCAGAAAGACGAAATGTCGATAAACATAACAACGATGTTCTGTTTTCGTTTAATTTTCATAGCACACATATATTACCCATAACATATGTTTTTATTATTAGAAAGTTTGTATTATTGATTTGTTTCATTTTTGTAACTTTCTATAAAATCCACATGGAATAGATATTACAGTTTTGCATTAATAAACTGTATCAAATTTGATCAACATTATACATTATTGTCAGTAACATTAGTAGTAGTAGTAGTAGTAGTAGTAGTAGTAGTAGTAATTATTGTGGAAGTAGAAGTCATAGTCCTAGCGACAGTATCTTATATTTTTAATTTTTTTTTACAGGGGAGTCACCACTTATTAAGGTGAAAGACTACTCGAGGATAAGGGTTGAAACATGTACCATGGCTACAGGGACACCAGCGTAGTAATCATTAGTGGTCGAAATCCGGTATAATCGCATTATTTCGGAGCCACTTTAATAAGAATTTGTTTACATTGGACTTGAAGACGCGGGTGAAAAAATAAGACAGCGGAACTATTATTATTATTATTATTATTATTATTATTATTATTATTATTATTATTATTATTATTATTCAATTATTTCATATCATATTGCAAAAAAGAAAGATATATTCAATTAATTAAGAATTGAATTATATATTCATGAGAGGTGTTTAGTTCTATTTTATCTTTTCTCTTTTTAATCAAAACGTCTAATTTTTCGATACGAAATCGACGCAAAGCAATCAAATAAGCCAACAAAATAAAAACGCAACTAATATCGATCTCGATGAAACGAACTTCATTGAATGAGACAAGGTTCAAATGAAGCCCGTACAGCAACCCCTTTCCTCAACCTAAAATAAACTGTGTTAACTCACCATTCTCCAATTGCCACTCTTTCAGGATTAAGGCAAAAGATAAAACTGTGATGCGAATTACTTTTAACTCATTTTATCTCCGATCTCTTTATTCTATAGTACCAGTCGACAAGCCATCTTCATCTATTTTCTTTGGCCAAACACTGACCAATAAAAGCAAAATTAAAAAATAAAATAAAATAAAAAAACAGCTTCAACGGTTATTTTTAACAAGCGTCAATTTAATGAGCGCACATAGCAATGAAAATAATATGTCTTAATTAAACGAAGCAGAAGTTCTAAACCTTGTATAAAAATGTTTATACGCATGTACAAAAAGCATGATACGTATTCATTAAGCATATTTATCGATCAAAGTGCTATTTAAAACTTTAACGAAAATAAACAAATATACCATATAGTTATAACGGACAGATAGAACCTCATATAAAGATTTTGGGACGCATCTAACACAAACTATTTACAAAATTATAAATCAACCCAAGAAAAATGCTATTAAAAGCATGGCAGGTTAAGAAGAATGTTATTTCAGGAACGAACAAAGGAATAAAAATAATATTATTTCATACTTAAGCGTGACTAGTAAAAGAAAGTTATTATTAAAATTAAAATCATACATATTGAAAAAAAAGGAAATTGTTTGACACGTCTGAAATAATGTTTCATGTTAATGTGCGTGCTTAGCACTGCAGAAGATATTCAGAATTGAAACGTGACATGGCAACTGACAGACGGAGACTCTTATGAAAATATTTGGACGAATCTAAAACAAGAATGTTTACTTTGTGTCAAATTTTTACTGCAAAACATTTCCACAAGGAGAAAATTAGGAAAACACTTAAAAGTCAAGTCTGTGGCAAGCTATGCTAAATTTGAAGCTAAACTCAACTAAGACAATGTCGATTAACCTTCTTTGAGAGAGACTGTTTCAATCTGGATTTTCTCTAGTAGAGATCTGACTCCTATTTTATTAGCAGGTAGTATTTATCGATTAAAATCTTCAAAATAATTAATCGGATATTAAAGTATATATATATATATATGCGCGTGTGGGGGGGGATTGCTCGTTCTTGACAGATTGATATAAAGCGTCCATATGCACGTAGATGGCTCTTCAAACCAACTACACTCTTGGAAAATCGTTCACAGAGGTGACAGGGAAACTTGTCAGTATTTTGTCTTGTTTGTCGTAGTACTTCATTATGCACCTTTCAGAGTTTTGTAAAAATTCTTGCTGAATAAGAGACAAAACCAGAGATATTAAATCAATTTATTGTATATATATATATATATATATATATATATATATATATATATATATATATATATATATACTGTGAAAGCAAAATCAAGACTTCAAAAAAGGTGCTGATGGCAACAAAAAGTGTATTTCATTTTACGTTACAATTGTTTCCATGTCCAGTCTAAAATTTCAAACATTATATCGTTTGAAAATTTTCAAAAACAAGAATTTCTTCAGACTTTATGAATAAAAACACTTTTGACAATAGAACATTTTTGAAGAGAAGAAAAAAAGAAAGAAAAAGGAAAAAATCCCTTAACGGGAAAAGCATGTGAGAAACATTTATCTTTGCGGTAGCCACGGAAAAGCCCATTTAAATATTAATGTATCGCCTTATTTTCGTATCCTTATTTAAGAACAGCGTCATTAGAAGTTTCCACAGAAAACCCTAAGCCTTAAAAAGTCCTTTTATATATCCCATTCGTTGAGTTCCTACATTAGATATCGCTGTTTCTTTATTTCCCAATAATTAATTTTTTTATAATTTTTTTTTTAAATTTTTATTTCTATATTTATAGTATGGCCGTAACAACCTTGCAATAACGTTACGGTTAATTTTAGTTTCGTATTAGTGGCAAGTAATGTTTACATATTATCGTTATTTTAGTACTTAGATTAAGACCATTTTAGGTTTAAAGTTTAATTGAATATGAGAATAAATAAAAAGGCTGTATTATATATATAAATCCTTGTACAACATTTCGAGTAAGGTATTCTAATCTATTTATTATTATTTAATGTTTTAAAATTCATTGTCAGTCTGCTTGAATAAGTTTTCATATCGTTATTAAAGACAATTATGAAGGGAGATAATCCAATCATGTTGTTAATTGCTAATAGTTAATTCTGTTGGAAACTGGGTCGATTTTATTTCCTATAACAGCTAAAGGGAGATAATTCAGGCCGTTTGATGTTTTCGGTCTATTGATTACTAGAAGACGTCTATGATTTAATAATTAATTTAATCAGACAGATCCAGAACGTGCTACGATAGCTTATTTAACAAATTAAGGATATAAATTATGTTTTTAATCTTAAAAACTTGGTTTTTACCCCTGGGTTTAACCCACATCTGTTATTAATCACTTATGCTGCTCATGTCTTATAATTCGTGTGTTGTATTCTTGGGTATATAAATAAAATAGTATTTATCCTCTAATTATTATTCTGACAGCAAAACCACCCAATAGCTACAAATGTGTTTTACTCCGATCAGAAGATGTCTACTCCTGCATTTATGGGTAAAGACATTTAGAACAAGGAGTAAGGTAATATATATATATATATATATATATATATATATATATATATATATATATATATGATAACAAACCTCTCTACAAATAATATATATATAGATATAGATAGTGTTATTTTATGAAAAGAACATAGAAGAGCGCTCAATTATTTAAATTTATGAAACCATTCATCATAAACGTTTTCTTTATATTTAACAACTTAACGTCGAAACTACTATACACACACACACACACACACACACACACACACATATATATATATATATATATATATATATATATATAGCGTGCCTCCTTTATCGTGTGTGTTTGTATTTTTATCAGCCTTCATGATGTGCACATACTATATTTTTAAAAATTATAAGTAATTAAATATGTATTGGAATCTTAATTCAATAGAGTAAATGACTACAAGGAACGTTTTGGTAAGATAAGTATAACTTACTTCGTGATTCGTAGAAATTTGCAAGAAATTTGAACGATTATAAACTTTCAAATAAAATTATTTAAACTGGTTTTTACCTTTTGAAATTCTTAGAAAATATTCATGTATTAAAAGCCCATAATTTTTGAAGCTATTAATCATAATTTATACATAATACGCTAAGGCATTTCATGTTCGTACGCATGTTAGCACGTTTCATACACACATTAAAAAAAGACAGTCTGTTCGGCAAAGCTGTTTATATGCCTGATATCGCTGTTCCAAAATCAAATTAATTCATTCGCCGACTAAAACAGCAATTTAAAATAAGTACATAATTTTCTTTTCCGATGCCTCCGTTCAGGCTCGGAAGACAAAGAATACTCGATGTAGGAGCAGCTGCGCGTGTAAGTGTAAGGCAGGGGTTGCGCAATCTATAACCGCACCTCTTCTGAATCGGTACTGTTTGAGTCCAGTAAAAAGAGGAAGTCCATGACGATTGGGAACAATGCTGACATAAGTAGAGAGCACATACATAATCTGAACGTCTTAAATGGTTACCCATTTATTACTGTCCAGGTTCAATGTTGCTTAACTGGTGATCCAGCGGAAACCGGTGTGTCAACATGATTATGCTGTACAATTTTTCTTTTATTTGAATGTTTAACCGACAATTACTGTTTTCTAATTAGAAGGTATAAAAGAGTCATTGTATTATGAAAGAATTAGAGTGCAACTATTTCAAATACAGAAAACGAAACATCTGTTTTATTTAGTAAAAAATATTTCATAAACAATTACAATTATTACTTACGGTAGAAGAAGAACTTACTTTTCTTCGTTATATTTTCCTGGAAGTGATTATTCCAAATAGAATATAAAAATTAACGGGTAATTATAGAGACTAAGGTTTATAGTATCGTAGACTTTGCATGGAATCTCAATATAAATGTTCCTAATAGATATTGACACAATATTATGGTTATAAAAAATAGTTTAGTTTTATAGCAATTTAGTGCAGTTAATAATAGGACGATGCTGTAATAGTATAATGGAAACTTAAAAGAGAACCAAATAAAAGTGAAAAGATATTGGGCAACATCACGCATGCGCTATAAGTACAGTAATATATTTTGTCAATGCATTAATCAGGGTCAAATGAGTGCGAATGTAGGAGAGTGTAAGAATAAAATGGATGAATTCAGAAATAATGAAAGAAGCATAAACTTAGAATTGTACTTTTATTCACATTCGCTTGAATAATAGGGAAATGTATGTATAAAATGCATACACATACACGTATATATATGTATATATTTAAAGAAGTGAAGTTATTATTTTTTCTTAAAGTGTTGTTTATTGTCTCCTATTTTAGTATGTTTCACTTTTTTAATATTTTTATTACACGTATTTCGATTAATAGCCGAGAATATAGAAACTCGAAACACCTGCAATATAAATAAAATAAATGAAAACAATAAACCAAACTAAAATTAAAATAAAAAAAAACAAAAAACAAATGCTACAGTTCGTGTCTCATTGCAAGAAGTGACAGTTAAAAGCGTGAAGGGGGCGTATATGTTTCCAACTGCATTAATTTTCTCATTTTCATCTGTAATGAATCCGTATAGAAATTCCAACTTTAATGAACTGATATATAGTATAAGTGGTGTCCGCCTTTGTTAAGGGTGAGACATCCGTCACCCTTGCGTCTGGTTTCGCGCACTCCTACAATATTTAATTTGATCTGTAGTTCCTCCTCTTATTCGATGACTCTAACATCAGTAGACAGTGACCTCGCGTTGTGCGTTCCAATGTTCAATTTCAAATGGCAGACTGTTCGAATCTAGAGATTTTTAGCACCATCTGTTCTATTCCTGGCTCGCTTGTTGCCGGAAACGGTGACTCGAGAACTGTTGGGGACTGTAGGCTGTTTCTTATTCTTGTACGTCATAGTTCTGGGGGCTTTCTATATTTGCTACAAATGATTAAAAGAGTGGTATTTTAAGTACACTTGTTATACGAGTATACGCATAAAAACCGGCATCTAATATTAATCTTATTTATCCTTTTAATGCAAGTTATCTCAAGGTGGCATCTCCCAGTCACCTATATTTTAAAATACCTTACGCTTGATATTATAAATTACATTAGTTGAAGATTATGTAATAATCATCCCTGTTCTATGGCTTCTCCCTCACAAGAAACCGTTTTTATGATATCCTAACTGAATTACTTATATTACCTAAAATAGTGGAATAGTAATACCCCTGCATGGCAGTCATACTATGAAGGCCAATTGACAACTTCGGAGTTAACACATCCTGGAGTAGGTTTTTGATTCTGGATTAAACCTAATTTTTAAGGAACGCATGCGATTTCCACATCTCTCCTAAAAGCTTATTGTCCATTATTGCGGTACGCTTACGTTTGAGATCAGGCCGTTCACCTTATTGAGCAGTTTTGTATCGGTATTAGGTTGATGTGTATTGGCACATTTTACCGCACGTTGTAGTCTGCTTTTGTTGCAATGAATTATGGATAAAGCCAGGTTTTTGGAGGTCGGAAATGATAATTTAACGATATTTTTATTCATGAAGTTGCCCATTCTGCGATATTGTTATTCACATCTTTTTTTTAAATTAAGGACATCCGTTCTGAATTTTAATTTGCATTCATTGTTGAGCTTTGCGGCATACTTTTGGTTTGATTTTATTTGGAAAAACAGCGGTACATTTAAAATTATCAAATACATCTGACCATCATGGTTATATTTTAAAGGTATATATTGATTGACTTATATCTGAACAATTGAAAAAAATAAATCGATATGCCAAGATTTAAAATTTAAATGCGACCTCTGTTGGTTTTTGTTTTTACATCATGCCACTTCACCATCCCGGCATCATGCATTGTAAACAACCTTCTTATACACACACACACACACACACACATACATACATACATACATATATATATATATATATATATATATATATATTAAATTGTGATTCAATGAATTTCAATTTATTTGCTCTATCTTGCATATCGAGCAGTTCTTGTTTAGATGGGATAACTTATAGAATATTACTGCCAGTAATATTTTGTAAACTTTACAATCTCACGTTTCCATAACAACTGATTGTTAAATAAAAACTATTCTGAAGTATATATATATATATATATATATATATATATATATATATATATATATATATATATATATATATATATATATATATATATATACTAGCATGTGTGCCCTGCGTTGCCCGGGTGTTTGGAGGTGAATGCTAAGCAAAAAAAAGTGTCAATTTTTTAAACTTTAACCCCTATTATTTGGATTATTTGGACTCAAATGAAGTTATTAAGTTAGATCCATGTCCACGAAACCTATGTCTAAAATGTCAAGTGTTGAGACCAAAACTTGTCGAAGGAGTTTAGTAGAGTTCTCAAAGGTCAAATCGTTGAACTTTGAGCCCTTAAAACCCAAATATCTGGCCGAAAACCGATCACTTCGATTCTCCCAAATATAAGTACCCTGTATATCAAATTTCGAGTCTGTAAACTAAAAATTGCCAGATGTATTGCGTAGGGAAATGTACACAGACAGACAGACCGACATGTTTACTTTTATAGATATACTAGCATGGGTGCACGACGTTGCCCGGGTGTTTTGAGGTGTATGCTGAGCAAAAAAGGTCAATTTTTTTAAATTTGACCCCTATTATTACCCTTAACATTTATTGTTTAGGTCTCAAATCAAGCTATTAAGTTAGATCTATGTCCAAGAAATCTATATCTAAAATTTTAAGTGTTTAGACCCAAAATTGTAGTATGATTTTGGTAGAGCTCTCAAAGGTTAAATCGTTGACCTTTGCCCCCTTAATCGCAAAATTTCTGCCCGAAAACCGATAACATCAATTTTTCCAAATCTGAGTACCCTGTATATCAAATTTCGAGTCTGTAGACTTAAAATTGCAAAGTTATGTCGTAGGGAAATGTACACACACAGACAGACAGACACTTTTACTTTTATATATTACCATGTACTCAGTAATAGGCACACATTACTATACATATATATATATATACACACACCAACACACACACACATACATATATATATATATATATATATATATATATTATGACAGTGTAATTTGGTTTCCTAGAAGTACATCCACTGAAACAACATGTGTCTACCAAAAATGGCTAAGTTAACAGAGCAGGTATATTGAATGTGTTTATGCAAACATTGTTGTCTACATATGTGCATACATGTTTCTGTAATCACCCGTTTTAGGGAGACTACGTCTTCAGGCCAAGAATTTCCCTCGAAATTTTACTCAAGATCTGTAGCACACACACACGCGCGCGCACACACGCATATATGTGTATATAGGCTCATTCATTCATTGACAGACACATATGTATATAGCTACGCCCGTTTTCTTGTGCATCTAGCCATTAGAAGATCAAAACATTAACATAATCAATTCTTCTTTGGTAATTTCCTCAACATCAGGAATGATATTTGGTTTATTTCTACTATCGCTGACATCAAATAAAGACTTGTTTTATCGAATAGGAAATTCAAACATTATCAAAGCAAAAATGAAAGTAATGCATGTCATAAGCTCCAAATTAATATCCTACAATTTGTATATGGTTTATTTCGTAATCATGCAGGTGCATGTGCTTGAGATGCGACCGTTATATCTGAGCGATTAGTGATTAAAATGCTGTTTGAAACTTTATCGTCTTAAAATGATAGATTTACATAACGGAGGCGATCGTCAGGCGTGTCTATAAATACTATTTAAAACATCAGTGTAGACACCCAAGAATATGTCATTATAATTTCAGCAGAGCGACCAACAGATTCAGTTCAATCTCAGAATTAGTTTGTATTGTCTTACATGAAACATGGTTTGATTCAATCTTCGCGCTCAGCCTAAAATCCAACAGACCCTGGGCCACTGTTGAGCTCATTTATCCCTATTGACAAAGATATAGCTTTGGCCCTATGGAGTTCTAAGAAATCCACTCTGCCAGACTCTTTGTTCTACCTTTTTAAGAGAAGGTAGTTTATTGGTAATCGCCTGAGATGGTTCTACCGGGAAATGCTAACAGGGCTGCCCAGGCAGTTATTTTTCAATGTAGAGTGCTCTTTTGCTAGGGTGCTGGCTTTTCATATTCTACTACAACCTTGTGTCGTATTTTCTCGCCGTGAAAGAGAGATAAACCTTTAATGTGTTTTTAGCATATATATTGTTCATTATATTGAAATGCTGTAAACCAAAAGAAGCAAATCAATTTCATCCACATGGGAGAATAACTGGACTCATACTATTCCCAAGACTTTCCGTGAAAGCATCTTTCAAGCAATGTTAGTTTCCTCATTTATTTCACCTGCTGTTGCAAAATCGATACTCATCTATGTAATAGATAAGATCGCCGTTGCTTAACTTCATTGCTGTACGCAATGAATATTACGGTTAATGTTTCCACTGTGTTAATTTATACGATTTATCTCTTTTTTTTACAATAATCACCACTTATCAAGGCTCGGAAGCCACTCAGGGATAAGGATTATGGCATGTACAATACGTTAGTGTGGGGATTTAATAAAAATGTCTACTTAGGGGGGCGGTTCATCAGGAATTTCTTTACGTTGGACTTGAACACATCCAGGTTCTCAAATCACTTTTTCAGGTGCTGGATATGACCTTAAACTATATCCAGTGGTGAGGCCCCAGCTTACGGGCTTTGGGGAGCGTGGAGCCACCCTTTAATTGCCATTTCTCCTAGGTCCACTCTGACCCGGAGTGGTAGTACCTGTTAGGATCCCAACTATAGAAACCGAGTTGAAAACAACAAATATATTCTATTAAAAAAAATTTTCTTAAATCTTTGGATTCGGCATTAAATAACCTGAAGAGGATTGATATGACGTAAAACAAAAACAAACAAACCAAACCATCAATTTTTCATCGCGTGAAAATCTTAATGCAGGAGTAGAAACACGAGTTAAATATAGTTATAAACAAACGGTAGCCAGAAGAACCATTACTTGTAAAAATTCTATGAACGTGTGAGATGAAGTTGCAAGTAATAAAATAAAATAAATAATAATCTGTTCGAACTGATAATCCACTGAGTTTAAAGGTTCAATCATCAGTAAGTGCGGTAACTTAGCACTACTATCCAGGCATGGCTGAGGGACCAAGAGCCAGCTACACCCGTGGATTCAATCAAAAGTTAACCAAAAGTAAAAGTTAATGAATTATTCTTTGTAATTCAATAATGGTATCCGGGGGAAAACTATTAAAATATGTCGGTGCTCTTTAGACATTTACATATTGATAACCGGACATTAGGAATGGCACTCTTCTATAAATGGTGATAATGCACACACTCACGCACGCACTCACACACACGTAAACATAGTAAAACACAGACACACGGATAAAATGTAAAGGCCGCGTTACACACACACACACAGACACACAGACACACACAGGCACACACATACACACACAGACAGACACACACATACACACAGACACACACACACACCGACACACCCACACTCACACACACTCACACACACGTAAACATAGTAAAACACACACACGGTTAAAATGAAAAGGCCGCGTTACACACTCACAGACACAGACAAACACACACACAGACACACACTCACACACACGTAAACATAGTAAAACACACACACGGTTAAAATGAAAAGGCCGCGTTACAAACTCACAGACACAGACAAACACACACACAAACACACACAGACACACACTCACACACACGTAAACATAGTAAAACACACACACACACACGGTTAAAATGTAAAGGCCGCGTTACACACTCACAGACACAGACACACACACAGACACACACTCACACATACGTAAACATTGTAAAACACACACACACATTTAAACTGTAAAGGCCGCGTTACACACACAGACACACACACAGACACACACACAGACACACACAGACACACACACACGCACACACACACGCACACACACACACACACACGTATATGAGTAAAAATAAGATAAAAATACAAGCGATGGTTGACGTTATGTTTATTTGAAAAGGAAAACCGAGAATTTATAAAATAATGTTAATCAACGTTTCGTCCCTATTTCACGTGGCGTCATCAAGTTTTCGGGGTAAGAATGTAGAAGAAGATGATCATAAATCACATGCGAGTGAACATGAAAAACGTCCTCAAATCCTTCCCATCTGGGCAGAATCTACACGTCACGTGTACGTGTGGAGAGGTTGAAGAAATTTCTGCATTTATATATACACTAAAACGTTTATCATATACATATGTAATTTTTTCCGATATCCTGTCTACTTCGTTAAAATTATATGATATACTGATTTATCAAGAGAATATTGAAGAAATGTATTGAAGAAAAGATCATACCCGCATGCTTCCCTAGATCCTTTAAAACCTCAGACCATATTTTCCCGGGGCATGTTGAAAAATACCTTCTATCATCTGGAATATTTTTAAAGCGCCGAAGCTCTTATCTTTTTCGAAAAGCCAGAACTTTAATTACTGTCTATCAACAAAATTACAAGGAGACACCCAACTCAATAAGAGAACATCAACAAATCTATCAAAAAGTTTAACACCCGGCCTACTCTTAAACTGGAAAACAAACTTCCTCAATTAATCTAAACAGCAAATGGAAAACTTTAGGACGTCCAAACCTTATTATAAACCTTACTTCAAAACCACAAGACATTGAAACTGAAGCCCTTAGCTTCGGCCTAAAATTCGCTACCGGCAAACATTCAAACATCGCCACAAACACAACCCTAAAAAAGTGTAGACAAGATGACTCAGATTTCACAAAAGGCTTCATACGAGGATAATATCATTAACAACTACTCAACCTCAAGAGTCAACACTACCAAAGAGATATATTGATACCTTAAAACTTCTTACAAAAAATAAAGACATCATTATCTCACAAGCAGATAAAGGGGGCGGAATAGTAATCATAGATAAAAGTATATATTTAGAGAAAATGCACACACAGCAACAGACGGAGATACATACGTTCAAACAGACTTAAAATCTATACATAGAAATTGAAAACTTGAAATTGAAAGCTTCAATAAATCTGTCAAAAAAATACTTATCAAAAACGATAAAAAATGGACAGATAACATAGAATACAACCCCACTACTCCTGCATTGCCTCCTCAAAACATATAAGAAAAACATCCCCATACGATCCATAATCGCTAACATCGGTAGTGTCACTCATAAGTGATCACGGGCCATTGCCCATATTCTAACTTCATTAATGGGCACCATTAGTACATCACGTATTAAAAACTCTGACTACCTTCTAAATAAAATAAAAAATAATGACATACCAAACAAAACAATGCACGATCTGGATATAGTTTCCCTATATACCAATATCCCTATCAAAAAATGCCTTACTCTTCTCCACAAACACCTAAACAAAATTACAATCGATTTACCTTTTTCCCCCGAACATATTAATACAAATAATAAAACTTATCACGGATACAACCTATTTCCAAGTCAATAATTCCTATTACAGACAAAAATTTGGACTCCCTACCATGCCTATTTTTAGAATTTATAGAGACCAACTCTTACAAATTCAGATTACCTAAAAACACCACATACTTCAGATACATAGACGATATCCTTATTTTCCTCCCCATAAAAGCACAAATAGAACAACTCAGAAATAAATTAAACTCAGTGGAACCATCCATAAAATTTATACACGAATTCGAACAAGACAACTCTCTAGCTTTTCTTATAATCAGATCAGAAAACGATTTGAGTTTCAAAGTTCATAGAAAAACCACACAGAAAAATGATTATATTCACCACTACTCGCACCACAATGAAAAAATAAAAACTGGCATGATCATTGTTTTGTCTTGCGTGCCTTTAGAATATGCAGCCCCAATATATTAATGATGAAATTCAACACATTAAAAACGCCTTAAAAACATTACAATATCCGACGTATTTCATTTCTAACGCGAAGAAAAAAAGCCACGAAAATATACTCTAATATGAACAAACAGAAATATAAAACAACAGATACCTCCCTACTTAACAGATATCTCTTTATTCCAACCCATACTTATAATACAAAAAATTGCGACACTCTCAATAAACTCGGTATATATTTGATACAAACAACTTCTTCAACAATAAAACAATCGTTAAAAACTACAAAGCACTCCCCCAAACCCCTTACATCCAACGCCGGCATATACTCTATCCCTTGCAATGACTGCCATCAAACATACATAGGTGAAACACAACGTAAATTAGAAATAAGACTTAATGAACATAGAAGAGACATAAAGAATGGAAACCCTTTAAATGCACTTTACTGCCATTGTGCTGAACGTGATGACTCGTTTAACTTTGATCATGCAAAAATTATCAAATTCCTTATAGATAGATCTAAACGAAGAGTTATAAAATCAGCACTTATTGCAAATACTAGCACCATCACACAAAGAAAAGGTTTTTATAATTTAGCCCCTATTATAGGAAATATAATAATCAAGGAACAAAATATAAATACAGATCTTGAATAAATCAGTATATCATATAATTTTAACGAAGTAGACAGGATATCGGGAAAAGTACATATGTATATGATTAACGTTTTAGTGTATATATATAAATGCAGAGATTAATTCAACCTCTCCATACGCACACGTGTAGATTCTGCCAGGATGGGAAGGATTTTAGGACTTTTTTCATATTCACTTGCATGTGATTCATGATCGGTACATGTGTAAGTCTGAGTCCTTACGGTAAAGTGGGAGATAACTAGTGGGCGGCATGCTAAAGTGGTTCGAAGGAGTTGACGTTAGTTTCACTTACCGTCAAGAAATACAGGAAGTTTGTTAAGCGAAATGATTCTACATCGTCTAAATTCTAGGTTCACAAATATTTGTGAATGCCTCAAGGTAGGATGGGAATTGGTTTTGTTTGAGCGGGTATCTGGTTTGATTGTATGTTTTATTTGCACTGTTATTTTATTGATTTTTTTTTCAATTTCAGGGGGGAAAGATGTAGTTGCTTGATGTCAAACATACACAAGTAGACAATCAGTTGAATCTTTATCCACAATATTGTGGCTTTGAGAAATCTTAAGATAACCAGTTTTAGGGGAATTAAATCAGATGGAAGTATGGTACGCTATCAGTGTCAAGCAGCAAGCAAAGGTGTTTCTGTTAAGTCCATTTGATCGCACCTCTGTGCTTGGCTAATAGATAAAGAATGAGTATGAAACCCGGGCTACAGGCAAATCTTAGTTTTTAAACAGTTTTCTCCGAGCCTCCTTTTCACGGAAGGTTGTTCACCAGGACAAATGAGACCTTCTTCCCCGTGTGTTTCGTGTCATGAGGTATGAGGCCAGTAGTTATTGGTTTAATATCAGTTTTCCTTCTCCTGGATGGATAATCTGGCGAGAGCAGTAACCCGCGCCTGAATGCTGAACCAGGTATTTTTGTGTCCTCGCATTGAGTAATTAGGATATCTGGAGTTGGTACTTTAAATAATAAGTACTTACCTGAATGTAATTCTCTTCTACAAAAATAAAAATGAAAACAGGAATTCTTTTATCATTTGGATTCTTCGAACTACTGCTTTCATATTGAGTGTTATTTATACAGCGTTTCAGTCGATGTAACATCCGACCTTCTTCAGGTGTATCTTGTTGAAGTCGGGAATGTTTCTGTCAAACTCGGGTACAAGGACGGAATTTCGAACAAAAGGCTTTACTTACTTCACGAAGATATCATGATCTTGTTCCGTCAGAAGTCCTTAGTAATTCGCAATTGTATTTCTTTTCATTGCCCACAAAGAGAATTGAACCTTCAAGTGAATATCACTTTTACAATTACTTTTTCCAAGTACTCTAACCATTGCGTCATGGACCATGTTATAGTCTCAGCCTCTGGATGTCAATTTCACAAAAAGGTTCGAGTATTTTCGCGACTATTCCTAGTACTCCTGCTATTATTGTTGTTATTTTTCACACACTATACATTCCCACTCAACTCAATAGCTGTGGTCACTCACTGATAAAAGCAAATGATCTTCCTCGAAGTTAAAGTGACAAAAAGTTGTTTTTAATTTCCAGTATTATCGCTTGTTTTGACCAGCTTTACAAATTAATTTGCATTATTGCGACAGTAGTTTAGCATTTAATTGTCGCTAATAACTCCTGATGATTTATTCTGGAATTTAACTAAAAACATAGCGCCCCCAGATTAGATTAATCACGTGTTTAAGATCATCTCTACTTATATATAAAAGGCATTTTGTGTCTCTGTGAGTTCGTTTCCTATGAACGCCGGAACAGTGAGGCCGATTTTCTGAAATTTTATATAAATCTACTTAACGTAGCTGGGAGTGATCTAAGATAGATTTAGTATCGGAATGTTGAAAATCGATAATCGAAAAAATCCGATTAAAAAAGAACACTTCAATTTTGTAAAAAGTGTACACCCTTATACAGCTTAACATCACAAGTGCGTGTGATAAGTTTTATTACCATACATGGTGAATGGTCAGGAGTATAAAATCAGCAGAACGTTCTTTTATGAGAGAGAGGTATATTTGAAATGGATGCTATTGTTTAGAGCACAATCGAACCATGCTACTCGACGTTTGCATTTTAAACATTAATTCAAGACATTATATAAAAATGATTTTATACAATAAACGGTAGCGTCTTTACAGTGTAATATAGACTAGAATGTATCGGAGAAAACGTCACTACAGAAAGGCGTGTGAAACTTTCTCGTGGTGCACCTCGTTAGTTACCTGATTACAGCAATCAATCGACTTGATTAAAAAATGGATGATTTCACCGATTTTGATCATGATAGAAGTATTGTAATTGCAGAGCATTTGTTGATCCATATATAAATCCCAGACAATGTGTTGTCTTCCTGCTAGTATCTGATATAATTTAGTAACAGGATGTTTTTAAAAGAACATTTAACAACTTAGCTATTGTAGACCTCAAACTCAAAATGCTATTTTAATAAATGGTACATTCTTTCAAGTAAGAAACTCAAACCAACTTAAACATAGGCTTGCTAAATGTGATCCCATGTTAAGAATGCAATCATTCTTTTCCCATATATACCAAGAAAGTACATATATAAGTTTACGTAGGTAAAAACGTATCTACCTACTATTCAGTACTACGTTCTACGTTATCATTTCCGTAGTATTCCAAGAAACAAGTAAAACGGTCCAGACAGATCGCAATTATTGATTAAAAACCAAATTTAAAATGTTCCATTTTAAGACCAACTCTTTCGTCAAAACTAAACGTATTTTATTGCAAAATGATTAGATATTAAATAAAGATCGGGTTGTAATTACACACTATTTTTAAACATTCAAGGATCGTTACCGTCTCCAACATATTAGTGTCTGTTTTAATATATTGTACAGAGAATGCATAAATGCATTCGACATTATTAATATTGTATATGTATAAAACGAAAGATCGCGAGTCTCTGGAAAAGAACTCAATTTGGTTAAATAATTTTAACAATTTTTAAATGTTTTTAAACTATTTCTCTTTAACACAAAGGCAGCGTTTTGGTAAATTAGATTTTTTTCAACGTAAGCGTCGTATAGATTTTCAATTAGAATTCGTAGTTTAAAGCAAATACAACGCAATTATAAAAACGACGACTTCAGTCTTTGTCAAGCATGGAACATTTTGGGTTATTCATTTTTTTCATATTCGTTTCTTCTATGGTATGGTTTAAGAAGTTAATCAAGGCCTATGCGTTATTAAACAATCATTAATTTCAAATAGATCCAGAAGAGCCCGCATGAAGTTTTCCACTATGTAAATCTTAGAAAGAATTTGCACATTAAGACGCAAATACGACGCAGATATTTCAATAAATAGTTTATTTAAAAATGTTAAATCAACAAGTAATCTAGATGAAAGGCTATTAATCTCTTTATCGTAGGGTTAAACTGTTGCAACCCTTTATTAATTTTCAACATTAAAGATGTTCTATTTCTCACGATGACCTGGTTTCGTATATATTCCGTATTAATAGAGCACAACGAGTTTATCAAAGGCGATTAACTGCTGTTCCTCATTCATTTGATTCGTAAGTGACGCTACTGCTGTTTGTCTGATCTTTTGTAACACACACACACACACACACACACACATATATATATATATATATATATATATATATATAGAGAGAGAGAGAGAGAGAGTGAGAGACTTATATGTAACTAGCATGGGTGTCCGGCTTTGCCCGGGTGTTTGGAGGTGTATGCTGAACAAAAAAAAAAAAGGTCAATTTTTTAAAATTTGACACCTATTATGACCCCTTAACACTTAGTGTTTTGGGCTCCAATCAAGTTATTAAGTTAGATCCATGTCCAATGAGCCTATATCTAAAATTTCAAGTGTTTAGACCCAAAACTGTCGGAGGAGTTTCGTAGAGTTCTCAAAGATCAACTCGTTGAACTTTGACCCGTTAACAGCCAGATGTCTGTCCAAAAACCGATCACGTAGATTTTCCCAAATCTCAGTACCCTGTATATCAAATTTCGAGTCTGTAACCTTAAAATTGACAGAGTTTTTGCGTAGGGAAATGAAAAGATAGACACACAGGCAGACACACAGACACGTTCACTTTTATAGATATACTAGCATTTCAGCCCAGCGTTGCCCGGGTGTTTTGATGTGTATGTTAAGCAAAAAATAAGTGGTAGTAGGAAGGCAGGCTCGAACCCGTACCGCAAAGGAGGAAAAGAACGGTGAAACCTAACGTTTATGCTGTTACGACCACCGCCAAACCGGAAGCGACATTTTTTTTAAAAGTAAGGCTAAACAATTTAAAAGAGAGGATAACTTTCAAAAATATCGGCGAAAAAAGTGACCCCCCGCCTGTAGAAAAGTTCCTAGTTGAAGGGTAAGATATTAATGTTTTTAGCCAATTTTTCGATATTTGTCGTATGAAAGGTCGAAGTTTAAATCGATACTGATCTAGGTAAAATCCGTCGCCTCTATTGAAAGTTTAAGGCAGACATGCAAACAGACATACATACATACATTTATATATTGGTAACTAAAAATTTTCGACCCAAACTGATGAAAAAGCTTGCCCTATCTTGGAATACCCTTTATGTAAAATTTCAAATATTTAGATCAGAAATTGTCTAAGTAATTTGGAAGAGACCGCAGAGATCATTTTTTTTTTAACTTTGACCCCTATTATGACCCCTTAACATTTACTGTTTAGGGCTCAAATCAAGTTATAAAGTTAGATCCATGTCTAAGAAACCTATATCTAAAAGTTCAAGTGCTTAGACCTCAAATTATCGAAGGAGTTTTGGTAGAGTTCTCAAAGGTCAAATCGTTGAAGTTTGACCCGTTAATCGCCAACTTTCTGGCCAAAAACCGATCACATCGATTTTCCCAAATCTCAGTACCCTGTATATCAAAGTTCGAGTCTGTAGACTAAAAATTCTTGGAGTTATTGCGTAGGGAAATGTACACAGACACACAGACACACAGACACGTTCACTTTTATAGATAGATAGATTGATAGATAGATAGATAGATAGAAAAAGAAAATTATATACGTATGGATAAATATATATGGTAACAATTTTGTGTTTACGGCACACTTTTTACGCAAATATTATGCAAGTATAGAATATTATGCAAGTGTAGAATATCTGCATGAATATAATTACGTTATATTTGTTAACTAAAGATGATCATTCCATAAGAAAATCGAAAAAATTGATAGGGAATTAATTAAAATCAACGTTTAAAAGAATATACAAATTAGCTATTTGCATATGAATATAATTCCACGACCCATATATAAGAACATTGTATTTTCTTTTTAAATAAATAGAAAAGAGGGTTTTTTTAATATGAATATCAATACACACGAAAGAGAAACGAATTTATAGGAGTATAGATAGATATACTGAGTTCGAGTAATTCAGTAAATTTTCATACACCAATAGGTTTTAAGCCAAAAATGATTGACTTAAGGATTAAGCTACAAAATTATCACATTTCCTAATTAAGCATTAATATACTGTGTATGCAAAATCAAGACTTCAAGACAAGGTGTTGATGGCAACAAAAAGTGTATTTCATTTTACGTTACAATTGTTTCAATATCTAGTTCGACAATTTCAAGCATTATATCGTTTGAAAATTTTCAAAAACCAGCCATGTTTAGCGGTCACTCCTTACAAGTCAACACCCTAGCCGGGGTTATGATATTTTAAACACATGAAGAGTGGATATCACATCAACGCACTTTTTCTCCAAGCTTAGAAAAATAGTTAAAAAGTTTAGGCTATAGAATTTTTTCATAATTATTGTCTCGCTAAATGTCTGAAGATATGCTGGTTTTTGAAAATTTTAAAACGATATAATGCTTGCAATTGTCGAACTAGATATTGAAACAATTGTAGCATAAAATGAAATACACTTTTTGTTGCCATCAACACCTTGTCTTGAAGTCTTGATTTTGCACACACACACTATATATATATATATATATATATATATATATATATATATATATATATATATATACTGTTTAATGTTTATATATATTAGGATGGGAGACTTGTTAGAAATAAGTGTTGTTATTACGGAACTGAAACAAATTTCCTATAATTTCCGACCGTTTTTTTTTTAATCTTTACAGCCATGTTTAGTCAACACCCTAGCCGAGATTATTATATTTTAAATACATGGAGAAAGGATATCACATCAACGCACTTTTTTCTCCAAGCTTCGAAAAATAGTTAAAACGTTTAAGCTATAGATTTTTTTTCATAATTATTGCATCGCTAACAGACGCTCGTTCGAAGCAACAGTGGTAAGGTGACAATAGCTAAGGGGTTTACGACACGGACTGACTATTTGAAAATGCCAACTTCGTTACACAGAAACACTTATACTTAGAAAGGCGGCAACCTTTCTGTAATCACTTTTGTAAATACCCGATGTATTCCGGGAAAGAATTCTAACTAGAGAGAGATCGGAGAGAATGAATGTAAACAATAATCATTACATTCATTCGAAATGAGTGACTGAACAGCAAACAGTAACAGTAAATGTTGTTTATACGTATCGGCTCTTGATTGGACAAAATCTCAAATACGTATACTCTTTCAATCAATAAGATTATAAGAAATATTCAGTCCCAAATTCTTGCATTTATTATGAAAACACAAAAAACATTCATTTTTAGAGACATCACATGTGCGCATGCCGCAAGATAAAAAAAAAAGATCGCCGATTATATTTTAACAGATGATGACATGCACGGAACCAGATCTGTGAAAAGAGGTTGCACACAGAATCCTTCTCACTTACGTTTCTTTGTTCATAATCCGAAAGATGGTAAAAAGGAAGAATTTGTACCGCACTCACCTGAAAGAAAGGAAAAAAAAGCTCAGTTATTTTACGTTAACGTGTCAATGAGTACTTTATCTTCGATTTCTTCTGTTGTAGTTATATATACGAGACGAATTATATTTATGAAAAACTGTTTCCGCGCTCGTCTGGTTTGTTTCTTTAGAACAGAATGTTCATTGTTGAATAATCTGATGCTACGAAATCAGACTGTCTTGAAATATTAGTCTCATAACATAGAATGCACCAAAGCTATTAATATTTTTTATTTCTATTTTCAAAACTCAATCATGTTTTGCAAAATCAAAAAACAAAAACAAAAATTGTACAAAACAACCTAATTATGTAAAAAATATTTTAAGCCTAACAAGACCTTTAAGCATAGAAACATTTTTTTCAAATATTACTGGATTTAGGATTAACTAAACTGAATAAGGTTGATATGCCGTAAAACAAAACAACCAAACGACCATCATCGCTGTACACTCGTATTAGACACATTATTGACCCTAATTATAATGTATCATTCTATTTTGGTAAATATGATTTTATTTATGCCGCGTTGTTTTTTACTGGTGCCATAATACGAAAGATCTTTGCTGACACATTTTTCTATCGGCAAACATGCATAGTTAAATCAAGAAAAGAAAATGAAACTTCCAGTTAATTATAGTAAAATTCTACATTCTTTATCTATATTCAACTTCTGACCCGAAATTATATTCAGCTTCTTATTTACATTCAAATTCCTATACCCGGCTGGAATAGGGTAAAGTGCTCAATACTTTTGATCTCAAGTCGAGCTTTCACCGATTTCAGCGATTCGTTCTCTGTAATGGTAAAAATCGTTTCTCTTCAGACAGCGCTCAGTTAAGCACCCTTCAAACAATAACCAAATATTTTCGGTATTTTCTTAGATGCGTATTGAAAATTTTATAATTTCGATTGTTCAGACTATTTTACTCACCTCGGCTGTTATTACACTGCGTTTCAGACGATTTAAATACGAATAATCGAATACATTCTTCTCAGTCATGTCTGACGAAAAGCGAGAAAGCTTCTCCCATAGATTAAACGAAAGATTCTGTTCGAAAATCAATGCGAATTCCCGAGTTCGTAATAAAGATTCATGCATTCGATAACATGGACCTAAAGAAAGTCGGAGATTACATAGGCCGAAATGTTGTGAGAATAGAATTCAAGATAAGTAAAATAGTTCGAATAATACAAATAAAATACAAATAATGTAAACGTTCAATTACAGTTTACCATTCTATTTTCTACCCGCATTTTTTGATTGTCAGAAAAACCCCGCACATACCGCGTTTGGCATACAGCTTGTTAGCCTCGTGAAGTTAATCTCTATTCGTTTGGTTTTGTTTCTTTGATTATCCCTTGTAATACCGTTAGATTCAAAGACAATTTAACAAAAACAGAATATAGTCAATACTAAACTAGGAAATTATGAATGAGCCCCTAATTATGAAACCAGGCACAAACCTTTCGTAGATTTCATATACAAAAGAGGTTGAATATAGCTTCGCAAGTACATCCTCTTAACAGTTTGTTAAAAAAAAGTTAATGAAAATATTTAATTGTGCTAAATGGCATTAATTAGTACAGATGTGAAACAACATAAATTAAGTTGGAAATCTTCGAAATAAAAGGTATTACATTCGATGTAATCTAGCGGTTACTAGTGTAGTGGAATTTTATTGTTTGTGATTCAGTAAAGTGTCCAACTCACACCTACATGTTCCATGTAAATTTCTCCGATGAGAAAAAGTTTAATCTAGATGGTCCAGATGGATTTCAACACTATTGGCATGATAAAAATTTG
>NC_136505.1:60484858-60497358 GCF_053919585.1 Euprymna scolopes
TTTTTCTACAAAACGAAACTGAACAAGAATTATCTTCTATAATATAAATCTCACCTGTCTTTTTTTAATGTATGTATGTATGTATGCATGTTTCTATGTCTGCCAAAACTTTCGACAGAGGCGACAAATTTTCACGAGATCGGTATCGTTTTGAAGTGCGACCCTTCGGATGACAAATATCGAAAAATCGGCAAATAAACATTCTTCCACCCTCAACTGGGAATTTTTCTATAAAGAGGGGTCTCTTTTTTGCCGATATTTTCAAAAGTCATCCCCGCTTTTCGATTGACTTGTTTTAATTTAAACCTTCGATACTTCTGGTTTGGAGATAAGCACAACGGCAAAGAAGTCTTTTTTTTGTTGTTGTTTGTTCACGTCCTCGTCCTCATTTGCGGTACGGGTTCGAGCCTGCCTGCATACAATTGCTTTTTTTCCTTTGCTCAACACACACCTGAAAACACCCGAGCTGAAAAATAACTGTCAAAGGAAGTAAGGTATTTCTCATGCAAGCATCTTTCAGTGAGACGCAAAAGACGGGATAAACAATCGAGTTTTTTTTTATTGTAAATATTACCATTCGTTTTATCCAAATTCTTTCTCCAATTCCATACTGATTTAGATTTGATTCACTTTCACTTATAAATTCCCCATCCACGCTTTTATGCCTCGAATTGAAGATTTAATGCACCGTATTGGACAAGAACAGACAAATCTCAATTTTAAAATCTCCCAAACCAAATGAAGCCACTTTGAAAAATTTCGGTGTAATCACTACCTTTCGATTAGACGAATTAATTGCTTTTTCTGTCTTAGTTTTCCAAGCTTCGATTAATTTCCGTTGTATTCATTAAAAAAAATTTATGTAATCGATTCGCCCAATGGCAGGCAATAAAATACCAAATACATAAATTGTTTTCAAGAGATGACTAATATCTGAAATGGTAAATATAGAATTTTAAAACGGAATAAAGAAGAAACGCACACTTTAAACGTAAAAAATGTATCTTGAAAACAATTTAGTTGTTATATAAATAATACATACTAGCGGAGCTGTGGAAATATTAATATCTTGATGTGAGCATTCTGTAAATGGAGAAGCTAGCAGGGACGCCCGGTGTAGCCCGGTCGTAAAGTACGTTTTAATGTGATATTTCAATTCTTACATATATCGTATATATTATTATAGATTTTTATATATTATAAATTTGCGATTTCAGAAAAAAAATATTTTGGGTTCACCAACTTGAATCGAGTCGAATCCCAAACTTATGAATATATATATATATATATATATATATATATATATTATTTATTTATTTCAGTAAAGAAGTGTATTTTATCACCGTCTGAAGAGAGGCCTTTCTTGTGAATATTTTCAAACGATATAAGGTGTTCAATTGCCCGATTTTCAACTTTGAAGACCTGGCTTGTCCATATAAACATACATTTGATGGCCTTTATAATCGAACTTCAAAAAATTAAAAGTTTTAATGTGGACTCTTGAAACTACCGTTCCCAGTGAAGCAATCCTTTAATTTAATTTAAACCCAAGGGCCTTTTGTTCACCGAACTCTTACGCTTTCCCGGCCTGTTCTACACCTATCTTTTTATCTGTGTTTTTTATTATCTGCGTTTGTATATATATATATATATATATATATATATATATATATATATATATATATATATATATATATATATATATATATATATATGTTCTTTATTTTGCTTTATTTTGTACGGGACCACGTACTCCTCAATCCCATTTCCTGCTACTCTGACCCCCACTTGTCTGTATCCCTTTCTTTTACGCACCACTAATAATTAGTATTAACAGTATTTTCATTATTATTATTGGTAGTAGTAGTAGTGGTGATGATGGAGGTAGTGGTAGAAGTATTGTTACTAATATCTTCATTATTACTGCATTATTTTTACCGCTATTACTATTGTTATTATTATTGTTTTTATCATTATTATCATTATAATCATCATTATAATTTTTGTTATTATTATTATCCCCGTTGTTATCCCCGCCATTGCTACCATAACAGCAACCATTATCTTCATTTTCACTGTTATTAACATTCATTTTGAATTTACTTCTATCACAACTATTGGTAATATTATCTGTAATGTTTATTTTTAATCCTTACCTTTAATTTTGTCTTTATTTTTATCTTCAATTTTACTTCTATTTTATTTTCATCTTTATTATTACTACTATTATTATGATTTTCATTACTATTATCTTTCGTGCTATTATAATTACCTTACTATTATTTGCTGTATTTTTACCACTCTTATATTTAGTAATGAT
This sequence comes from Euprymna scolopes, assembly GCF_053919585.1. NCBI lineage: Eukaryota > Metazoa > Mollusca > Cephalopoda > Sepiida > Sepiolidae > Euprymna > Euprymna scolopes. The sequence goes on from NC_136505.1 coordinate 60,487,179, forward strand.
TTCCTTACTCCTCCACTTTGACATCAATATGTATACTTAACCCTTTGCATCAAGTTAAACGCACTCATAGTCATTGCTACCCTAATCTCCGACCTCCCCCTTATAATTATACTCCCTATATCATAACAGAAGAAACTTATAAATATAATGCCGCATATTACCTTTCAGTTTTACAACCTTGCATAAGCACCCCCCCCCAAAATTATAAGCGATTTTATAGCCGCCATCTGCAGTGTAGGTTGCACCAATCAAAATTACCCACTCCATAGAACATAGACACCTCAGAAACCGTAAAAATAAATTATCACACAGCAACAATACACCCCCTATTTTGCCATAATACATATGCCCCTTTATTTCAATACTATGTTAAAGACCATATATAATTTTATATATCATACTATATATAACAAGCTTCTCCTTATTTATTTAGAATTCAATAAAGCTTCACCCAACATTCTATAATTCCTCTTAATCTTTTTCGTCCCTAATGAACCTTACGCTAGACGTTGCATCTTCACCATGCTACCTAGCACCTTCTCTATTCTTTTGATGGGAAGCACTAGGCTTCGAAATGCCTGGGCATAAAGAGTCCCTTCTATCCCCCAAATTGTGCCTGTATTGCATTATTCAATAAATGGTCCATTCTATATCTACCAATATATAGTTTTGTGTCTTCATTTCATTCTCTTGTCCTATTGTATAAGCTCCAATAATGATTGTTGAGCTTGGCATTATCCGGATAAGTCTCCTTTTGTGGAATTTAACTTTCTCTTTTCCTTTGACATTAAGCTATATATATATATATATATATATATATTTGTATATATATGTATATATTTGTATATATATATGTATATATTTGTATATATATATGTATATATTTGTATATATATATGTATATATTTGTATATATATATGTATATATTTGTATATATATATATGTATATATTTGTATATATACGTATATATTTGTATATATATATATGTATATACTTGTATATATATATATATATGTATATATTTGTGTGTATATATATGTATATATTTGTATATATATATATGTATATATATGTATATATATGTATATATATATATATATGTAAATATATGTACGTATATATGTACATATATATGTATGTATATGTACATATATTTATATATCTATCTGTATATATATATATGTTTATATATACATATATATATAGGGATACCTAATTTTATATATATATATATATATATATATATATATAGAGAGAGAGAGAGAGAGAGATACCTAATTTTATAATAGGTAAATATAGACGAAATTTTAGCATACTGAATTAAAAAAAATAAAAACGCAAAAAAGCCAGTCGACTTGTTTTGCACTCTGCTTAAAAGAGTTATATTGCTGCATAATTACGATTAAAATAATATAAAATAGAAATATGCTGTGAGGACACAAAACCGTGAGGGGAAATATTTAAAAAGGGGAAAAATCAAATAGAAACCCTTTAGATAAAAAAGAGAATTTTTTTTTGCTTACAAGGAGAAAGTCTAAAGGACTTAATATAAATGGTTTCTAGAATTTTCATATAAAACGCAGGTTATCGGTCACGAGAATCATTAGATGCGAAATTACCTACAGATTTCCGAGTTCGATAAAATCAGGTTTACATCCTCGCTAAGAATGGAGAGTAAGTCAACACTAAACCTGAAAGCAGAAACACGACTATTAATCAGATGTTCACATATCGTCAAATCGTATCTATTTTTCAAAATATTTGATAGCGAAAAATTTTGCATGACGAATCTTAGCTGAAATGTTTTGTTTAACGTGGGAATCCTATCTCTGCGACGTCCGTCCAACGTATTGCGAACCACAACTACATCTAAATAAATATTCAATAAACTTATTATGGTGGGAGAGTTGCGTCTTTCCAGATTTATGGTAGCATAGGTCTAGAAGAAAAACAACACCAAGATTCGATGCAAAATAACACTGTTGAACAGCCAGTGTTATTTTGGAAAATCTGTCATTTACATTACTTAGCCAAAGTGTGCGGAGATAAATAAGACATTTATCTATTGCAATTTCTGTGTATAAAAATTAGAAACGTGTATAATTGTAGACGTATATTTAAAGAAAACTATATATAAGGCAAGTAAACATAGTTTTACTGACCTTTATATACGTTGTGACTCTTTTTGTCTCAAAAAAACAATATGAGACCCGTACACATACAGCTTTAATGATTTCTTCTAATCCCTGTCTGAATGATGAGTTAAAATTTATTATATTTTTATTATCTAACATAAGGACAGAGAAACCTCAGTAGTTAAATGGTCTATTTACATCCAACTACTTTCGATATAAGTGACAGATTTGCCAAACAGATAACACGGGTTGTTCGGCATATAATAATTAATATAAAATTTGCATAAATTTTAATATCATATGTAAGCGTATTTTTACGACCGGGTAACGCTGTGCGTCTTGCTAGTGTACCTATTTACTATGCCTCCTCACGGGACAGAGTTAGACACCAGGGTCGTTTTTTAACGTGGAGAAAAGGTACAAAAATAAAAATTGTCTCAGTTGTGAAGGATTTCTCCTCCACCGAAAGAGAACAAGAAATAGAAGTGTAGCATCTGAAAAACAGATGGTATTTATTTGCTCCCCCACTGAGCAAATTAGGCACAAGGCCGTTTTTAATGTGAGGTAAAAACCAGCTCCCCTAAAAGTAGGCAAAAAGGGGGCACTCTGGTTACCAAAAATAATAATTGTCCCAGTATAGAGGGTTTCCCCTCCATTGACTGGTACAAATTATCTTAAGTGCAGCATCTGCCGGAACAGATACTACACTTTGATCTTGTTCCGAAGGCCAAGAAGGGTGAAATGACAAACTTCATACATTTCTTAATAAATATTGAAAATCGGATAATTTCTTTATTTCAGTAATAGCAGCGAAATTCAGCGTCGTCCGGGATTAGATGAGGATAAAAAAATATTCAACGCCCATAAATTTATTTGCATCGAAATCGGTTAAATCGCTATTTTTTTTAAAATCTAATCGCTCTAGATAGGGACCCCTTTTACAGTGTAACGGGAGGAAGCTTGACATGGCTCCCTGCAGTGACTTCATCCACAATTTATTTTAGTCTACATTGCACTGTAGAGAATCCACTGCTGATTTTACAAAACCATCTGTAAATTATGACCTCACCTTAATTTTGATTTTACAATACCATTTCTAAATTATGACTTATATTTTCAGTTTAAAAGGCAAAAGTCAAGTATTATTGCTTAATTGTGATCTCAACAGTAAAATTTCATTTCAAACGCACCCTGCCCTATCAAAGAATCAATTGTTCTTTTTATGAAATTATTTTTATATAATCTTTTGAACTAAAATTTAACGTATGAAAGTCAAATATACTTGTTCAATTGTGCTCTGAATACAAACATTCATTTCGAACACGCCCCAATGTTTTATAAAATAATCTGCAGATGATTTCATAGGCTAAACCTTTCTGCTTCTGCTGTGATAAAACTTCTCAAATGCATTTGTGATGTTAGGATGTATAAAAGTGTAAACTTTGGTCAAAATTGCACTTTCTTTAATCAGTTTTATTTTCGATGATAAGTTTTCGATACTTATTGGGGGCATTCCTATACAAACCACACGTAAGAACACTCCCAGACACACTAAGCACCTTCATGCGATTGTTTTTCTTTCTAAATCATCCCAGACGGTTCTCGAGTCTATAAGGGACAAACTCACACACACACACACACACACACACACACACACAGACAACATTCCTTTATATAATAAGGAGAGATAGAAATAGAGATTTGTTTACACGGAGGTATGAGGTGATTAGATTACATTTTAAATTACGAATTAGGAAAAATATTCTAAAATGAATGATATTTCTAAATTAAAATACATTCTGATCATCGGCAGATATGTTGGCAAACAGCAATTGTAAGCATAGCTGAACAGATTCGTAGAACGCATACTTTTTTAAAAGCCATATAAAAACTTTAAATAAACAAGTTTAAGAAGACATATACATTTAAAAAAACATATAAAACTTTTAAAAAGACATATATAAAATTTTAAAGTTGTTTTTACGGGCTAGAGGTTAGGTAGAAGATTAGGAGCGGTTTGAAAAACCAGCACACTGCATACAGTGCAATCTGGCCCCCCAAACATCTTTGGCCATAACAGTCGGCATTCCCTGCTGGAAGCTCATCGGGCAATTTTAAATAAACTAATCTTTCATTTAAAAGAAGCTAAAGATTGGAAGAGTTGACTTCCGAGGACTGAACAGTACCGTATCTCTGCCCGAGAGCATGTAAGTTACTCTTGAACGGATTGACGAAGACTTGCCCTCAACCAGAATAAACCACAGGTTTTAATTGCATATCAATCATTATTTTCGTCTTTTGCATGTTTCTATCTGTTTGAGTGATAAGGTTTATAATCGCAATATAACCTCATTAGGGTAGCAACTAAAAACACTTTTAGATATTCACATCCACACGCGCACACAAATTTCGGTAATTTTTTGTGTGTTTGTATTGCATCGAATGCCTTCCTCGCTTTATTCGTGGATCATTTCTTTCGCGGTTCCCCTAGGCCAGAGTAGTGTCGTCCATTAGTGCAAGAATTACAAATCAGCGAGGTGATGACATGAAGATGAGCTGGTCATGCCTCTCCCCGACCCATTCCCACGGTACTCGAGAGACGCAAAGAAAGAATATGCCAGATTTGAAACCGTCTGTAATCTCTTTTTTTGTTCTCCCTTTTTTTGTTCCAATTTTTACTCTTTTAGAAAAGAGTTGCAGCATCGCGTTCGAAACACAAATGTGTCAATGTATGCCTGAAAGCAATTTATCGTATATAAAATATGCGTTCGTCATTGATAGTTAGGAGGAATCAGGTAGGCATTACGCTTTTTGACAATGAAGCTGCTATTCTGGTGAGACCAACGCATGTGTTTTGCACATAACACTTAAGGAATGGGTCGAGTGACAACTGGAAAAGGCGTTCGACGCTGAAAAAAGTAAAATGGTTCCATGGGGCAATTTTGTAACATCAAAGTTTGAATGATAAAAGTCCGTATGAAAGACTCACAGCGCCCTGACATTCAACTCGATAAAACGGGCAAAAGTTATAGTGCGTTGAGTTGATTTATAACTAACTTAACTATTAACGTAAATAGAGCTTTCCGGTAACTAATGCCTATAAATCCCTTTAATCTTTAACAGTGCATCAAACAGTTACCATAACAATTAGTTCAGCGGGCCGTATAATAAAAAAAAACTTAGAAAATTTCACCCAGATCTGCCCAGTAGATTCGACGAAAATGTGGAACGGATAGACAGGCAAACAGAAAGAGAGATATAACATTTAGAGTAAATGTCATTTTGACCACAATATGTATACAGATGCATTTATACATATATTTGTACAAAAAATTAGTAAAGGGGTCGACCATACTGGTAAAACCCATGTATGATCCATTTTCATTAGCTTTCACGCTGAAATGTACGAGAAGGCACGACTATTTTCCCAGAATTACTGTAATCACTTTCACTTTTAACTTTATAGCGTTGCTATTTTGCCAGAGGCTTTCAAATAACATTTTGGAGTCTTTCTTAAGTCACAACCCAAGATTGCACCTTTGTCCTCGAGCCAATTAGCGAGAACTATTTTATGTCCAAGAACTCATTAAACATAGGTATACGTTCTCATGTGCACAGTGCACGGCATCTCTCTCTCTCTTTATATATATATATATATATATATATATATATATATCCCCATCACCACTAACCAAGGTCAAGAGGCTACTCAAGGAAAAGGGTTAAAGAATTACAGTAGAAATTGTACAACATAGTAATTGTTAATAATGAAGATTCGGTAAATTTGTTAACTTATATATATATATATAACTCTATCAAGGCAGGATAAGTCCTTTCTAGCAACTTCTGCCCAGATGTGAAAACATACTCCATCCTTGGACGTACCTGCCTCTTATATAGATAGAGAATTGCATCAGCAGTGAGATAGCTACTGGATCGATGGAAGGATCCTACCATTTTTCCAGCGGTCTAGGCAACGGATTTAATGTATGTTTTCCATTTAAGATCAGGAGTAAAGGTCGTGCATAGAAGCATGTCAAAACATGAGGCCTCCCCAAGACGAGAACCATCCATTTCAATTGTTTGCAAGATGGGGATCGTAGCGTTGATGATGTAAAGATAGAAGTTTGGTTTGAGATTCATCAAAAGTAACAAGCCATCTCTTTCCCCATTGTACCACGCGCTCAAGATCAGAGGATAGAGAATCGGAGAGAACTTGTTTTTTACGGTCTTAGATGTGCTACCATAGATAGTAATGGCATCAGCATAAATGTCTATGAATGGTGTAAGGATGTGATTTGGAAGATCATTAATGTAGACCAGGAAAAGAGTTGGCTCCTGAGGGACTCCAGCATAAATACTGTGAGCTTCTGATTTCTGCTCATCAACTACTACTCTTATGAACCTATCAGAGAGAAATGATATAATAATTGAGAAGATATTTCCAGCTATAACGTAGCTGGAGATCTTGTGACGTAAACCTTAATGCCATACTCTATCAACGGCCTTTGATATGTCAAAAGCTATTGCCCTAGAAAAGTAGCCTCCGTCGAGAGATTCGCTAATTCTATGAGATATCATTGTAAGCACATCTGCTGTAGATCTAGCAGAACGGAAACCATATTGTGTGTCACTAAGAAGGTTATTATTGCTGAGACGGTTGATTATTTCTCTATTTAACACAGAATCCAGCAACTTGCTCATGACGCACAGGAGGCTTATTGGCACGTACTGAGAGGGAGATGAGCGATCACCTGAATTCTTAAATGCAGATGAGATTTCGCAGGGTGATGGAAAGCAATTCCCCTTAAGACAACGTTTAAACAGTTTCGTAATGATGGGCGCTAATTCTGGTTGCTGTATTGTAGATATATAATAAGCTCAATATGGTATAGATACCAAGAGCTATTTTAATATTGAGTAAAATGATTCATAATTTTGAACTGAAAATCAGTTTCAAAAGGAAAAGCAAACAAAATCAATAGTTTGTAAGATCGTTTCGGAAAGGATGTTTTTATTTAAATAGAAAATATGTCTTGAACAATAATTTGATAAAAAATATTTTTTTATATTTAAACACAGTCTCCTCATCAGTAAAAAAAGTGGAGGGAGGAGGGTTAAAGACAGTAAAACAAACTAGCATTTAACCCCCCCCCCTCCACAGTTTTTTTTGCTGATCAGGAGACTTTGTTTTAATATAAAAAAATCTTTTTATCAAATTATTGTTCAAGGCATATTGTCTATTTCAAGAAAAACATCGTTTTAATATATAAGAGCGCGGACACGCTTACGGTTGCTGTATATAAATGCCGAAGCGTGTGTGAAGTGACGTCACGATAAGGAAAAAGAAAAAGACTACGGAAAGAACGTGTGCACAGACTAAAAAATCACGTTAGAAAAGACAATCACATTGGAGAAGTAAGTGACGTCACAGTCGTAATGAGATGTCACACGTAGTAGGAAAATAATTGATTAAATGTATTTTCCTAAAACATGAAACAGCGATATTTGTCTCCTATGCGACGCAGTCTACAACGTGTGGCATCCCGAGGGTCTACATGTTTAAGCGTGTGTAAACGTGTACTACGTTAATTTAAAACTTTTTTTCTTAAAAGTTTATTATACGACTTTATATATATATATATATATATATATATTTATATATATATATATATATATATATATATATATATATATATATATATATATATATATATACTCCACTCTATATAAATGTTCTGCTCAAATCTCCCATGATTATTTATTTCTTCGACATTCTTAAAAATCACATATAGTGGGAGTATGAAAACAGTAAATGCATTTCAACATTTAGAAGACTAAAATAAAACCTTATTTTTCATATTGTAGACTAGCCTGGGGGCCCGGCATTGCCCGAGTGTTTGGAGGTGTGTGTTGAGCAAATAAAAAAGTTGTAGTAGGCAGGCAGGCTCGAACCCGTACTGCGAAGCACGAAAAGATCGTTAAAAAGGAGACGTTTTTGCTATTGCGCCCATCGCTAAACGAGAGATGACGTAGGTTTAAATTAAGGCTAGTCAATTGAAAAGAGGGGATGAGTTTCAAAAATATCGGCGAAAACAGCGACCCTCCCTGCAGACAAGTACTAAGTTAAGAGTGAAGGAATTAATATTCTTAGCCAATTTATCGATGTTTGTCGTCCGAAGGGTCGAGCTTCAAAACGATATCGATCTCATGAAAATCCATCGGCTCTATCGAAAGTTTTAGACAGAAATACGAACATACATACATACGTACATAATACATACATACACACATACACACATACATACATACATACATACATACATACATACAAGCATACATGCATTTAAACAGACAGGTGAGATTTATATTCTAGATTAAGATTTTTCCAATGATTGACAAAAATTATCCGTCGTTACTTGCAGATTAGACTAGAGAATAAATAGCAGTTACTGCAATTCACTACAGCCAAAGAACAGAAGCGACGTTTCAGAAAGACATATCCGAATCCAGGATTGAAATTCTGTCCATTTGCATTTCAAACAACAGATCTATTACCGAAACGCATAGAAAAAATTGGTAGACATATCACAGAATTGTGTGTACAATTATTCAACTTTTAGGACATTACCAATATATCACTGTAAGGTTAAGGCTGTACTTTATGCGTCATTTTTCCATTTATACGAGAAGCACAAAAAACCTTAAGCATTTTAAATGGATTATATTTATTTCCACAATCAGACAAAGACACATCAAACGAAAGCTACAATAGCGAAAACTCTTACAACTAAAAAAAACAAGCAATTCTAGCAACACATAAATATGGACAGCTCTAAAGTGCACATTTAATCAATCATTGGTTCGATATGTCAGTACAGTTTTTAGTTTCTAGACAACAATATATTCTGTCAATCTACGTGTATTTGCATTTTTATAAAAGTCATAACATTTTTTATGAATGTCACTCCAGCCAAGTCATAAAGTCACTTGATGTAAAGAGGCTCAAATAATAAAACTTCAGGGTAAAAAAAAAGTAGCCAAAATACGCGTGAGATGGACAGATCAGAACAAAAGCAAAAACAAAGACCTCTCGCGCAGAAAATGAGTTTGAGTACGAAAAAGAAAAAATAAAGGAAGCGAGATTTAAGGTCATTAGTAGCCAAAAGAAATCGCTTCAGACGAGGCATGAACTCATTTGATGTCAGAAACTAAAAAAAAATACTACTAGAAGACAACCAATGACGTGATAGACGAATAGTTTTTAAATCATAAAACAGTAATTCTTCTCTGTTTGTCAGAGATATCGCCTGGAAATGCCACAAGTTACTGACAAATAAAGGGATTCGAGTGTTGAAAGCAAAACCCAAAATCTATTTCCTATTCCATATAATCCTTATTTACTCTTAGCCAAAATGATAGTTGCATTTAAATAACGTCTAAACCTTTCTATTAAACACTGCATATTGGATCGCATTTCGCATCGGTCTGCCAGGCCACGGTATAAACGGCACGAAATTATCATATGTTTTTCCATTGGTCTGTCACATTTAAGTCTGAAATATCATTTTCCCTGTCACGCATGCAAATGTAATGCATACGTCTCAAGAATAGCTGTTATGGTCCTATCACTTGGTTAGTCCAGTTCAAATTTAAAATACCAGTTTGGTTTGTCAGTCAAGATTAAGTTTAAATATCATTTAGCATGCATATAGCATGTCATATGCACGCTAGATTCTTAAGAGACTTTGCATTAAACAATATACATCTTTTTCGAGTGTCTTGGTTGTCTATGTACAAAAGTCTGTCAGGACAATCTGGTATGAAGGCACTTCAATCTACATATAAACACTTACCAAATATTTAAAACAACATAATATTCGAAGCCAAAATAAAATCCCTTCGGCACGGATACATTGGCTTATATGAAAAAGGATACACTTACTCATGGTGATGTTACGTTAAGAAACAATATATTACTAGATAGTCCACCAGACTATATAAATTCTTATCATGTAAGCTGGTAATATCTAGAGGCCACAA